>NC_046664.1:139619950-139628489 GCF_010883055.1 Belonocnema kinseyi | reverse complement strand
TAAAGTAGAAGGTGGCAGCACATGTTTGCGAATATTTTTTTATTTAGACATGTAGTCACATTACAAAACTTAGAATTCTATCGTCGTTACCGACTCAGTCTGTACGAAACCGGAAGGGCGTTTCTCCTAGCAACGACAGCTGCTAGGTGGCACTCGAATCTTATTCTGAAGTTGCTTTCTCAATATTCAAATAAATTGAAATACAAGGCTCTGTGTTGAACATTGTAAATATTAAAAATTAATATTTATCAATAATATAGCAACTTGAAAGGACCAGACAGACCTGTCCCATAATAATACCTATCATTAAAAAAAAATTAGCTCGATATTTTAATTTCCCTATTTGTAAATTGGCGGAAAAAATAACATAGGACGGTCGGTAATACGTGACATCATAATGTATCAAATGCCCTTAAGTGAAATGAAAATTTTTGTGCACGTATTCAGTAGGAAAACTAGGTTTCATTGATTTGTGAGGACATTTATTATTTGTAAGAAATAAGAAACATTGTTCAGTAAAATAAATTCTTTATATTCCCAAAACCTTATATCCTCGTGATCATCACTTTTTCGTACCTTATTCCTTTATTAAATTGAAATTTTTTATTAAAAATTACAATTGTTGATATCTTGAATAGTTTAAAAATTTTAGGTATTGAGTGTAATGAATGAAAATTCATAAATGGTCAAATTTTAAAAACTATTCTAGAAATCGAAAAAAAATTTTCAGCATGTATTGGCAAAATGTGTGCAAACTTCTTAGTAAAATACATAATAATTAGGTGGATGGATAAGGCTGCAGAGGTGATCATAGGTAACAAATTAAATTTTTGACAATTACTCAATAATTATAAATTTTTTATTCAAGACAATAAAATAAGTTTCTGTAAAATCTTCCAGAAAATATAGTATCGGCGAAGTCCAACGAATCTGGGCACTCCTTCAATTTACGCCTATTTTTTATTTTGGAAAAAAAATTTTAGAACTCGCTCTGGTCATTTTTATGTCTTATGGAGTTTAAAATGTAAAATGTTTTCAATTTTTATTTCTTCGATTTTGGACAGGAAATTATAAGTCAATTTATTTGATATTTGATATACTAGTTCACTTATCAATGAATATTGCATTTATCGCATTTTTATATCTCAGAAATATTATCCAAAAGCTTTAGAAATATCAAAAATAGCATAAAATTTCAATGTTTGGAGGTTCATTATGACCCTCAGATATACTTGTGTAAGTTAAAATTTTGAAGAGACATTCTTTAGACTATTAAGAATAGATTTCTAAACAAGAAATGGTGAAAAGTATAATTTACATTGACTAAAGAATAAGAAAAGATTATGAAAAATGACGCATTTCAATTGAACACCGGCTGAAGGGATTGCAGGAGGACGGCTGCAAAAAAGTTGACTCTCGGTCCCAATCTGCGGTCACTGACTATGAGTTGATTGACAGAGTAATAATAAGTTAATAAATCTATAGCTGCTCCCTGGATCAAACCTGTAGCTGGTGTAAGAACCTCTTTACTTTAAATCAGGAAACTTTAAAGCCTCAGAGCGAGTTCTAAAATTGTTTTTTTTTTTTTCATAAAAAAAGCATTTAAAGACGCAATATAACATCCAAAATTTGTGTATGATAAACTATTTACCTGTTTTACAAAATATTTTTGCTTTTAATTTCTATATTGAACTTAAATGTAATTAGTTATTTTGAAATAAGCGGATTATAATGTTGGACTGGCTCTTTAAGTTATTTTTACAAAAGCGATTATATTGCAATAGGAAGGTTGTATTCACATAACGACTATATCATATTACCTAAAAATACAAGAAAATAAATATGTGTATGACGTCATTGTTGATCTAATTCGTTTTCACATTGAACACAGTAAATATTACTTTTGCTTCTTTTCTTATAATTAAAAAACCTCATTTCGAAGTCAGGTTTCATCTTAAGATACTTGATAAATTTACTTACTATAGTCCTCAACAAGCATAACTCAGGAATATTTTGAAGTATACGATGCCTACGCACTCGTCTTGTGCTCGCTTTTGGAATTTTTCTTCACTTACTTGGTCACTTCTTCAATGATTAATTGAAATATTTTTGACGTTTTCCACTTTACATTGTAACATGGGAGATTTTGAATCAACCCACTTTAGACCCCGAAATTAATAGGGCGCCATCTACTGTCAAGATTGGCTGCTAAGCCGGGGTCTAGAGAAAGCCAAATTTAAAAGCCACAAAATTGTGAGCCCGATTTGGCCCTATTATTGATGTTATTTGTGTCTGACAAAGTTTGTATCTTAAAACGACGTACATTAATCAAACACGTAAGAAACAGTTATTAACCTACTTGAAGGCAGCAGAAGGCAGTTATTCCAGTATTCGTAATACAAAAATTTTAGTAAACGAATGTATTTATTGCGTAGAATAGATATTGCGCATAATGTATCTAGTGGATAGTGAGTGCTAAATGTCTTAGATTGGCGCTTCATTTATTTATTTTGAATTCAGTGGTAACTTCAACTAATCATTTTCCACAATTTTAGACTAGCTAGACAAGCATGGAAAGATTGGTAGCAGCCTACTTTGCCTTCCATCTTAAGGGCATGTGATACTTACAGTTTCCCCGGCTTTTTTTCACAAAAATGAAAAATTTCAAAAACTGAATTCGGAGATGCTATAAAATATCATATCGGACGTCCCCGGATTCTTTTTTGAGGGATAATAAAAAAAAATTATTGTGCTAAATAAAAATTTTATGCATATGCATTATTTTGAGGTTATGTCGTTTTTCATTTCCGCCTTTCCGATAATCTGGAAATTATTTATGAAATAAGCTTTTTTGATTGGCTGCAAACAAGGTTAGTTCCGGGAGATTAGTTACTATGTTTATTTGTAAGTCAAAAGTTTTCGGCCAAAAATATTGTGTAGTTTGGAAGTAACGCTCGGGTGAATTGTAACACACATAACCTCGAAATATACACGCACGTTGTTAGCAATATCAAAAATGTTTTGATAAAAAAACACAAAAAAGTGTGCCCAGATTTTTAAGGCAAAATATTTCTTATCCCAGGAAAAAAGCCGGGGGAATCTAACACTGAAAAAATCGATACTATTTCCTAAGCGCTATGCAAATTAATCACATTTTGCTGAATTAAAACTTTTTCGAATTAATCCACAAAAAAATTGTGTGGGGACGTCCATTATCATGTTCGCTATCATTTCCCAAATTTTAAAGACAAAATATTTATTATTCTAGAAAAAAAGCCGGGGGTACCTAAAACTGGTAAAATCGAGAATTTTTTAAGTATCACATGCCCTTAATGACAATATAAAAGCGGAAAATTTTAATTGCTGATTCGCATATATGAGTGCTTCAAGCTATTATTTTATAGTATATTACATTTTAAGTAGTGATCGGCATGTCTTTTCACGGGGAGATCAATGTTTGCTCCACGTAAAAACACTTGTGTAACACTACGAGTAATGTACGATATTTGTTATCGATATTTATTTACCGAAATCGTCCGAGAACGTCCCATTAGGTTTGTTCAATACTTTTTGATAATTACTGTCATACTGTCATAGAATTTGAACCCTCCTAAAGTTATGCATGTTTATCTTTGATCTATATATCTCAAAGATAACAATTCTGTCGAGAAAAGCATGAAAATTAATAACTTATATTTCGAATCTGGCACCTTTTTCAGAATTGCTTGTCACAGGAAATCTTTTAAAGATTTATTTGACGAAATAGTCGTATTTTTATTGAAACTTATTGACAAATAAAAATAGTCAAAAATACTTCTCGAAATAAGCATTAAAATGTTTTAAAAGTTCATGTCATGAAAGTAAACAGGATATTTGTGTCCATCATTAAACTGGTAATTTAATGGGCGTCATCCAGTCACCCGAGTAAAAATACTTCGACTTCAGTTCGACTTGGTTATGTCTTGAGTTCGTCTCCAAGACATCGATGTCTGGTTGCGTCTCAGAACTGAGGCTAAGTAATTATTAATTTAGTTATATTTAATTTAAAATTTCAGAATCTATGGATCTAAATAAGTATAACCCTTAACAATTTTCTTTAAAAAAAATTTTAACTTTCTAGAAGAATTTTCTAAGCCGTTAGAAATACGTGAGAACAAACAACATTTTCGGTATCATCGTCAAACAAGTATAATACAAATGAAAATCAGTAAATGAGTTGATTGAATGTGTATATTGTAATAAAATATACGAGATTGTTTAATCATTAACAAAGAGTAGCTTTTATAACAGTCTGAATGACCCTTTTTGTTAGGTCAGGTATACACTCGAATTTATAAATCGCTCGTGTTGAAGTCATAAAAATTTGACTCAAGAGATAAATTTATGTATTCAAGACATAGAAACTTGTCTCCAAGACATAAGTTGAAGTATGGCTCCGTCCTAAAGTTGAGACATGCTGAAGTCGACCTTTTCGACTTCAGCATGTCTTGATTGCGGGCAATTCAAGTCGAACTCAAGTCGAAGCATTTTTATTCGGGCACATTGAGAAAAATTTTTTTTTTTTAATCAAACTAATTATTTCTTTAATATGGGGTCAAACAAATGTTTGTTTGATTCAAATAATTTTTTTGTCTTGATTTGTTTGATGAAAATAAATGTTTGGTTTGTTTTATAAATTTCTTGTTAAAAATAAGTAAAGTTCCTGTTTACATTGAATATATAATTTTTTAATCAATTCAAGATTTTGTTCAAGTGAAGTAAATCTTTTTTTTTTACACTTAACCTCATATTTGAGTATTCTTTATAAAAATAATTTATAATCTCGATAATATGTTTATTGTTAATCATAGTTGTGATTGTATATGTAAAGGCAGAAACACTTATTCAATCCGAATGCTTAATTCTGGTTAATTTTTAACTCTATGCTTTTCAATTCTGTATTGAACAATCATAAATTAGAATAATGAGAAGTAAAACCAGAGTTAGACATTTGAATTGAATGTATACATAAGTGTTCCTGATTTTAAGTATACAGTGATAATTATAATAGAAAAGAATATGATTGATTTCATAAATCATCATTATAAAGAAAGGAAATTAGTATTGAAAAAGACTTACATCCGAAATCTTCAATTATATCCAAGGTAAAATCTCTAAACTTCAAGTAGTTCCTAAACTGGAGATATTGCGTCCATTCTTTAATTAATTTATGATTTTATAGTAAATTAGAACTTTTAAAATAATACAACAGTGAAAAAAATACGAATGCCATCAAATAAATCACATAATCAATTAATGTAGATCTTAGGATAGTTTCTTAGGAACCGCAGGTAGCGATTTAGCAGGACTAGCGGCGCTTTGTAGTACGAATAAACAGATTTATACAAATGAATTGTTTAAAAAAAGTCAATTTTTTATTTAAATCAAACAAATTGTACTAAATCAATTATTTGTTTCAATCAATAAAGCAAATAATTTCCATTTAATAAAATTAAATAAACATTTTTTAATTAGAGCAAAAAATTGTTTTGATTTAATTACATGAATTCAAATAAAACTTAGATTTTCTTCACAATTATCAATATTTTTCACTGAAAAGCTTTGGGCAATAGACTAGAACAAAGTTAACAAAGAACTTTCTAAATCTGAATCAGCGATAAGGGACCATTCGAAAAATACGTGATACATTTTTCAGGAATTTCTGACCCCCCCCCCCTTGCTTGATACCTTTTCCATTAGTCTTAACATGGAGAATGATACTTCAGCAGACCCACACCCGCCCCTAAACGCATCGCGTGTTTTGTGAATGACCCCTAAGTATACCGCTAAATTAAATCAGCGTATATGCGCTGCTAAAACAGTAATATTAGCTGCTAATTATTGAAGTTTCACTGATTAATAGCTAAATCTCGCTAATTTGCCAGCGTATAATGCTGATTTGAATTAGCGATATACTTATCATTGATTCAGATTTAGAGAATTCTTTGTCAACTTTGATCTCTACTATTGTGCAAAGTTTTTCAGTGAAAAATATTGACAAAGAACTCTCTAAATCTGAATCAGCGATAAGTAAATCGCTAATTCCAATTAGCGTATATGTGCTGCTAAAACAGTAAAATTTAGCTGCTGATTAGTGAAGTTTCACTAATTAAAAGCTAAATTTCGCTGATTTGCCAGCCCATATATGCTGATTTGAATCAGCGAAAAATATGTATTATTGTGAAAAAAATCTAGAGAACCTGATATAGCTTATGATAGATGATAGATCCTTTGATGCCTTTACCAATATGCAGATGTTATGTTTATATCAGAAATCTCTTGTGGAATAAGAGGATTTGTGGATAAGTAGGGCCCCACTTGGATCGAAATTCGAGATTATTTTTCATTTTGGCAGGCATTGCTGATTTTTCGACCAACTTATTGCATTAGGAGATGATGGTGTAGCAACCCTCAGAAACCACCTACGCAGGGAGATGGACCTCAAGTTTCTTCGAGAGATGTTTTGAGAGACTTGGCTACATTTAAAAACATACCGTGTACAGCAGAGCACGAGCATAGTTGCTTTATTCAAAGACTACCCTTCTCGAATTACGCACATATATTATAAGATTTTAAAGCCTAATGATTTTAAGAACGTAGAATCCCTCTATGTTTTTATTTTTAAAAAAAGTGAAACTAGATATATGCTTTCGACTCATTTTAAATCCTTACGAAAACTTAATTAGTATCTGACGAATCGCACATTATTTTCGAGTGTCTGGCTTTGTAACGCATGAGAAATAGACCCTGACGAGCAAAAAAGCCATCTAAACACCCACTCTTGCAGCAACGCAATAATGCGACGTTTCCAGTCTGATATAGACTCCTTCGTCAGGGCAGTTTTGCTGGAAGCGAGGGAACCGTCGTGGTTGTTTTTCGACGACGTGGCGTCTTAGTTGTTGGTGGGGATCGATTTTCCTCGGCTGCATGAATATCCACGATTCACTACGCATGCGTTCATCGTCATTCTGACGGATCATCCGACGGTTGGCACGTCATACGAACGACGATTCGTGCACTACGAGTAAGGCGCTGGTCGGCTCCGAATCCCAGAAGAAGATACGACAAAGAAGGACGACTTGAAAATACTTTAAGGTTCCGAGAATCATATGTTGTCCACCCTCAAAGTCACCCTGAACTTGCTCACTCAAAACGCAAGTAACTGTGATAACGAAACGAGCGTCAGGATCTCGATTTCATAAACGACGCAGAAAAAGCCGACTCCCGCCTGGTATCGCGAGTTAAATCGACGGAGGAAACATTTTCCGAAAATAAAACGTACTCACAATTGTTATTAATTATTTGAAGAAGATAAATAATCTTTGTGGAAAAATGTCGTCCTCTGCAGTAGCGAAAACCTCTAAGTACTCGTACCGCTCCAGCGGTGGTGGAGCAGCCGATGTCAGCATCGAATACAGCGCCGACCTGAGTGCTCTCTCCAGACTCGAGGTAGGTCTTTTTTTGTCATTTCACAACTCCTTCGTTTTCATTAGCTTCAAATAAATGCAATTAATATGTTATCATTTTACTTACATTTACTTTTTAACTAAACAAAAAGAAAGTTCTATTTTTATAAAACTGAATAACTTAATTAGGCGCTATTAAAATTTGTGGACAAATTGGAGACGAAAACCCGGAAGTATGGCAGAAGCAGATTAAATGAATTCTCTAATTCGCTTATTGCCGATTTCATCAGAAATAAGAGTGACCGGAAGCGTGTGTTCCGTACAAGTTTAGTGACTATTAACAAACGTTAGTGCTAAATGTGCGGACCAAAGTGTACAGTCAGCGCTCTGTAGTCACTAAAGAGCTCGATACAAAAATAGTCACAGCTCATCGTCCTGATCGTGTCTAATTGAATCTGAAAAATAAATTTAGTGCTCAGCGATAATCTGAAACTACCGTTATTACTTTTCTGATAACAACATTCGGGTAACTAACAAACCCATTTTTTTTGTCAAATCTAATTGAAAATACTATTTAAAATTAAATATTTACTTAGACTAAGTATGATAATTTCCTTAATCCATGCTTGAAACGTTCAATTGATGTAGTTTTCAAATTAGAATGCCTTATGTGTTGAGATTTTTAAACCCTTATGTATAATTGTGTCGACGCTTAAATTTAATTTTTTGAATTATAATGACATTTCTGGACGTGACTTTATCCAATTTGTCAAGCATAAGTTTCTTGTTTCTCTATACTAAGTTTTGACTGGACACTTCCATACTGATTCAGTAAGTTTTATTGAATTTTGCTATCTGTCAAACCCAAAGTCGTGAACAGTTTCCGCGAAGAAAAGTGTACACATTGCGCATTTCTAATGTTCATTTTTTACTGTACAGGATTTACATTTTTATAACCCCAAAAATCAAAATGTTCCAAATTATCGATAAAATAACAAAAAACTGCACGATAACGCAATAATACTTGGTGTTGCTTTTGCTATATATAAAATAAGGTGGCCCAAAAAATCAAAAAATGGTTATGGTAGCAGAGC
>NC_046664.1:139615281-139619850 GCF_010883055.1 Belonocnema kinseyi | reverse complement strand
ACTGGAAGTCGCTGTCATTTTCATAGATGGCAGTAGCTCTCAGTAAGACCCTATAATGATTGTTTAATTTGTTTTATAATTTAAATATCTTTTCAAATAGTATTTACAGACAGAAGAATATTTTCCATCAACTTAAAAGGGGATTTCAATGTTAAAAATAGGACAAAAATATAACAAACCCTTCAACTTTTCAAGATTTTAATGGGTTTACTAAGTTTTTAAATATTGACACCAAAAGTATTCTGACATTTTTATAATAAAAATAAAATTATTGTTGAATAATATTTCTGCTTCAACGTTTTAAAAAATCTGAAAATTATGATTCGGCGGGACAACCTAGTATAGATTTTTAATGACGAATGTAAATTTGAACATACATGCGGCTTCATCTATGCATTTGCTTTTAAAAAATGAATCCTGTTTTCATTTTAGGACAAAATCCGACTTTTACAAGACGACCTCGAGGGTGAGAGGGAGCTACGTCAGAGAGTAAGTACTTTCTTTTTCTTTCTTGTAACTTGTAAGAGAATTAAGCTAGTGGCATGACGTTGGACGAAAAATACGCGCTGCTGATCATTAGTTGAAAAATTATTTTCGGAACTCGTTTTATCGAAATACCCTGGATTTCAGCGTAGCGTAGAAACCGAACATGGTGCTGCAAAGTAGGGAGACTAGGTTGAAATTTCCAGCTCATGCTGTTTCTATTTCTGTGATTGCTCAGTCCTTCGCCGAGACGTCTTAGACTTCTAACATTACTGAGTCTTTTTCTTCGGAAGATTATGCTTTTCTCTACATAAATGATTGCGATCTATTTTGACTACAAAACGCGAAAAATTGTCATATTAAATTATGCCGAAAAATACGTGAACTGCACCGACTCAGACAAAATGTCATGCTAAGATAAATTTGTAAGGAGAGGAATAGACGTGATTAATTTAGGTTATAGAGATGTTCACGTTTTTTGTGATTGATGATTGAAATAGAGGCTTTTTGGCTTTCAGAAAGGAGTTACATTTCAGACTGTCCCTAATCCTTCGATGTCCTCGTGAAGATATTTTTCAGACTTCCAACTTTGGAACAAGTGCAGTTTAAAATCCATTAAATTCAAACAGGTCGATTTGTTTTTAATATTGTGGAATATATATTATAAATATTTACGCACTGATACTTTCCTATTACAAAATTGGCATGATAATCCGAAATTATTGTATACTGAGATTGTAAGATCAGGGTGTCATATCACCTGAGCTGCATTCACCTTGATGTTAATTTCATATAATTAGCATTGCGCTGATGTTTTGCATTAATCATATAAATAACTTTTCTGCGATTCTATGCGATCTTAATGAATAATATTTAGTATTTTACACAAGACCATCAGAATTTTTTTTTGTAAAAATAACTTTTTAAAGTTCCAAAATCTTTTAGGAGGAAATTGCGCAAAGTATTTTTTTTGTATACTAAAATAGTTTTGACATATCCCAAAAAATTAATAAATAACATTGCAAGCAATTGGGTGGTCCAACAAAAATTTTCTTCAATTTTTTGAGAGAACACTCCCCCACCTGGTGTTAGGTGTTATCCATTAATTACTTCAGCGTAATTTTTGGAATTATCGACCACCGTCTGCCCCGTTCGTAAGTCTTTTTATATAATAGATGACTATAGTAACATTAATATGGACTTAGGATATCGTTGACTCCTATCCCCCTCCAAAAGCCTAACATAATTGATAGATTATTTGGTAAAATAAGATATTCTCAATGTTTGTAGATTAATTAAAAATATTTAGAGATGTGGCACAACCCACCATCTTGAACCAATTTCCACTAGAAATTAATTTTACATACAGATTTTCTTTTGATTATGTATGGAGATGCCTCCCCAGTATATTAAGCTGATATGAACAAAATCGATAGAGTACTTTTTGTCAAACCTCAATTCTTAATATTTTTTTTCATATCTTTTAAGTATATTTCCATAATATCTTTTCCTTTACTTTTTTATTAGAAAATAAGATCTGATCATTCGAAAATTAGAAAAATATTAAAAAAGGGAGTTTTTTCAAAAAGACATTAACCGATTATTTTCATTTTAGACTTAAAATACTCTTGAGGCATTCCCAAGCACAAAATCAGATGGAAAACAGTATATGCAAGTTCTACTCAGTGATCATTTATTGTATAAGGCTAGATACGGGTTACTAAAAGGGTCGCGAACCACCTCTAATTATTTTAATAAAATCGTTAATTGTTCCTTATGTTTTTCCCTTGTGTTTATAATTATATTTTTACAATTAGTAATATTAGGGAAAACAAGCATGATAAATAATTTCGTAGATTAATATAATTTTTTTTTACCTGAGTTATCAAAGTTTGAATTAAGAAAACATAAGATTAATGTCTTAGAGTAAGAAACAAAAGTAAAAAACGATGTCATCAGAAATTTTTCCAGTCAAAAAATGTTTTTCATAAGTAAAATTTTTAAAACAATGAATATGGTTATAATGAAGTTTCAAAAAATGAATGAAACTTGAATCAATTAAAGACGACATTTTCTAAAAAATAAAAAGAATACTTTTTCGTAGGTTAGGAAGGACGATAAAAAAATGACAGTTTAAAAATACCTGAAAACAGTGTACGTCATGAACGATAACAGACAATGGACGAGTTTTCATTGAAACTACTGATAAGGAAGCTCCAAAATAAGTTTTAATTAAAATTGAGAAAGTTTGTAATCAAACAGATGACATTGTTTTATAATACTTTGATAAATTTTCTTAATATTTAGAATTTTAATGTGTAAGTTAACTGAAATCTTTCGAAATTCGTTTATAAAAATAGACTCACTAATACGTCGTTGTTATGCGTTTTTTCTGTAGCTAATATTTTAATATTTCCAAAATTAAAATCAAAGTAATAATTAACATTCCAAGAATGTTGTGACAAACATGCGTTTAAATTTCAAACTTCACAATCTTTTTTGTGTTCAGCAATTTTGGTTTTTAATCTCCGGCCAGTTTTACCTATATAAGTTTTATTACAACATTTACAGTATATTAGATAAATAACACCAGATAAAATTCCAATGGAATCACTGTATTTCCTCTTCAATAAATAATTATCCTAAGTATTTTTGTTTTTAATCAAAATTGATATTACGTTTTTAAAGTGAATTCCTTAACTGTTCAGATAGACCCTGAATGTAAGGTAATGTAACATTTAAATTAAACCTATTGTAAGTATAACTCCATTGATTTTTTTTGTCAGTTTTATTACTATTATTGTAAATCTCATGAACGCGTTCTGTAATAATGCCGTATACTAACTCGAGCGGATAGTCATTATGTATTAAAGTTGTTTTTATTTGATTTAAATTTTCTTTCCGGAATTGGATATCCCTTAATTTAACACATTTATCTGCTGAACCATTTATTGAAACAAATGTTGTGACAAGATAAATTGTGAGAATTATAGTTTAAGTATCTACCAGAACAAGAAGATTTTTTGTATTAATTTGTTAATAAATCAACATTTGGAGTTTTTATCATTTGCAAATCAAAATAATTAATAACATTATTAATCTTGCATTTATGAGTAAAATGTATACAATTTTCAATACTATTAAATGCATTTAAGAAAACTTCAATCTTGTCAGTAGGAACAATATCTAAAATGTCATCGACATAACGTTTATATAAAATATGTGTGAAATCTATTGATTGTACAGCTTTTTTCAATATCTTGTAAATCTAAATTAGAAACAAATGGAGATAAAGGTGAAATCACAGGGCAATCCGAAATTTGTTTTAAAAATTTATTGTTAAAGGAGAAAACAGTGACATTAAAGTTCGTTCTAGTAGCTATTAGAAATTCGTTTTTTGTTATTTTTATTGAGTTATGATTTAAACTAAGTTGTTCTCAAACGAAATCTAAAGCAAGATCTAGTGGGATGCTGTAAAATATGGACCCAGCATCTGAAGAAACTCTTAAATAAGTTTTTCGTACATCAGTATTTTTTAAACAATCATTAAGTTCCCAACCATTTTTGACAAACGAACTACTGTTAACAGAAACTGGCTTTGGAATATTTGAAATATTTGAAATATACTTTGATAAATTGTAAGTTGCTGAATTAATAGTAGAAACAATTATTCTCCAACTGAAATTAGGTCTGTGAACTTTAGGGAGAGCATAAGCTTTTGCTATGACACTATTCTGAGTTCTTAAAGGGCATGCACATCGATAATTAATTACAGAGCATAATCTAAGCAAATTTCAGAACTGCACGGCCCAGCCTTTACACGAAAACTAAAAAAAAAAAAAAAGGGAATCATTCGCTCGAGACAAATTTGGTCTACTGTTCCTCTGAGTTTCGCGCTTAGGCTGCTTCGGGAACTCTGACTGGAGTGTACTTCGCGAAATCTCCACATCGATCGTCGGTTAATTTAGACACCGAAAACTTATGCTTGTACATATACTTCAATATGCCACCATTATGCTCCTGGGACCCAAGACCAGCTATATGTAAATGGATTGAAAGTAAGGAAAGACGAAATAAAGATTGTCC
>NC_046664.1:139590151-139615181 GCF_010883055.1 Belonocnema kinseyi | reverse complement strand
ATATATTTGATAATGTTAGCATTTTTATATGTTTGAAAAAAATGATGTAATTGATACACCTAGCTTAAATAAAACTGTTTTTTCCTTATTAATTGTTGAAGTCATTTTTAGTTTATTCGAACTTGATTACTTGAAAATAATTTCAAAAGTACCTCCCCAACACAAATTCGGAGCTGCACACTTTCCATTCAGAACTGCACACTTGTGCAGAGCTGCACGTTAGATTATGCTCTGATTAATTAATCTTTTATTTTCCTATCTAATAGCTATGTCATTAAATTTATTTGAGATAGTTAGAACAATAATAGTTTTAATATTCATGTATAAAGTATCATTGTTAAGAATGTTTTTAATTGTATAGTTATAATCATCACTTTTTGTTGCAACCGTTAAGTTATCTTTATCAGCCTTTACAACAATTTAATCTTTGTGATTCTTTTGAAAATTTTAAACTCTTCTTTATTCATAATGTGTCCCAAAATGACTGCAGCGACATCTATACAACAATCGGAAACACAACCTAAATGCCCCCTGGCTAATATATAATTACAAACTCGTACCCGAAAATCGGTAATATTTCGTCGGTAAAATTTTTTACCTGTTAGATGGAGAAACTTAGTAACGAGAGAGACAGAAAATCTCCAAATATTTTTATTGCACACTCGCGTTTGGTTTCAGTTACTGTCACTCAGCTTGCCAGCTCAGCTGCAGGGAAATATGGACGATTGACAAAGATTTCATCTATGTATAAAATCGGCGTGAGAAATAATGAATTGGCATCCCATAAAAGAAAAAACATAAAATTCGTAAAATTGTAATATAAATAATTAAATAATTTTGGTATTCATAAAAGCTACTTTCATAACCTCAGGTATAGGTAAAATACTGAATGTAAAGAAAAATACTTGAAAATATATCCAGTGTCTAGCGTTTGTGGAAAAAGAATGTAGGACTTTTCCAAATTTTTCAGGACAAAAATTCATTTGTATTGCCTTTCTAAAAATGTCCCAAATGCGAAATTCATCATACGCCCCCAAAATCTGATTTTATGGTCAAAAACCGTTTTTTGGTCATTTTTCATTTTACCACTGTGAAAATCACAAAGCTGAAATCGAAAATATTTTAAAGTTTTACTTTTATTCATTTCTTTGACTTTGTTGTTGTTAATATAATTTAAGTGAGTTGAATTCCGTGTCTAATAATCTCTTTTTGAATGATTAATTTCCTACGTATATTTTCAAATGAATAGTTTCATTTAAAAGAGCATTTTTCAATGAATAAATAAATTGATGAACTTTTACAAAAGAGTTAATCTTCAAGCAAATAGTTGCAGTTTAACAAATAAAGACGAATATTGTACTTAATTTGAAAAATCCGGAAGCTAAAATTAAACCTCATTTCATAGATTTGGTTTATTTCACTCCCAGTCCAAAAGTATGAATAGTGTCATTCCTAGCTTAATTTGGAAACTCATTAACAATCATACATTTTTTTACCGCTTGAACCAATTTCTTCATGAAAGTTAATTAAATATACTATTTTAGTACATAAAAAGCAGAATATAAAGGATGTTCACGGAGTCAATCTCAAAAGTGTGGTTTTTCAAATCTAACTTTAACCATTTTTGAACAGAGATAAAAACAGAAAATTGCATTTGGTTAAGTTTTGATATAATATTTAAAAACTGAATTCGCCATTTGAAAATAATTATCCTTCACTGAAAAGAATGATTGCTGGTACCAAGTGAATTTTACTTGGCTGAAGTAAGTGAAAGTCCTGTTTATTTTCAAAGAAACATTTACTAGAGGCAAATAAATACGACCTGTTGGTTGAAGGGAAATGTTTCTTTGAATCATAGAAATATTAATTTAAGACAAAAAATATAAATTTTATACCAAATGAATGATTCATTGTTCGAAATGAATGTCGCATGAATTGGAATGAATATTTCCTTGAGATGGGGAAACATGAATTGAAGGAAAGAAATATATTTTAAGGTCAAGAAAATATTTTATAGACTCAAAAAACTATTTCCTCACAGGAAATTTCTGAATATTTGAAGCACAAAAATATATCTCTTGATTCAAAAAAATATTTATTTGGTCTAGACCATGCGCGAGTGCATAGTTCTTCAATTGCAGTATACATATTTTTCTAAATAAGCAACTGGATTCTTTTAACCTAAATTATAATGATCATTGTTATTAATATACATATTTCATTAAAACAAATTACACAATTTTAAATCTTGATAAACCTCAAACAGACAAATTCGATGAAAAATCTATCCCCAGCAGGAATTGAACTTGGGTCCATCGAGTGTAAAGTCCACAACATTGACCACGACGCTAACGTGACATAGAAATTTTAAGGCGAAAACCCGTATTTAAACCTCGCCATAAATGCGAAAGAAATATTTCTTTAAATAAAAAACATGGATATTTCATTTAACAATATATTTCTTTAATCCAAAGAAGTATTCAATTGAAACAAATTACGCCAAATTGTAAAAATTATGACTTTAAAAAATGATTACTTCGTTGGAATAAATCTTTATTTGTTATGAATAATTTAATTCTAGTAATCAAATGAAATATTTTCTTCCACTGAGGAAATAAGACTTTATGTAAACACAATACCTTTTTCATCTGAATAAATGCTCCATTGCTATAAATGCATGAACCCTTTGTGACAACAGAATATATACTGTAATTCAATTAATATTATTTTTAATTAAATGATTATCTCTTTGATTTAAATAAACTTAAATTCTTGATTCAAGTATGGAAAAATGATTGATTCAAACGTGTCCCGAATCATTTCAAAGAATCGAACTCTTTGAATCAAATATATGTTTCTTTGAAAGACAAATTACATTTCAACGAATCTAGACCTTTTGAATTGAGGAAATTATTTTCTTAAATGTAAGAAATATGTATTTCAATTAAGAAGATATAGCTAAAGAATTCATTTTTTAAATCAGCAAAAGATATATGCCTGGTTTAAATAAAAATTACTTTTGTTAAAGAATATTTTCTTGATGCTATGAAATAGGATCCAAGTAAATTCATTTACTTGGTGCTAAGAATTATTTTTTTCAGTGTTTATTTAAAAAATAATATGTTTGATATTACCGGATCCAGACGTTTTGCTACAGGCACTTTTTGTTTTCTTATTATTAACCTCCGAGTCAACCAAAACAGACTAATTTTACAACCAAAAAATAGATTTACCTAAAAAGAGTGGAATTTTTAACCAACAAAGATTTTGCAGTCAATAAATAAAAAAAATCTCAGCCAAAATGTTTAATTTTCCATCTAAAATGTCGAATTTCTTGCAAACCAATTTATAGTTTTCAACCCAAAGATATGAATTTTCAACCAAAAAGTTTAATTTTTAAAACAAAAATATGAATTAACTACCAAAATAATTAAATGTTCAACTAAAAACAGATAAATTATCAAGAAAAAATGGAATAGTTATATTTGCAGTTCAGAAATATATTTTAAACTAAATGGAATAGAAATTTTCAATCAAACTTTCAACTAAAAGAAATGCGTTTTTACTAAAACAATGGGTCTTCTGCCACAAAAACATATTTGTTAACAAAAAATTGTATCAACCATACAGTTCAAGTTGTAACCGAAGAGATTAATTTTTCCCCCAAACAGAATTTTTAAACAAAATACATGAATTTTCACAAAAATATTTAAGATTAAAAAATTTCAACCAAAAAAATAAATTTTCAACCAAACGTAATTTTCATTCGAAACTGAAAAAATATGTAGTCAATTATTAATTTGGAAAAAATTCCAGTAAGTATAAGATATATTTGGAAGTTTTGAAAAGATTCCGAAATAATTTAAAGCATGAAACAATTTTTAAACAATTAAAACAAAACGTCGATTTTTGATGATTCTGAACACAACATTCAGAAGCTTTCTAAGTATTTTGAAAAGTTTCAAAAGAATACAATAATTTTATCCAGATTCATAGGAAAACTAAAAATTAATTTTATTAATTTTAATTCCTTTGAAAAATATGATTTTTTTTAATTATCAAAATAAAACATGGAAGATCTTGAAGTAATTTTTTTTTATTTTGTCAGATTTTCAAAAAATGGAAAGAAAAATTCAAGTCCCAAGAAAATAACAAAATTAGCAATAGATTCCTGAATAATTGTTTAATGAATTTTTTTTTCATTTTTAAGAGTATATTTTACACAGATATTTCCTATAAGAAAAAAAACTTTTTTGTAAATTTTATCCAGCCGGAAAGAAATTTCAAGTATGACAATTTTAAGTATAAAAAATTTTTAATAATGTGTAAAATTTGTATTACATTTAAGAGGGTAGTATAGGGATGGGTGATTTTCTCGAAAATATCGATACTTGAATCGATCCAGGATCGAATTTATTAAGATCGATATAGAAAAAAAATTGAAGCAGAAGAATCGATCTTGACAGAATCGATCTTTTAAGATCCATGTAAAATGTCCTAAATAGTTTATTTTGACCCTCAAATCATTACATTTATTCAATTTTTAATAAAATCCTGAAAGATCGACAATTAGACACTGTTTATTATTTTTTCACATAAAAATATTACATAATATTTTGTTGTAGCTAATACATAATACATAAATATCATTTTATTCACATTATTCTTTCTTCTATCATTCTCCAACAAACTATGGCCTCGCCACGCACAAGTAAAAAAGAAAGTGAACCAATCAGACGGCTCACTGCACATCCAACTTTAATGGCATGAACAGTTTCGGACCCCCCTTTCTAACAATAAAGGATAGAAAAAAAGGTCTATTCTATTTCGAAACTTCGGTAATCAACATTTTGAGCGTAGGTTGCGGTTGCACTTAGATTGAGATGCAGTCTTGAGCACAAAAGAAAAAATTATTAGTCCGGGAGCGAGCAATGCTGCCGTATGCAATAATATGTCCAAGGATAAAAAGATGTTATTCTTATACATTTTTAGCCGCTGAATCCAAATATACGCGGATTTTTTTCGAAAAAGTGGTACGTTTTGTTTAAATTTAAATGGGTTTCAATTCAAAATAAATATCAATGTAAAAATAAGTTATTATTGATATGAACCATCTCTTCTTATTGTTCGATAAGTTCCTTGCGTACGTTATTGAATAAACTATAAATTGAAATAACTCATTGCTTGGAGCTATAATGATTTTGAAAATACTTCTCAAAATACTTTGTTAATCTAATAACATCCACAATACAATTGTAAATATTACAAATACTAAATTTCTTGAGAAATAGTTAAAAATATATATCAAATTTTCTTATATACACGCAGAAAAAAGAACCTTACATTTTACTGAAAACCAAGTTAAATCTACCGATCTTCCTAGTACGTATATGGGCAACATGTCAGTTCATGACCTGCGGATCAGTAGATTAGACCCATCCAGTCGCTATTCTATACAGTTCCTGGATGCTGCAATTACGAATTATCATGTCACTTTAACGAATAATATAGAGATCTGAAACAGTCACGGAACAAAAACACGTCTTGCTCCAATAAACTTTCAAGTGTACACGATCCGTGAGTAAGTTGTGCCATCCAAAATTGTATTATTTTTATAAAACACCTTCCTTGCAAAGTGGGAATATGGAGTAATGTGACGACTGTCACAGAAATGTCAAAAAGGAATGTTTTTTAGGTCATGCAATCCATTCATTGCCGATTGCGTCGTGGATTCACCTGGTGCTCCGCGCGGACAGGTTGCGTTGCGGCTTTAGGGGCGAGTTAAGTAAACCGATCGGATCGGTAGCATGTACCGATCTTTCGGTAATTTCCAGTACACTACTATTGTAATCTCGGTTCAGTGGATTTTACATGTCGTTCAGTATGTAATACGAGGGAATAGAGGTTTATTTGACTGAAGGATAACCGTTGAATTAACCTTAATTTCATTGTGACATTTAGAAAATGCTAAGTGATTTTGATATTTTCACCCTCTTATTAAGAGCAGTTTATACTGTTACGGTTACAAGAAACCCTTTACAATTCTTGATAAGTAAATATTACATTTTTTTTTCTGCGTGTAAATTAAAACTTTTTATCTGATATAAAGTTGAATTTATGTCTCCGTGCACAGGCTGTCGTCCTTCGCCCCACTTGTATTATGTTTATTTCTATTTTTTTTTTTAATTTGGCAAGAACAAAATGAACAGCACTTTACTCCAGCCCTAACACAAATGCATGGTTTATCTGATATGCAGGCAACGAAATGGAAACTGGATACAAATTCGTTAATCGGTGGAAATAGTATGTGCACTTTCTTTAGAACTAACAAGTCGGAAAAGAGCTGACTGTTAGTATCGAAAATCATATCTCCGCCGGGTCTGCGCTAATGTTGAATTACATCAGGTTATAAAGTAACTTTTAAAGAATGAGTACGTTTTTCAATTTTCAAAAATATTGAATAGGTCAAATGTTGTTAACGTTCTAAGTTAGTGAAAAACGTCAAATTTCGGACCTTAAAAAATTTATGTCTTTCAAAATACGCATTTCAAGAAAAAGTTGCTAGAGATCTTTTTGTCTTAAAATGGGCCATATTTTCTAGAAAAAAATTGTCCAGATCGAAAAAGTCAATTTTTCATAATTTGTTTAAACAATTGTGATTTAAAAAAAACGTACCAATTCTTCGAAAAAAGCCGGGTATATTCAGATTCATCGGTTAAAAATACATAAGAGTAACACCTTTTTATCCTTGGACATATTATTGCATACGGCAGCATTGCCCGCTCCTTGACTATATAGGGAAGAGCAATGAAGCTCAAAAATGTACGCCGCGGCCTCAAAAGTATAGGATGGAGAGATAAATAAAAATAAAAGAATCGCTTCTTCGATTCTGGGGGTAAAGAATCAATCCAATAAAAAATCGAGTCGTAAAGAATCGATTCAACAGATCGATCTTCAGGGAGAAAAGATTCGATCTTTGAAGAATTGATCCAGAATCGCCCATACCTAGGGTAGTATACTTTTCGCTCCCGAGATTTACAAGTAGGCATCGGCTCAGGGGAGCGAACGTCCCTTCCACTGCACGGACTACGGATCTATCTCCTCCTTTATTACTCCCTCTCAAGCAATGTCCAACCCTACTCTCCCTTACACTTCCTAGTTCAGTGGTACCTGATTAGGCCCAACTCCTGTACTTTTCTTATCCAGAACAGACTTAAATGAAAACGACAGCCAAGTATAGTGACGTTAGGCCATGTGGATCGTATCGATATATATATCGTTACTTCGAAATATACAAAGAAATTTGTTTCTTCTAAAACTAAACCCCTGCAAGTGCACATTTTACAGAGAGCAGAAAAACATTGTTGATACGTGAAAGTTTTTTTATTTTTCAATAAACAGTAAACAAGTGGAACATAATGTCCATTAAAAAAGCCGTGCACTGTGAAAAGTTGAGTGAAAAATTTAATACAATAATTAAATCTACCATCAATGCACAAATACCTCGAAAGAGTTAATCATTCTAAATTTTTCTCAGTTGTAAAAATTACAACATTTTCAGTATCATAATTTAACGTAACTAAATCCTCACCGAATGAAGTTTTAAAATGTCTATCGCAAATGATGTGCTTTGTTTTCTTCAAATCTTTAGGGAGTCTTGGAATTAATTTACGTCTAGCTCTATAAACAGCTAATTTAATATTTTTTAGATCATCTACTTGTAATTGTTTATGATTTTCATTGATTTTGTCGTGCAAAACTGTTAAGAAATAGGTTAATGCACTACACTGTATCTCCAAAATTAAAAATGCGAAAAATTAAAAGGGCGGGGAATAGAAGGGCTGGACTTTGCTAGACTTACTGCCGCAGTCAGTGCAGTTGAAGGGGGCGTTCGCTCCCCTCAGCCGGTGGCTACCTGTGAAGGTCGGGGGCGAAAAGTCAATCGCCCCGTTTAAGTAGGCTATTGGTGAATTTTTAATCTCTTAAGGTGTTATACGGATGAATTTAGAAAAAGAGCTATCTACGCAAAGAACAATTTATTGAAGACGCTCCAACTTCATGTCGATCAACTGAATGCGCGTGAGAGTGTCTAACCCAGCGGACCTCTCTGTTCTTTCATACTCTCTACTACTAAAAATGAAATACTCTACTTCATAAATGAAATAGATAAAAATCCTGAAATTTTCACAGAATCTCTGTATTTTTTCTTTCTACCGTGTCTCAGTTTTTGAAAAAAATGGTCAGAACTGCTTAGGAGTTATGCCAAAATAATTTACATTTTCAATACCTTCGGATAGGTCATACGTGCATAAGATGAGATTTCGGATTTTACTTATATCTACTTCGAAATAGTCAACCCTTTTTAACCATACCAAACTTTAGATAACGCAGTAATAAATTTAGAGTCCTAATTTCAAAAAAATGTGCAGAAAAAATTTCATCCGTATAATACCTTAAGGAAATGCTCGTTATGGATAATAGAAATATTGAAGAGGTATATATCTAGGGCGGAGTAATAATAAATTCGCCCGCTATAATTGGGACCAGTACATAAAGGCGGGCGCTTATCTTTTCCTTCCCGGCTACCTAGGTAACCTTGTATTTCCAGTGTGCATGGAACGACACTGCAGACGACCCAGAAGTTAGCTATTTTGAAAATTGTACCTTGAATTCAAAATACAGCCATAGTCGTAGCTTATTAATCGGCAAGAAATTGCAAGTACACAGGCCGATTTCTCACTAACATATCTCTAGGGTTTTTTGTTCAATTTGTTTGTAAAAGTAAATTAAAAATACTATTCTAACAGCTAAAAAGCAGAATGCTGAGGCATCGCCCATAAAAATGTATTTTTAAACAAAGATAAAATGAATACATTTTTACACAAATACACACTTCACTTCTTAACCAAAAAGATTATTTTTTAACAAAATACATGAATTTTCGCAAAAGCATTTAAAATTAAGGTATTTTTAACCTAATAGTTAAATTTTCAAACAAAGAAATTAAACAAATCAGGTAAGTTCAAGATATATTTAGAAGTTTTAAAAACATTTGAAACAAAATGTAGAGGTGTAGGTGTAGGTGTAGAGGAAAAGTTAGTGGAGAGGGTAAAGGAACTTTTTACTGAAACCAGGATTAGGGTAAAAATAGGAAAGAAAAAAGGGCAGGTTTTCTGGACAAGCCGAGGTCTAAGGCAAGAGTGCCCCTTGAGTCCGTTACTATTTAGTATCCTATTGGCAGACTTAGATGAGAAGCTAAAGGAGAAAGGGAAAGGAGGAACTCTTTTGGGTAATAGCAAACTATACTCTCTAGCATACGCGGACGATGTAGTTTTATTAGCAGATGATGAGAAGGGGATGAACCTAATGATGAGAATCTTCGAAGAGTATGTGAGAACAAAAGAGCTGACGGTGAACGTAGATAAAACAAAGGTGATGTATTTCAGAAATAGAAAGAGCAAAATAAATTACGTTTGGAAGATGAACGGACAAAAAGTGGAAATTGTGGAGGAGTTCTGTTACCTAGGTTTTTGGTTTAAGGCAGAAGGGGGAAACGAGCTGCAGGTGAGAAAAAGAATTAAATGTGCGAGTAAAGTAATGGGCCAAGTATGGGGTATAGGAGAGAGAAGGTTCAAGAACGATTGGAAAATGAGGGCCTGGTTGTTTGATGCGTTGGTGTGGGCGGTGTTGTGTTATGGTGTGGAGATCTGGGGATGGAAGGAACATAGGGAAGTAGAGAGCATGCATGAGCGATTCCTGAGGTGGGTAATGGGGGTTAGCTGGAGTTGCCCAGGATATATGTTAAAAGAAGAGTTAGGAAGAGAAAATATGGTTATTAGACAAATTAAGAGAGCATGGAGGTTTGAAGAGAAGCTAAAAAGGGGAGAGGGAAGTAAAATTGCACAAGCATGTTTCGGTGAAATTCGGAACAATGAAGCGAGAGGTAATGTTGGAAATTCAAAATGGGAGGAAGAAAGGAGAAAAATGAGAAGGGTGTCTAATATTCGAGAAAGGGTTATGGAGTGGCAGGACATAGAGTTAGATCTATTGGTTAAATAAGCAGAAGAGAGATGGACAAAGATTATAGATTCGAGGTATAATAGATGGTATGTGATGGTCAAAGGCTTGACAGAACCAGAATATCTGCAAAAAATAAAAAAGGAAGAAAAATGGAGCAGGGTTGTACGGTTCAGAATGGGAGAAGGAATGAGAGCATACAGATATTGGATGAATGAAGAGAAAAATTTATGTAGAGTATGTGGATGAGTGTGTCAGATGGATCTTGGATGGTAGTGGACAGGGAGTGATGTGGATAAAGAAATTGGATGAAGTAAGGGAATGCAAGGGAGTAGGGCAGAGCCAAACGGGTGATCCTGAAAAGGAACAGTAAAAAACGAAAATTGTTTTCAATATCGTGGAAATATCGTGGAAGCTCGCTCATTTTAGGAATTAATATCACTACTGTTACTATTGTTTATCCTGCGTAATGCGAAAGAGCAGAATATAAGTAGTAGTTAAGTTAGACTAAGGACGGAATTGTAAATATATGTACAGGGAGCGGAGGCCTTCAAACCCGTAAAAGAGAGAAATTAAATACATACATACATACAACAAAAAAAAGGGAGATTTCAACCAAATACAGAAAATTTCTAAAAAATAGTTGAATTTTAAACTGATGAAGATTGATGTTTGAACAACAAAAAATATTTTTAAAAACTAAGCTTGAACCAAAGAGATTAATTTTATGCAAAAAATATAATTTTTATTAGAATAGTTAAATTTTAATAAAATTTCTTTCAATAGTGATAAGTTTAACTTTGGAGCAGCGAATTTCTTAAAGGAGTATAATTATCATTTTCGAACAGGAAATTAAAAAAATATATTAGTTAGGCTTTAAAACAATTTATGTAATTATTTTTTACTTTAAACCTCATTTGAATATCAAAAATTGATAATAATAGCCCTTATCTTTTTGATACATATTATGTTACACTGGAATGTAGCGGCGATTCAACTATTGCACTTGGTATCAGCTCAAGAACTGAGTTCGAGGTTTCAGGTCAGAAATTCGGGATGGGAAAAACCCAGATTGAGGATCGTCTTAAGATATTTTTAGGCCAGTGCTCATCCGTCTTAAATACAATATTCTTCCTTAGAATTAAAAGTACTTATCAATTCCCTGTTAAGGTCAACAGAAAAATATTGTAAACATAGGTAAACGTATGTTTTAATCAGAGAAGAAAGACAATCAGTTTTAGCATCTCCTATAAATTGGGAGGAGATTAGTGGATATTTGCACTATCTTTAACTCAGCACTGGGTGCGTCAGTAGTAAAAAATACACCAGAAACAATTTAATAGCTTAAGATAATAATTTATTAACTGCAATAGGAAACCTGGCCAAACCGGTCTGGCATGACTCCGGGACACGCAAATTATCCCTGCCCGGGCCAGATCATGTCAGACCGATCCGGACCTGATCGGTAATCGGGAAAAGGTCTGGCAATTTGAGCACGGGAATGAGTATTTAATTAAAAAGTACTGATTAAGAAGTCTTATTAACTTCGAATAATAAGCCTTACGCAATTAATGATCAGTTTTCTAGTTAATATTGTGAGAACATTTTACTAAAGAAGTTATTACACGACTTCGCTCGATAAAAATTATCATTTTTATTTTGTGCACTTAAATTCCCAATAATGAACATTGAGATAAGATGAAGATATTCATATTTAATTCAAACAAAAAATGAGGTTAAAGATGTGAAAATACTTTATCCTTATATAAACGGGTAAATATCACTTCGCGAGTTTCCAAGTTCAAATCTAGGTTTTGAGAAAATATATAAATTAAAAATAAACATCGAAGTGAGGTAATGACTCCACCTGCTTTTATAGCAGGTAGGCTTTCAATCTTTATATGATTTTCATATGATGTTTTGAATACATTAAAATTTATACTTGAAAATCCATTGTTCATATCCTTCTTATTTTCTAAGCGTTTTATTCACACTTGTAAAATTATTAGTTCAGATCTTGTGGCATTTTATAAAAATTTTACATTTTTATTTAGAATGTTTGTTTTTACGAAGAAAACAAAAACTATGCGTCCTGCCCGTAAATTATTCATAACAAATTTCCATGAGGTTTCACTCTTTTTGCAAGAGCAACTTTTGCCTATTCATGTTTTTGAGACCTTGTGTCGTTTCTCCAAAAATTTCACTGTTGCTATTTATGAAGTTTATCACGATTCAAACAAAAACTGCGCATCCTATCGAAATATAATCAATGACATATTCGTACCTTTTTTTATGAGCAACGTTTGTCTTGTAAATTTTTGTATGGTGCACAATTGTACCTGATTCATTTTCATTTTCGTGTCTTGGGCAGTTTTACCGCAAAAATTCAAAAAGTTGTTGCGATATTCCTATACGGCTTTCAAACGGCAACGTGCTTTTTATCGAAAAAAGTCATAAGGATAAATCAATCGAGTTTCCGAGTCCAAAGTTTTATTGTGTTATTTTTAATGCTGCTTTTACGAATCGATCAAAAAGTACAAGTCAGATAAAATAGTGATTGATAACAAATTTTTACATCTTCTTGGGGTGCACAATTTAGTTGATAAATTTTCTGTTTTGTATCTTGCTTAAAATTTTCAAATTTCTTTTATTACCTCCTTTAACCTTCTTGAACAGTACTATTCAATTAAATACTTATTATTTAGATTAAGGGAGAAGTGAACAAAAATTAATCAACTAAAATTTTGCACACCTAGAAGATGTAGAAATTTGTTATTAATCACAGTTTTATGGGACTCGAACCTTTTGATTCATTCGTAAAAAATAGCTTTGGAAATAACAGAATAAAATATTGGACTGGGAGACTCGCTCGATTTATTCTTATTACTTTCTTTCGATAAAAATAACGTTCCTGTTTGAAAGACGTACAAGATTATCGTAACAACTGTTTGAATTTTTTCGAAACATCGACAATGCAATATTGGTTACACAAAAAATAATTTAAAAATCGAAAATTCTACTTTGCATGCACCATCAAAAAATGTAGAAGACAAAATTTGTTCATCAAAATAAGAGCTACAAATATGTCATTTATTATATTTTGATAGGATGCCCAGTTTTTGTTTGAATCGGAAAAAACTTTCTAAATAAAAACAGTGAAATTTTTGGAGAAACGATACAATGGACAAAAGTTGCTCTTACAAAAAGAGTGAAAACGTATACAAATTTTTTATGAATAATTTTCGGATAGGACGCGTAGTTTTTGGTTTCTTTGTAAAAACTAACATTCTAAATTAAAATTGAAAATGTTTGAAAAGTGTCACAAGAACTGCAAAACGTATACAAGAAATCAGACAAAAATATTAAAAATTGCGCAAAAAATCTTACATTCCTTTTTAGAACTCTAATCAATTTTTTTTTTAATTAAAATTATTTCTTGAAAAAAAGATCCTACTCCATCTTCACTCCATTGGGAATCGAACCACAGAACTTCTGATTTCCGGTCAGGTGCTTTTCCAATTAAGCTATGAGAGGGATCAGAATAAGAACTTTTAATTCAAGAACATAAGTTCCCAAGTTTTGTGGTTCGATTCCCAATGGAGTGAAGATGGAGTAGGATCTTTTTTTTCAAGAAATAATTTTAATTTAAAAAAAAAAATTGTTTTCCATCTAGTCTTATTAAGACGTTAAGCATTTTCTGTTATTGAAGATGCTTAACTTGATCGATAGTGTGTAGATTTTCTGCCTTCATGGTTTGGAGGGTTGATCTACTGTCGGTAAGGTACAATCTCTGATGATATAGCAGATAAATTAAAAAAAATTTAGAATAATAACTCTAATAAATCCCCTTAAGATTCCCGACTATTAGACGATGGATTTAGGTATAGATATGTAGGTTCAATACTCTATACCGCTAGAAATTTCATTTGTAATATAATGTTTAAAAATGTAATTTATGAAATTCACTCTTAACAGGACCATTAATATTAAAAATGAAAATACTCGCGAATAATTAATGTTTATTTTTAAATCCCTTTTTTGTCATATCATTAGTGTTAAAATTAACTAAAATGTTTAAAGAAAATTTCATTTTTTGAAATTATAAATGATATTCGGATCGTATACAGTCGTATGATGATGAACGCATAAAAGTACTGGCAACCAGTAGTGTGAAAGTATCCTGTATAGGAGTCCCACAGGGGCCCTTCTATAGGGCAGGCTGAAACCACTAGAACCCTACTACACCCTTAGAAATTCCCTCTAAACGATAAAGTCGGTCCTTCAATCGTTCAAGTAGAATACTTTAAAATCAGATTCGTTTCACTCTTAAACGATCTAGTTTAACGCTAAAAGTATGCACTTTAATGGTTAAACGATTACTTTTTTAAAGAGCGGTGATGTGATTCCACGCATGCGCACACGCATGCGCGTCAATTATTTTTCGGTAAGAGTACGTCCCATTTTAACCATTAAACTGCACCTTCTACTTATCCTTGAAACGATTCACCAATATTCGTAGACGTTAGAATAAGATTATTTTCACTGCAAACACGTTTTGCCTCGATTTTTTCTTCCCCTCCCACTAATGCCTTGAAAATACGTGTAAATTTAACGCAAGCTTTGATATTACCTATACTATCAATTGCATTTTTAATTCGCGGAATAAACATGCGTTTACAATCATCTAAAAATGTATTTAAATCTTTATGAATTAAATTTGTTATAAGTCCCGTTC
Source organism: Belonocnema kinseyi (assembly GCF_010883055.1). Classification (NCBI taxonomy): domain Eukaryota; kingdom Metazoa; phylum Arthropoda; class Insecta; order Hymenoptera; family Cynipidae; genus Belonocnema; species Belonocnema kinseyi. The sequence goes on along the minus strand of NC_046664.1, from coordinate 139,600,429 downwards.
TTATTCGCGTTTGAAACGCTCTTGTTACGTCATCCCAACTTACCCTCTCACTCAGTTTCTTCGAAGCTTCACTCATACCAGTTCCTGTCTTGAGCAACTTATTGAATTTTCTGCTTGCAGTCTTCAGATCACCAATTAACGTCATAAACGCGTGTTTTTTAGCCCACGGATAGCAGAATGTTCTTCCTCAATATTTTTTTTTAATATCCGGATGTTTTTAGTTCCAGCCCTCGTCCACAAGCGAAGTTTATCAGCTGCTGGGGGTTGCTTCTCGAATACAAGTTGAAATCCCATCTTCATGATTTGTAGAACTTTTTCACATTTTTCGATCTCCATGTTGAACTTTAAATGAATCAACTAACACTTATAGAACCACTGTGTAGATTTCCAGTTATTTGAGGTTATGTAAGTCCTGTTATCAACTGATGACACTTATAGAAACACTGCGGAGATTTCAAGAGAATTGAAAGATTATGTAAGTCTTGTTATTAACTGATGACACTTATAGAAACATTACACAGATTCAAAGTTATTTGAGATTACGTGAGTCTTGTTATTAACTGATGCAATTACCGACAAATTGTACTTTGATATAGATCTTAGAGCGTTTTATACTTCAAACCTACTCGTGGTTGTTTACCAGTACGATGATAAAAACAGAGAGTGCACCGCTTATCTGGTGCTAACATTGGTGAAATATGGCAACTCTGTCGATAAGAATTCCAGGAGTCATGATGACGTCATCAGAATGGAATTTTGTTTACCGAGAATAGTTTAAAATTATATGAAAAATAACGCCCCTGTCGGCCAATATCAAACGAGAACGATTAATTAATTTACTTCCCATAGATAAGGATTCCAGGAATCAATGCTGACGTCATCAGAATTGAATTTTGTTTACCGAGAATTGTTTAACATTACATGAAATATGACGCCCTTGTCGGCAGATCTTTGAAATTTTCAATGTCGCATCATTGCGATAAACATTTACACATAGTGTGGATTGTTCAAAACTGTGATTCGTAAGTCAGCACAAGGAGCGAAACTAATCTTACAGTCTTCTGCGCTGTAGCCGCAAGTTTGCTATTCGGATGGAAAAAAGTGAGCCAGAACTTCCACTATCTATCTACTCCCCCTACCTATCTACTCCCCCGGGTTCCGAGATAAAGACCGCTGAATTCAGTATTACTGGGTATTGGCTTTGCTTTCTTGGCTATTGACTCTACTTGGAAAAGTGGTTTCGTCCCATGGAGACATTTGTTCAGGACGCTGAGATATAAAAAATATAACAAATTCAACCAAATTAGCCAAAACCACTTATCCAAAAAAAAGCGCGGGGTCTTTATAAAACAGATTCCTGTTTAAATAAAAGGATAGTTTTCGACGTAGAGAAAGAGAGACATCCGCTCTTTTTCAAATCACAAAGAAAACTAAAAAAAAACATCTTTAAAGGTCCTCCAGTTTAACAACTTACAGAATTCAAAAGAACGTAGCCTTAATTTTTAAAGTACTCTAGAAGTAATACTGATTGGAAATGAGAGGACTGATCGCCAGTTTACGTGAAAGGGCGAGAACCGTAGTGACCACGTGTTTTTAGGATTTGTTCCGCATCACAACAGGGTAGTATATTTTTGAAAGTTTGTCCACGTCGGTTCTTAAATTGACTACATAGACTACATTCACCAGAGGCTAGCGATAGTTAAGAGATTTATATCTTGCTTGTGTTTTTAACTTGTACTCCTAACGAACGTTTAGTTTCGTATATAAACCGCTTTGCGATTTTTACCTTTGCACCGAATTCCATAAACGATATTGCTATTTTCAAACTTATTTCATTTGTCTTTAGTGGGGCTTAAGACCGCCGTGAGTCTTTCTTGTTTTTAAATGCCTTATCTTTGTCGTAGTGCCCGAGAACACTTGCAATTCGTTCAGATTGATCTTCAATATATGGTATTCTAATAAAAGACCTAATTTCCGCAGCATGAACTTAATTTCAAAATCATTCGAATAAAAAACTTGTAGAATGTTTTCTAATTCTTTTTTCGGGATATCCGCTAATATATCTTCGACTTAAAGGGCATGCAACGGTACTTGAAAAGAGATCTTCGGTAAAATAACTGCTTTCCGGTCTCGTGGCGAGAAGACATGATTTTCCAGAATCCTGAAATCTCTTATTTTTTCAGAAAATCTAAGCTGTTGAGTAGCTTTGATTTCAGACCTTCATTATTATTAAGAATAATATTTTTTATGAATATTGCTGATTTTTATGTAGCACTACTTACATGTGGAAATAAAATCTCGAAGAATTAGCGTGGTATACTTTCAGCTGTTTCGCCGGGCGTTCATGATTATATTCGCTCGATTCATATTTTTTAACTTGCCTTGTGACTTCCCTTTTAATTTTTTTTTGAGGTGGCCCTATTTGTTGTAACGTAAATCTCCCAATCTTCTAATAATTAATTAAATTTCGCGTCCTAGTCTTCTCATTTTATCGCCACGGTAGTGTGGGCTTTGTTCGCGTGAACAAAAAAAATTTGAGGGTTTTCTTTTTAAAATTTTTCGGCCTTTCTAATTTCTTTCAAGGGTTGTATGATTTTTGACTTTATGTCGTAGCCAGAATTAATAGTCCCACATATAATACTCGCGATATTTAGCCTAGTGCGATTTGGATCTACCGCTGGTATTTTGTTAATATTAGACTCAACGCTGGCTATTAGATTTTACACCGGTGTTTGATCTTCTTCTATTTTGACGCCATAATTTTTCCTCAGACTTGAATTGTCTGTCTAGCTAATTGAAGCTTAGTCCGGGACCAGCTCTTGAGAAATGAGATGATCTGTTAACCTTCTCTGTAATTGTCTATAATATGCATATAAAACCCATTACCCCCTTTACAAGAGTGAGACATAAAGTCCACACGTTTATAAGTTCCGTTTAGAAAATAGTTCAGTGGCATCTTTACTCTTTAGATCTGAATCAGTGAAATGTCACTGAATCGAATAGTTAGAATTGGGTCACTGAGAATCAGTGAAAGGTTACTTATTGATTCAGTTAAATAACCACTTTATAGGGTTGGCAGCACTGCATCATGTCAATTTAGCAATCATAATAAAATAATATTTTAGTACAATGAATCAAAAAATCATAGTAAAAAACTTAAAACCCAAATTAGGATCAAATATTAAAAAAGGTGAAAAGTTCCGATGCTTTTAAATGACAAACAACCTCACATATTACTTTAACTTCAAGATTGGACTGACATGTACAAACCCGTTAAGTAAGTGCTTCCTATACGAGTTAGAGTATATTTACCCCGCAGTTAATTAAGCAGACTTACAGCCCGAAAATAAAAAAATTTATTTCATTAAGTAATTGTATTTGCTACTTAAGTAAAAGTGTAACCACAACGCTTAACTTAAAAAATTATACGTTATGCTTTACATTATTTACTCTGGTGTTACTGAACTGATTAGTGAATAAGTCCGAAAGCACTGATTAATCAGTGGAATGTCGAACTACTATTTCAATCAGTGAATTTTTCACCGATTCATATTTAGAGTACTGTTTTTGTTAAAGATCTCGGATTTGCTTAAACCAATTATTAAATTAGTTTAAAGGATTTTTTCATTGGCGATAAACTCCTATGAGTATACTTAATTATAAAGCGTGCATTTATTGAGAAAAAATTAAATTGGTAAACTTTTCGACCATGAATAGGGGTCCTGCCTATTTGGGAAAAAGTGCATACATAAACTTAGTATTGCTATGTCCTGCAGATGCTCTCTCTCTCTCTGTCTGTCTTTCTTCGCCCTTCTCCCCCTACCCATCTCTTTCCGCCATTCATCCAATTCCCCCTCTCACTATCTCTCTGTCAGCTCCCTCTCTGTGTGATGATCCTGTTCCGTTTCAAGCACGATGGGATGATCGGGGGATTTAAATCACTTCGTAAACATTCAAACACAATATTAACAAGCACGTTCAACGGAGACACACACTTTTAATTTTCAGTTTATGTTAATTGATAAAAAACAAAAAGAAAAACAAGTAAAATGTATAAAACAGATTTCTTTTCGCATAAAAGGACATATTTTGACGTAGAAGAATAGAGACATCAGCTGAGTTTCAAATCACGAAGAAAACTGGAAAAGCTTTATCAGAGGTTCTCCAGTTAAACGACTTACGGAATGCCAAAGGACGTAGCTTTAATTTTTAAAGAGCTCTAGCAATAATACTGACTGAAAATGAAGTGATTGATCGCCGGTTCACTTGAGGGGGAGGCGACTTTATTGACCACGTGTTCTTAGAGTTTTTCTACTTTACAACAGGGTAGTATATCTTTGAAAGCTTTCCCACGTCGGTTCTTAAATCAACCGCATTCTCATAGCCAGCAATATGGTACATTTTGATCACCGCGCGTTTGCGATAAAAGCTGTTGCACCGCTGAAACTTATCGGATCCGACCCGATAAGTCAGAAAATACCCGATAAAGGACATTGGACGTATAAAATGGCATTCGATACACCTATATATATATATTTTTATTCATCTAGAATTACTCTAGATTAAAACCGAAGGGCCTATAACAAAGCCACCAAACGCGTCCTCGGTTTGCGGATAGAGGGTCCCTGTAGCAAGGCTTTCTGCTAAATATGGTTACAAAAATAAATAGGCAGTCGCGGACAATTTTCCAGGGGTGGTCGCGAAGGAATTAACCCCCAAGCGGAGATATGAAAACCGTACCGAAAGCTGAATGGCACCTGGGTGAGGTGTCTACAACGGTGACTCTGGGATACCGGGTGTCCTCTCAGAGTAAGCAGCCTTATCCTTGCCGACCAACCTACCAACCGACCAACCTAGAGCTGGGGGAGCCAATGAAAATGGATTCAATGCGATGGATTGGCGGGATCTCGTGACCTTTGGGTGAACGGAGCGATTGAATCACGGCTTGCTAGGTTGCTACGATGCGAGTGCAGCCCCTGAACAGGGTTACATGGCATGGCTGCATGCTCTGTGGTGCGAGAAACACCCGGAGCTATCACACTTTTCGCAGTAACGTCTGCGAAACCATGCTGAACTACTCTGAAAAAGGGGCTATGTAAACGGAACCCCTACTCTACCACAGGTAGAACAAGCCGACAACAGAGAAAGAGAGGCGGCAATAAGACCAACCGCGGGCAGGCATACAACAGAGGAAGAGCGATGATTTACGACCCGGAGAAATATCAACACCAAAGTTTCTCTCAAGCCTAAAGATCTGGCTGAAATGGATGACGAGCTTCGTGGACATTTTTGCGGAGAATCCTACCTCTGGGCTATCAATTATTGTGTGTATAATGCATCGAGAGCTTTGGCCGATGCGAACCGTAAAACAAAACCAACGGTTGATCATAAGACCAAAAGACGAATGCATCAACTTGCCATAAAGATAGGCTGGGCAAGACAGTACGCGTCCCGCATTCAGTGTGTGATTGACTACATCACATCTGGCAGGAATTTTACCGCCAAGGTTCGAAAGTTCGCCCGCTAACTCCGGACCTGTTATCACACATTTAACAAGTCAAAGCTGCTGACCATCAGGCAGCATATTGTTGAGAGAATACGGATAATATCTGACGCTAAGAGAAGTCTAGAGCGGAGGGAGAGGTGGGCCAGAGAAAATCAACAGTTTCTCTCTGACCCATCTCGACTCTTCCAAGACCCTCCAGTTACTGTCGAACACCCACACAAACCAGAGGAGGTCGAAGTATTTTGGAGAGAAGTCTATGAATTGCAGCATAGACTGGACGAAGACTCAGAAAATATAAATAACTTCAAAGAGTTATGTATTGCCCTCATAACACCTGATAAAGAATGCCCACCCATCACTACCGAGGAGGTGAAAAAAGTATTAAGAGGGATGAAGAACTATTCCGCACCGGGACCAAATTGTATCAAAACCTTATGGTGGAAGAAGTTTTCTTCAACCCATCAGCATTTGGCCCGTATTTTCACCTCATATTTGAAGTCAGAATAGCCGATTTCGGAATGGTTGGTGGAAGGGCGCACAATACTTCTGCCGAAAATGGGCAACTTAGCTGACCTGAAGAATTACAGGCCAATAACTTGTCTGAACACACTTTATAAGATATTCACAGCTATCCTAAATGATAGGATTGTTCAGGCAATTGAACCTGTGTGGCAAGAAATGTATGAACAACGAGGCTCAAAGAAAGGCGTAGCCGGATGTCGGGAGAACCTGCTCATCGATAGACGTGTTTGCAAAGATACAGCATTCTACCAGCGGTAACAAGGTCACCTTTCAGAGAGGTGTCTTTCAGGCCGGCACCATGAGCCCACTCCTCTTTTGCTTTACATTATTACCACTATCGCTAGCGCTTCGCCATTCCAACGGGTACTTGTACGGCAAACCTGCAGATCGAAAGTACAAGGTCACTCATATATTTTACATGGACGATTCAGGATGTGACATCTAGAAAGGATACTCTTCGAAGCAGATACAAACGCCTCAGTCGACAGATTTGGTCTTAACATACCGTCGCCACATTTGGAGCCAAGACATTCCCGATGATAGCTACAGGGCGTGCCATGCACACCCCGAGCATTTAGCTCACATACTATCTAGTTGTCCAACACGCGCGGTAACGACCTGCATTCAAAGGCACAATGCGGCACTAAGAGTACGTTATTACCATCTCTGTCACTCCTACGGCAATCACCTTAATATCGCTCCTCTAAATGCTCCTAGGGAAATTGAGTCAATTGTCGAGAATGGGAAGTGCCGCATATACTGGAAGTTTATATTCTCGACAATTGTTTCTGTTGCTCACTCGAGGCCTGACATGGTTCTTCTTGACTTCGAGAACCGAACCATGTTCGTTATCGAATTTTCTGCACCAGCTGACAAAAACATCATAGCCAAGGAGAATGTAAAGAAAGAGAGGTATCGAGACCTTTAAGGGAGTTGCAACGATTGTACCCGGAATATTCTGTTAAACTGATCGTCCTTATCATCGGCGCTCTTGGAGGTGCTAAGCTTTCACTTACTAATAGCCTAAAAAGCATCCCTGCGTGTCAACAATATGCTAGAACACTTGCGGGAAAAATGCAGAAGGCGGTTGTCCTTGGGTCACTCCGTGTTCTTAGGGTGCACGAGGCTTTTGCTGGATCGTCGTATTGATTCCTTTACAGACTGTAACCGCCTATCTCACGGTTGTGAGACGTGGTTATGGCTGAAATTTTACAGCGATTTCGCTGGAAGCGGGTGCAATTATTCAGATTAGCACCCGCTCCCGGCGAAATCCTGCGGTTGTCCTTATGACAAATTTTTAATTATATATATACATAGATGTTATAAAAAATTTTCATGATTTTGAGAGTAAATTTCACCCATCAACACAATAATCTACGATGTACGATAAATCCAAGTATATAAAAAACTATTTAATTTAAAACAAATGCTTCACAACTGTATATTTTTCTTATAGATTGAACGCGAACGTGCCGATTTGAGTGTGCAAGTAATTCAGCTTTCTGAGCGTCTCGAAGAAGCCGAGGGTGGCGCCGAATCTCAGGTAAATAAAGTGAATTCAACATGCTTGCTTGGTTACTAACAACATTTCAATGATTAAGCAGTTATTTTTTGCAATGCCCGTCTCTAAAGTTGCACCTTTCGTGCCTCTAAGATAATACGTAAAATTGTTACGCAGTGACGCCACCGCACAGTGGTCTGGAATAGGAATTTACTGTTCATAATCGCCCACAAGTCGTATTTCTTAACCGATTCAAAAGTTTTTTTTTAGAAATGCTCTGCAATTAATTTGTAAGAGAATTGTGGTTTGCTTTTAAAATTTTTTTTTTATAGAGCAACAATATATAAACAAATATAGTGATAAAATTGACCATTTTAGCTTTGTGAATTTTTATCTCAAAAAAAATACAGATAGAAACTCACTATCAGCCGGAATTATTGCACATGCATTCATAGAACATAATTAATTTTAATAATATTCAACTTAATTATTATAAACAATTTTTATAAACAAATTCTTATTAGTCTTTTTTCATCATAGAAAAAATCGTTTACTTCACGCTAGTTGCTAATATTTTTCATAAGAGTCATAATTTGTAACAAAAAAATTAGCATGAGCTAACAACTATTGTTTTTATAAACAAATTCTTTATAAACGAGTTTTTCTCATAGCTGAATTGATTTCTCTGAATAAAAGTGATTCACAATTGTCTTTAAAACCATTTATATGCTTTAAGATTTATCAAACATAAACAATATAGATTGTTTATAACAATTTAGTTAAACAAGTCTCCCGTAGAAGCAAGTACTCCCGAAATCATCAATAAAATCCACGATATGGTGTTGAAGGATAGAAGATTAAAAGTGCGTGAGTTAGCTGAGGCCACAAGGATATCTATAGGTGCAGTTGTTTCAATTCTACATGAAAAATTAGGCATGAAAAAGCTATCAGCAAGATGGGTGCCGCGTTTGCTCTCATCTGAGAATAAACGCAATAGAGTGGTCGCCTCTGAGACTCTTTTGGCGCGCATAAGTCGGAATCGTGAGGAATTTTTTCGTCGATTTGTGACTGTGGATGAAACATGGATCATTAGATCATTATTAGAGCAGCTGAAAGAAGAAATTAAAAAAAAACGACCACATTTGGCGAGAAAAAAAATTCTCTTTATCACGACAACGCCCGAGTTCATACATGCTTCGTTTCAATGGCTAAAATTGAAGAACTAACATTCGAATTGGTCGAACACCCACCGTATTCACCAGATATAGCCCCCAGTGACTTTTTCTTATTTCCAAACTTGAAAAAATGACTCGGTGGACAGAGATTTCCAGACAACGAAGACGTCATTGCCTCTGTAAGTGCTTATTTTGAGGAACTTCCGAAAACGCATTTTTCTGAAGGATTAAAAAAACTTGAAAAGCGATTGACCAAGTGTATAGAGCTCCAAGGAGATTATGTTGAAAAATTAAAAAAAATTTACCCAAAAAAAATTGTTTTTATACTTCATTCTAAGGACTTATTGAACTACCCTCGTACGTACAAATCAAATGAAAGATAAGTGAATTCTGAATATGCAAGTACAGCGTTATTCCACCTTATTTTCACTTGTTCCTCATTTATTTTTCAGGAAGTTGCATAAAACAAATGAAAGATAGGTGACTTCTAAAAACGCAAGTACAGCGTTATTACTGTGGACAGTTTGCTACAGAAATTGTTATTAACAATTACGCAAATTATTATTTAATGTCCCATATCCAATTTTGGAATCACTTTTAGTTTATTGTCGGATAATTTCAGTGGAAAACCGTCCTATTTGCATGTAAAAAAAAATAAATCATAGGTTTGTTAATAAAATTGTTTATAGCAATAATATAAATTATTCCTTATTTAATTTCGTTGATTAGTCACCGCAATAAATGTCACTCTAATAATTATTGAAGAAAAAAACATTTTTTTCTACGAGGAAACGGCCGATTAAGAGACTTGTTTAACTAAATTGTTATAAACAATCTATATTATTTATGTTTGATAAAGCTTGAAGCATATAAATGGCTTTAAAGACAATTACGAATCACTTTTGATCAGAAAAATCAATTCAGTTATGAGAAAAACTCGTTTGTAAAGAATTTGTTTATAGAAATTGCTTATAATAATTAAGTTAAATATTATTAAAATTAATTATGTTCTATGAATGCATGTGAAATAATTCCGGCTGATAGTGAGTTTCCATCTGTATTTGTTATTGAGATAAAAATTCACAAAGCTAAAATGGTCAATTTTGTCACTATATTTGTTTATATCTTGTTGCTAAAAAAATTGTTTTGAAAATTTCGGATGAAAACTATACATAACATTCTTACAATAATTTTTTCCTTAACTTGGGAAATTATTCAAAATGGATTTATATCTAGTTTTAGTTATACTTCATATATTTATGCCTTGACTAGTCAACAATGTCATTTTTTGCAAATGCATCGCCATCTGGCGCGATTCAAAAATATTCTTTCGAATAAAAAATTACTTGTTTTTTAATGGAGAATCTGAATTTGCAATAAAAAACGTTGGTTCCAATTTTAAATTCTAAAGTAACCCCCTCCCCTACCGCCCCGAGAGGGTGGGTTATGGGGTTAATTGTTTCAGATTTGCTTCTCCCCCTCGAAAATACAAAGTTTCTATTACGACAATTTATGTTTGGATGAGTATTTGTTAAGATATTTTAATGTCACAAGAAATTTTTCACACACCCAAA
>NC_046664.1:139584999-139590051 GCF_010883055.1 Belonocnema kinseyi | reverse complement strand
AACGGTGATGAAAGAAATGCTGGACGATAATAATGAAGAGCTTAGCCTCATAATATGTAGGGATTTTAATGCCAGAACAGTGGATAGAGGAGGAAGGGAATGGATGATGAGGTAAGAGAGAAGGTCAAGAAACTAGAGGTAGTAAATTATATTGATTTCGATCACTTTCCCTTCATAATAACATTAGAGGGAAAAAAATTCAAAGGAATATGGACAAAATGGAAGCAAAGATAAAAAGAGCAGGAAAAGGGGATTAGTTAATGGAAGAAAAAGGACAGTTTAGCGAAAAGGTCAGAATTATCAAAATATAAATAAAGATAGTAAAAATGGCAGGAGAAACAAAAATAGGATTAGAGTGCAAATATTCTCCTATATTCTTCTCCACTACTTCTTTCTTTACTATATTCACTTAATTCTTATCTGACTTCCTTATTTTTCTCTTTGAAATCCTCATCCTATTCACCTCTTTTCCCTTCTTTACTAACTTCTTTTTTGCTTGTGCACTCTAATCCTATTTTTATTTGTCCTATCATTTTTTCTATCTTCTCCTCCGAAGTTCCTTCTCCTGTTTTAATCATTCTGACCTTTTGGCTCAACTGCTCTTTTTCTTCCATTAACTAATCCCCTTTTACTGCTCTTTTTACCTTTGCTTCCATTTTGTCCATATTCCTATTAATTTTTGCTCTCTCTAATTTTCTTATCAAAGGAAAGTGATCTAAATCAATATAATTTACTACCTCTAGTTTCTTGACCTTCTCTCTTACCTCATCATCCACTATCACATAATGAATTACAATTTGTTTTCCTCCCCATTCAGTACCTTATCTTTGGACATTCTTCCTCCTTCCCATTCCCTTCCTCCTCTATCCTCTGTTCTGGCATTGAAATCCCTACATATTATGAGGGTAATCTCTTTCTTAATATCGTCCACCATTTTTTTCATCTGCGCTGCTTTCTACTGCATATCACCGTTCACATAAGCTCCCACTATCGTCAACTTCTCTTCTACCATCTTTACCTCTTCTACCATTAATCCTTCTTTTTGTTCTTTCCGGTCTTTGTTATCCTCTGTTATACATTTGTTCCTCACTTCAGTAACGATTCCTCTCACTGCTATGCCTTTTTTATTCTTCCTCTTTACATTTTTAACATGCCATTTGTAACCTTTTGGTAACCTACCCCTTACTCTTTTCCAATCCTTTTCTTCCAGCCACGTATCCATCATTACTACTACATCCCACTGTGTCAAATTTCTCATTAACTCTGTATCCTTTCTCTCTAATCCTGCTATATTCCAGTAATATATCCTCGATTCTTCCCTACATTCGTTTCTCCTCTCTTTTTGCCTCCTACTGTTTATTATGTTTATATCTCCCGTTCCCTTCTCTCCTAGTTTCCTGGCACCTCATTTATTACTGTCTTTTTCATTTCTTTATCCCAATCCTACCATATTCCGTCTAGCTGTATTCTGCTATACTCAACCCACGTTGTTTTTATCTTACTTATTTCTCCTTCTGCTATTTTCCTGAACTTATACTGCATATTTCTTGCTACCCATGTCAAATCATCCTCTATTCTCTTCGGACTGCCATATAACGACCTCTTCTTTGCCATCACGTCCCTCTTATGTTCGCATTTCTTTAGTTTCATTAATACCATTTTTTCTCCTCTTCGCGTTTCCTCTTCTACATTTCGCAATTCCTCATTCTGTACTTAAGCAGCTATCATTTTGAGCACATTTTCTAATGCTTTCTTCAAGTCCCTTCCTTCTAATTTTAGATCCGTTATCACTATATTTCTTTTTCTTTCATCTCTTTCTCTCTTTTCTAATCTTCTTTCTATTTCCCCTATTCTTTCTCGTTCATTACTCACACTCTCCCGTGCTCTAACCTCCCGTCTTGATTTTTCGATATTCACTATGCAAGTTTCCTAGCGTTCTAAGTTTCTACAATGCTCATTCTGTTTTTTAATAATTTTCGTTCTAAAGTTTGTATCCTTCTTTGCAAATTTTCCTTAACCTCATCCGATTTTCGCATCCCTTTTCTAAGCTGCGCATTTCTTTCCTAATTTCCCACTTTATTTCCTTTCCTCTTTCTTCCTGCCTTTTTTCGTTCATCAGTATTACCTCTATCATCATTTCACGGATTTTCTCTAACTTTCACTTTCAACGCCTAATATCCTTCTATGTTCAATTTTGTCCTCCTCTTTCCTATCGTCCTTCTCCCCGTCTCTATTTGATCTTTTTGCGGTGATGCTCTGATCATTTTCGGTGTTTTTAGGATGGATCATATTTCTTTATTTTCTTCGTTACTTCCTCTTTCTGCCCTATCCCTCTACCTATTTACAAATGGTTCGATTGAGCCAAAACTATCCGCTGTCAATCACTCTCTCTCTACCTTTTTCTTATATTGATAGAAACATTACCGTAAGTGATACGCATATTACAGGAAGATCTTAGATTTGAGTGCGCACGTGCGCAACTTGTCCTTTTCCTATACATGGAAAAGTGTGCGAGTGAGAAAGTTTGTCAAATTGACGTAAGTTGAGAGGTTCTGTTTGTTTTGATGCAAGTGTCAGAAATGTGTTCTAAGCCATGAGGTGTCAAGTTCTGGGTTGTGGACGAAGTTACACGCCGAAGAAGGCAAATACACTTCGTTTTTTTAGCCTTCACTGTAAGTACAATAAACGTCTAATATATTATATTGTATAACCTAACTGTCATTTAATTTTAATAGAAATGATTTAGAAATTTAACCTTTATTTTTATCTTATTTTTCTATATAAAGGAGACGCAGTTGCAAATGTAGCAAGAAATTTTAATTCGTTACACATCTGTTCACACATTTTTCAAACAAGTACCGAAAATACTATTTATATATTTATTTTGTGTATCTTTCGTATGATGATTAACAAAAGAACACAACCTCTAACATACGTCAATTTAACAAACTTTCTCACTCGCACACTTTTCCATGTATAGGAAGAGGACAACTGCGCACCTGCGCACTCAAATCTAAGTTATTCCTGTAATGTGTATATCACTTACGGTATTGCTGCTATTGCCAGTTTCAGATGGCTTCCCACAAGCAGTTGGGTCTCCTTATTATTCCTTCATGTCTCTCCCAACCTTCTCTGTACCCTCTACTCGGCTGCAACCTGTCTCCTCACCCTGCTCCCCACGCTAACCAAACCAACCACTCAGCCTACACAAAACAGTCTCAATCTCCCTAAATACTACACAACTTTTCACTTTAATTCTTTCCAACATACAAACCCTCAATCACAAATTTCTTTCACATACTCTTCCCATCAACTCACCTCAAATTCCACTACAAACTCACTGCAATTAACACCACTCAATTACAACTATCTTACACTTTCAAGGTTACTTCAAACCAATTTTTTAACTTAATGCTGATCTTTGAAACACATCATTACCTCTGGTTTCCTTAAGCTTTAATTTTTAAGATCAATCAAGTTATTTTAAAAGATATTTAGGTTTGAAGTTTTACAAATATTTTTAATTATTTGTGATTTGAAGAGAATGATACAAAATTTCAAATAATTGCTTATTTTGTCTAATTACTTGTTAAAGAAAATTCCAGCAAAATTTTAAAGAATTCTATAAATCTAGAAGATTTGTGAAAATGTAAATCGTAGGAAAATTCTATTTATACTTTAAAGTCAAAATCATGATACTGATATCCTGGTTTTTATATCTCAGAATCTCTTTCTTAGCTAGAATGTGAATGTTCAATATCTTTGAACAATAAATACATAGTTCAAAAATAGGAAAGGAAACGAAGTTTTATACTAATTTTCTCGGTCTTACGATCATTTTAGATACAAAATAATAACAAAAATATCGAGCTCAAATTCAATTTTTATTGAAGTTTCGGCCTCATCTGTGGGCCTTCATCAGAACACACATCTGTTCTAAGAGTATAATTAATCATTAAAAATTAAAAATAAATATATTACATACAAAAGGATAAATAAGAAGTATAAAATAAATTTTTACCTTGGAGGGAATTATCGGAGTCCATCATATTATAGTTCAAAGAGAACGTCAAAATTTCAAAAATGCGTGGTAAATGGGGCCATTGTGTACCGTATAGGTATTGGCAAACTGTAGAAAACAAAATAATTTCCCAAAATTCTCAAAAGAATTTACATTTCAGCAATTAAAAATGCAGTATAAACAACTTACAAATTGGTGTGACGTAAACAACAAGTGAATGAATATAAGAGCAAAGAAAGTTGTAGTTATAGATGGACAAAATCAATTCTTATTAAAAAGCGCGCCAAATACATTGTCAATTCAAATTAGTCGATGATGCTATTATAATATTGATTCACGTTAAGAATGTCTGTTTTTAAATTAATAGATACTTTTATATCTTTATTTATGAAAACTGATTCCAGAATTGTTCTTTTATAAGAGTTATTTTCCTTCGCAAGAATTTTAATATTTTTAAATGAAAATAATGATCAAAATTCCGCGAATGTTGTGAGAGACTTATCTCTAAGTTGCCAATTCTACAATCCCTTTTATGTTCGGCTATTCTAGTTTTTAGCCGACGACCAGTTTCACCTATATAAACTTTATTGCATCCCTTACATTTGATTAAATAGACAACATTAGAGATATTATTAATTTTTTCGGAATCTTTCATATTGGTTAACATTTTTTTTAATCTGTGATAATTTCTAAAATATACATTAATAGCAAACTTTATTAACGCAATTTTTAATCTTTCTGCTAAACCTTGTACATAAGCTAATGAAAGCCGGAAATCAGTTTGTCTATAATGTTCAAGCCATTTGTTCTTTGTTTTTAATTGAGCTGTTGTAAATTTCATGTGCTCTTTCTTTATTGATACTTTCAATTAATGGTAGTGGATAATTATTTTGTAGCAAAGTAATTTTTAATTGGTCTAAGTTCATCATCAGTTTCTCTCTGACCCATCTCGACTCTTCCAAGACCCTCCAGTTACTGTCGAACACCCACCCAAACCAGAAGAGGTCGAAGTATTTTGGAGAGAAGTCTAC
>NC_046664.1:139582302-139584899 GCF_010883055.1 Belonocnema kinseyi | reverse complement strand
GCGCTCTTGGAGGTGCCAAGCTTTCACTTGCTAATAGCCTAAAAAGCATCCCTGCGTGTCAACAATATGCTAGAACACTTGCGGGAAAAATGCAGAAGGCAAGCTTGGCACCTCCAAGAGCGGCGATGATAAGGACGATCAGTTTAACAAAATATTCCGGGTACAATCGTTGCATGGCACGCCCTGCAGCTATCATCGGGAATGTCTTGGCTCAAAATGTGGCGACGGTATGTTAAGGTGGAAATGACACCGTCTTGGCATGCAAAAATGAAACCCTCCGTACCAGACTTCAATCCGGGTGATTTAAGGAAAGCAAACATTAGCTCACAAGACATTGACTGATCCTTCACATTTCTGTGAAAGATACCGTGCATCCTCTTGTCGAGGAGCTGTTCACGAAAGCTTTTCTCTTGTGCTTTCTTAATCCGGACTTTCAGAATTAAGTACTCGAGGTAGATAAGATTTGATGCATTTTGCTCACCCCTGATACTGAAGTCAAGTCCGAGTGTTTCAGCGGACCCTCCACTGCTTTGTACAGAAACGCTCCTTTGCCCTCTTCTTCGTGATTCCTGACCATTTTAAGAAGAGGGTCTCTTCCATTTGCAACTCTATGTGCTGTACCTAGAATAATCCTGTTGTGAAGACATTCAAGACTCAATATTCCGCGACCCCCTTGATGGCGTGAGATGTACAGTCGCGGAACGGAAGACTTAAGATGCATGCTTTTGTTCATGTGCATAACCTTTCTTGTCCCAATATCAAGAGATCTGAGCTCGTTCTTCGCCCATGGAACTACTCCAAATGAAAAGAGTAGTACCGCGACGGCAAGCATGTTCGCTGCAGATACATTGTTCCTCGCCGACAGTTCGGAAGACCAAATCTGTCGGAGGAGACGTTTGTATCTGCTTCGGAGAATATCCTTTATAGATGTCACATCCTGAATGCGGCTCTGTAGCACGCCCAGGTATGTATAAGTCTCTTCAGACCAAAGGTGTCGTATTGCGCTTCTATCAACGAGCTCAGGATCTTCAGGGATGCCATTAAGTTTTCATCACTTCAAATAAACCTTGGCGCATTTGTCTAACCCAAATTCCATTCCAATTTCCTTAGTATATCGTTCGACAATCCTCAGAGCTAGATGCAGTTGCTCTCTGTTTTTAGCATAGATCTTAAATCGTCCATGAAAATACATGAGTGACCTTGTACTTTCGATCTGAAGGTTTGCCGCACAAGTACCCGTCGGAATGGCAAAGTGCTAGAGATAGTGGTAATAATGTAAGGCAAAGGAGGAGTGGGCTCATGGTGCCGCCCTAAAAGACACCTCTCTGAAAGGTGACCTGTTAGTTATCACACGATTTTTGCCAGATGAGATAGTAAATTTGGTTTTCCAAAGCGGCATCAATCTCTCCATGGATGTCGAATCGAAAGCTTTTCGATAATCAATTAAGGCCATCGATAGGTCACGCTGGTAGAATGCTGCATCTTTGCAGACACATCTATCGATGAGCAGGTTCTCTTGACAGCAGGCTATGCCTTTCTTTGATTTCTTGCCACACAGGTTCAATTGCCCGAACAATCATATCATTTAGGATAACTGTGAATATCATATAAAGCGTGTTCAGACAAGTTATTGGCCTGTAATTCTTCGGTTCAGCTAAGCTGCCTTTTTTCGGCAGGAGTATTGTGCGCCCTTACACCAACCACTCTGGAATCGGCTTCTTTATCCGGTGTTATGAGGGCAACTCATAACTCCTTGAAGCTATTTATATTTTTTGAGTCTTCGTCCAGTCTATGCTGCACTTCGTAGACTTCTCTCCAAAATGCTTCGACCTCCTCTGGTTTGGGTGGGTGTTCGACAGTAACCGAAGGGTCTTGGAAGAGTCGAGATGGGTCAGAGAGAAGCTGTTGATTTTCTCTGACCTACCTCTCCCTCCGCTCTAGACTTCTCTTAGCGTCAGATAGTATCCGTATTCTCTCAACAATATTCTGCCTGATGGTCAGCAGCTTTGACTTATTAAGAATGTGATAACGAGTCCGGAGTTCGCGCGCGAACTTTCGAACCTTGGTGGTAAAATTCCTGCCAGATGTGACGTAGTCAATCACGCACTGAATGCGGGACGCGTACTGTCTTGCCCAGCCTATCTTTATGGCAAGTTGATGCATTCGTCTTTTGGTCTTATGATGAACCGTTGGTTTTGTTTTACGGTTCGCATCGGCCAAAGCTCGTGCTGCATTATACACAGAATAATTGATAGCCCAGAGGTCAGATTCTCCGGAAAAATTTCCACGAAGCTCGTCATCCATTTCAGCTAGATCTTTAGGCTTGAGAGAAACCTTGGTGTTGATGTTTGTCCGGGTCGTAAATCATCGCTCTTCCTCTATTGGATGCCTGCCCGCAGTTGGTCTTAGTGTCGCCTCTCTTTCTTTGTCGCCGGCTTGTTCTAGCTGTGGTAGAGTAGGCGTTCCGCTTACATAGCCCCTTTTACGAAGTAATCCAGCATGGTTTCGCAGACGTTGCTGCGAAAAGTGCGATAGCTCCGGGTGTTTCTCGCACCACAGAGCATGCAGCCGTGCCATGTAACCCGTTCACGGGCCAC
>NC_046664.1:139553790-139582202 GCF_010883055.1 Belonocnema kinseyi | reverse complement strand
AATTTCAACCATCGTGTGATTATACTTGCCTGGTCTGTTCGACAATTATTCACTCACAACTAACCTCTTTCTTTCTTCAAGTCCACTGGTGCAGGGAAGGAATCTGTTGGATATAAAGCTTTTTGCTTCGAGTGCAACTCACGTTTAAGATAAAGAAATATTTTCCGAAAACGTGAAAATTGTTTTGGAAATTCAGAACAATTCAATTCACACAGGATAATATGAAATATACTCGTATATGATGTACTTTAGGTTTTTCAAAGTTTGAAACTCAGTTCGCCAGGTCAAAAAGGCTATTCCTAATGATTGCAACTATTTTGCCTTTTTAAAATAGATAGATATTCTCATTGAAGCGACGTGTTCTCTTTTTGTTATTACTAACACAAGATGAACCTTGTCATTATAACGAGGTTTGCAAAGTTGACGCCTGTCTTAACTAGGCAAAATGGTTGATTCCTTGTATGCACGTACAAGCATTCTTATTCGGTTTAGCTGTACGAACGTGGGTAACTACCATTTTGACCAAAATGCGTTTACTGCATAAAAAATGTATGAAAAATAAGTAACCTATTGTAGTTAAGGGTGGTTTTAAATAATAAATGCATTATCATTTACAATTTTCAATAAAATTTTCGTTTATCGATATTTATTGTAATTATTATCATTTAATATATAAACGAATAATACATCTTTTCTTATTTTTGAGGATTTTAAGGAATAACATGTCTATAATACTGTGATAGCACGATCTTCAATTTTCATTTTTTTGGGAAAAAATAATCCTTTCGGATAAAAATTTCTACAGTCCAGCGTACTGATATTGATATGTCGGAAATAAATTTTAATTTTTGTATCAAATGAAAAATTTCATGTTTCATCGCTATCCAAAGCCGAGTTTGAAAACCCATGCAATTTTTAGCTCCAAATTTTCGGTCTTCTTTCTCGGATTTGCTAAGTATTCGACATTAAACTTCACTGTCACAAAAATCTGTATTGAATTTAATACAAATGTATATAAAGTCATTTGCATAAACGGTAGTCGAATTTTAATATACATCTTATATGAAATCTAATATACAGGTCGGAATAGCAGCGTGTTTGAAAACTCGAAGTGTTTTCAATTTATTATTTAAATCTTGTCAAATATTCGCAATAAAAGTAATAATTTAGAATTCGTCGATTGAATTGCTATTTATTAGGGATGTATAAAAAACTCGAAAGTCTAACTTCGAACGAATCGAGACGTGCTTGTTAGCTTCCGAGTCGAGTCGATCTGAGCTCAATCCGGTTCGAGTCGAATCGAGATAGAGCTTACCAGAAAGCTCGTAACTTCACGAGTACTCGAAACCTTCGAGAACTTGAATGACTTCGAGAACTCAAAACTTTCGTGAACTCGAATATCTTTGAGAACTCGAAACTTTCGAGTACTTGAATGCCTTTGAGATCTCGAATATCTTCGAGAACGCGAAACTCTCGAGTACTCGAATACTTTTGAGCTACTCGAAAGTTTCAGGTTCTGGAAACTTTTGAAATTAACAAGAATTTTTTCAAACCCGATACGCAGAAGTTTTTCGGATTGCTAACAGCGATTTTGAAATAAAAATTAAAAATTCAAGATTTTTTATCCTACATGGTAAGCAAATTTTGGAAAAATAAAAAAAAACCAGTTTCTTCTAGGTACAGTCCTAGGGATTTTACATTCTCATTCATGAGAGTATATAATCGTATAATCATCCAAATTTTCGAACTCTATTTTTTAACAGATCTCTACGCTTCGACACTGACAGAATCCGAAAATCATAACATTTTGTCGGTGTCTGTCTGTGCGTATGATTACCTGAAAGTTCTAGCCACGCTGCCTTTTAAAGGATTTGTCCAATGGACTCTTTATATATGGTATATGCTAAAAGATTTCGATATTCAACGTTAAATAAATGTATATGAAATTTCAACGATAAATTTACTGACACTTACCTTTTTGTTACGAATCACAAGAACAAATTGTTACACATAAATTTTCGTACATAATGTCAGGAACTTTTTCACTATCTTATAAAAAAACTGTTAAGGCTGAGACTAGCGGAAACCAGTTACTATAATCAGGGATCGAAGCCACTATTTTGTACAGGGTTAGATACATTTAGAACTTTGATTTTGGCTGAAGTCTGTTTCCAACCGGACCGTGGATATTTTTCGAAGGATTCGATTCAGATCGAACTTTTTAGGAAATTTGACGGTTCGGTTCGAACCCGAACCCCTCCAGAATTCCTTATTGTTGGAACGAAACTAAAAAGTTCCGATCCCTGAATATAATACATCTTTGAAAATTTGGTCGCTATCTCGAATTAACAAGTTAAAATTTTTTTATTTCGGTTGTAAATTTATTATCAGAAGTCCGAAAAAACTGTAGTATGCTGAGTCATGGAAACCCGTCAGTTTATTAAATTTCTCATTCATCAATTTACTGAAATTCTCAAAAATGTAGTCGCCGCTTTGGATGAAAAATCTTAAATTGTTACTTTTGATTTTAAAATCACTGTTAGCGATTCAAAAATGCCCCTAGTACCGAGCTTGAAGAAATTCTTATTAATTTCAAGAGCTTCGAGACCCCGAAACTTTCGAGCTTCTCGAAACTTTCGAGTACTTGAATGTTTCCGAGAACTTGAAACTTTCCAGATCTCGAAACTTTCGAGTACTCGCATGTTTTTGAGAGCTCGGAACTTTCGAGAACTCGAAGCTGTCCGACTTCTCGAAACGTTAGAGTAGCTCGAAAATTTCAAGAACTCGACACATTGAAAATACCCGAGATTGACTCGACTCGACACGACTTGAAAAAAATCGAATCGACTCAATTCGAAGTTTTGAGCTTTTTGCACACCCTCACTATTTATAATTAAAATGCAACATATGGGTGAAACTTTTTTCAAAATTGTCCTTCAATGGTAGAAGTTTAATGTCAGTACACTTGATTATTGGTTAGGTTTGTTGTTTATTTGTTTAGTTACATATTTCGATTTGAAATACAATTTTATTTTTGTACAACGGAAAGAAGATGACATGTTTTATTATTGAAAATCGAAGAATACTGTTAAACTCATTTTGATTTTGTGTAAAATGAAATTAGCTGAGTGATTATCGTGAATGTAAATTAAATTTAATATTCACACTTCTTAATGACAATTTCATATACTTGCGATATTAATTTTAATAAACATTGGTATTTTAGATTTAATACTTGCAGTGTTCATTCACCCATATACACAAGGTTCATATGTCGGAAGCCATTTTTCTATTTTTTTAAAACTGAAACACAAAATGTATCGCAATATGCAGTCGAGCCTACTCCATTTTTAGGTTAGTGTTACTTTGAGATTGTCTACTTCAACATCAGATTCATCCGACGTGGATAACTTATTGTTATAAATCTGTTTTGACCTAAGTTAAGCAATACTTTATCTCGGAACTGGATAATTGCTTCACTTTTTAATGATGGTTGTGATTTTACAGGATCCCTTTTCGCTGTTTCGAAAATTTCCATGTTGTTGATTATTCAGTTCTGTACTGTAACCTTTCCGGTTTTGTACTTTTGACAGATTTTCCTAATTTAAAACAATTTTTTAAGTTACACGTGTAGAAAAATCCCCGTGTAGACCTTTTTAGAATGATGGCCCCAGCCGTCATTGTGAATATATTGTTTTTATTAAAAAAGTTAAGGTTTCATGAGTTCAGACTCACAAAATATGAATTTCTGTCAAAAAATCAATTACACTTTTTTGAAATTCAAACACTGAAAATATGGATATTCCATACACTAAGAGACCTTCCATTTGAATAAATGACAAAAATGAATCAAAGTTTAGTATACTTCCCAGTGGGCACGAAACTATGAAAATCCCAAGAACGTCCTTGGGACGTTCCTAGGACGTTCTGTGTCACATCTCTTGTACTGAAATTTGATTGTTTGAGAGCATCCTTAGGATCACCAAAAAAAATGTTATAAAAGACATCCTAGGGATGTCCTAAAGACGTTTCTGGGACATCCTTAATTTTTTTGCCCACTGGCTGGTGTATCAAAACACGGAAAAATGTTGAAATATTCTAGTTATTCATATTAAAGTACTGATATTTGACATTTCGAAAATAATGTTCCCCACTATGTCCAAACAATCTCGAATTTTAGAAACTATATACGTAGCTTCAAATCGATAATTGTTCAAATTTTTTTTCTTTTTGCAAATATTTTTAAAAAATTTCTTAAAATTATTTTTTCGAAATAAACAATAATACGAAATTTTGCAAAGAATATAAAAAAGTGTTCATTAACTTAAAACCTTTCAAATCATAAAAAACGTACACTTTTTTCGATGATTCAAACTCTTCGTAAATTTTTGTATAGAACCTAAGAAATCACAAAAATTGCCGTAAAATGTCCTGGATTCTTCTTTGGCAACTTTAGAAATGTTATAAAATCTTCTGCAACAAAAATTGCACAGTCAAATATCGATACTAATTAAATAATTGTTCTTTTTTCTTTATATTTTTTTATTTTTGTGGGTTAAAAATGGAATATTTGAGATAGTTAACACTTTTCATTGGAAAGAAGTTATATTTATTTTAGTAATTGATTTCATATAAAATAAAGTAGAAAAAATTCAAAAACTTGTTTCGATCATATTGTAGGGCTTTAAAAAATCAACTTTTTTATTGTTTTGACATTTCTCCATATCGAGCTTTGCGTGGCTTAAAATTTTTAATTTTCTTTTTTTTTATTTTAAAAATGTTCTTACACCTTTAACTTTCTTCAAAAGTACTATTTAATTTCATATTTATTATTCAGATTGAGGAAGTAGTAAAAAGAAAATTAATCACTTAAAATTGTGCACCCCAAGAATAAGTATAACATTTTATTAATCACATTTCTATCGGACTCGAACTTTTTGATTCATTCGTAAAAAACAGCATTAAAAATAACAGAATAAAATATTGGACTGGTGTTTTTTTTTATTTAAATATTTTCCCAATACCTGGATTCGACCTTGGAAACTCGCGAAGTGATATTTATCGAACACAAAGATGTGAAAAATTGCAATTCAAAGATGCTGTTATATGTGTAAAAAAAAATACAGGCCAAGTCTGATCAGAGTACATTCTCCTTAAAATGTCATCACCCGTACGACACGCACACTACTACGTGTTCTATTTTGCTCATGATTTGCGGCCATGATTTAAGCATGCGGGCACCTAATATCGTTCTACTAGAGGGGGCGCTAGTATTAAACCAACATTAACAATACTAAGAAGAAGACTAGAGAGGGCCTCCCAAAAGTCCGCAATTCCTCGAATTTTCCGCACGTTTATATATGGATAAAGTATTTACCAATCACCCTCATTTTTTGTTTGAATTAAATATGAACATCTTCATCTTATCTCAATGTTCATTATTTGAAATTCAAGTGCACAAAATGAAAATGATAATTTTGATCGAGCGAAGTCGTTTACTGTTTCAGTAAGATTTTTTCACAAGATTAACTAGAAAACTGATAATTAATTCAGTGAGGCTTATTATTCGAAGTTAATAAGACTTCCTAATCAGTACTTTTTAATTGAATACTCATTATTCAGATTGAGGGAGTAGATGTCAAGTTTTCGGCGAAGGGTACACTTTTGTATATAGTTTAATGTTTCCATAATAATTGCAAATATTAACCGATGTTCATGAATCTTTTTTTCAACTTTTTCAAATTGTGCCAATAAAGTAATTCTGCTAATTAAAACTGAATCAAGCCATACCTTCCTGATTTCAGTTTTTTAACTGCTCTGCACCTCATAAGAATGAAAGAGTCATGATTTTCGAGCAATTCACAGCGCTCCAGGGATTCTGCCTCGTAAGTTTTACGAGGGTCGATGAAGAGTCCCTCGAGAATCCACATACGGCTACACTGAGTGTCACGGCAATTTTTCTCTATTGTTCTCTTCAATTTTATTATTAAATAAAATATAAGCATTTTATCCAAAAACCGGCTTCGTGTAATCCGAGGGACTAATATTTAGATGCTATATGCAAGAAACCAGACAAAAATATTCAAAATTGCGGAAAAAATCTTACATTTCTTTTTAGAACTCTAATAAATCCCCTTCAGTGTATTTGTGGTGTGTTGTTTGCCTCTGCCACTACAGGTATACTTCTTTCTTGTACTCGAATCTTTCAAACGATAAGTCATAATTTTTCGTATAGTGTATTTCAGAACCTGATATTTTTTCTACGAAAGTTTGAAAGTATTGTTTTTGGTTTTGAAATTTATTATGTTAATGTTGTCTTGAAATCGCTCTTTCACTTTGATATAGTGAGAATTAAATATTCAGACTTTTCATGATAAGTAATGAAACCCTTTTTCACTTATTGTAAAAAGAAAATGAAATTCACCAAATGGAAACCACTATATTAATTTTGGAAACGCATCACTTTTTCCTGTGTTTTTATATTGTAGAAGCCTTAAGTTTCAAATGTTTGTATCATTTATTCAAATGAAAAGGCTCTCAGTTTAGGGGCTGCTGCAGGGGGCCCTGACCGTTAGCTCTCTTTGCTAAACAGTTACAATTTTTATGTCTAAAGGGTGAATATTTTTTTGACACTAAAAATTTTAGTTTTCATGAGTTCAGACTAACAAAAAATAACTTTGGATAAAGTTCCAAATAGTACGTAACTCCAAATAATTTGAAACTGCGTGCATCTATGTATTTTGACTCGCTGATGACGAAAATGATAGTGTAAAATACGCGAAAATTTGATTTTCATGGTAAACACCATGAAAAACCCACAAAAATCATGGTCTTCTGTGTTCATTTCAGTGACAATAAAAATCTACGGAAAAGCTTCAAATAAAAGTTATAGATCTTTTAAAGACACATATTTTATGTAGAATACATTTTTATTTTGCAAGGTGATAATTTTCGAAAAAAATTTTCTTTACATTATTTCTGTGACCAGTCACAGGGGGTGCCTTTCCGCCCCCACGAGCTGTTAGAAAAAGTTAGGGGTTATACTAATATTATTTTCCGACCAGTAACAGCGTGCCTTCACGTCTCCACGGGATTTTGGAAAGGGCAAGGGGTTTAACCAGCATTATTTCTGTGACTAATCACGGGGGTGCCTTCCTGCCCCCCATGAGACGTTGGAAAGGGGTAGAGGTTTGACCAATATTATTTCTGTGACCAGTTACAGGATTGCCTTCCCGCCCCCCCACGAGACGTTCGAAAGGGGTAGTGATTGGAACAAATATTTTTTTCTGTAACTAGTGACAGGGTTACACCACTACAAATTATGCCGTATTTCAGTGATTTTTCATATTTATCATCGTTTTTCTAGAAAACTATTACTCCCAGAGTAAAAATCTATTTTTCGCGTATTTTGACTATCATTTTCGTAATCAGCGAGTCAAAATACATAAGTATTCGCAGTTTAAAATCAATCGGAGGTATGAACTATTCGAAACTGCACCCATAAATTTCTGTCAAAAATTTGATATCGCTTTTTTGAAATTCGAAGTCTGAAATCTATGAATCTCTGAATCTATTAGGGCTACCATGAGGGCTCCCTGGTCGTTAGCGCTCTCCATTAAACGGTTAAAATTTCGAAGTTCAAATAGTGAATCTTTTTCTGACACTACAAATTCTAATTTTTCATGGGTTCAGACATACAAAAAATTAATTTCTGTCAAAATTTTGATCATGCTTTTTTGAAATTCAAAGTCTGAAATGTATGAGTCTCTGAATCTATGAGTGCAGCCATCACGACTCCATGATGGCAACCAAGATATAAAAGATATAAAAAAATAAATTTAAAAATATGGTTCATACTTTCTAAAAATTTTAAAAACCATTTAAAAATTATTCGATTAATATTCTTGTTAACAGTATGTATACTATATAGGTACATAACGTCGTATAATAATAAATAATTAGAGAAACAGAGGTTACGAGGGTGTTTTTTTTATCGAGTTTCAACTCGTAGGTTTATCGCAAGGGTTAACACTCCCGACTTTTAGGCGATAGATTTAGGTATAGATGTAGGTTTGATATTCTGCTGGGTTAGGAATTTGATTTGTAATATAATGTTTAAAAATTTAATACATGTATTCACTATAATTGTTGATTTCCTACTGGGGCAGTACTACGTCAGTACTAATATTCAGTGCTGGGTCAATACTGACAGTTCAGTACAGAATGACGTTATCATCCCAGAGATATGTCAGTACAAATTCCAGCACTGGCAAAAACACCACGAGACTTTCATGATGGCAACCATGAGAGCTTCATAAGGGAAGCCCATGTTGTACCCCTATGGATTAGCATGTCTTTGTCATGAGGGGCCTCGCCTGGATTCTGCTCATGGGCCCTCCAAGGTTTTTATTAATTGCATTCTAATCTAGAAACGATGCAAAAATATGATGATTTATTGCATTTAAATATACACAGTACGAACATTGTAAAATCAAAATGATATCTTAATACTGGATAGTTTAGTGTAGCGAAGAAAAATCACTCTAGACATCAATTACATTTTTTCTTATTAATCAAAGTAAAGTGTGTCGCAGTACAAGTAGTTATAGCCTCCCACTTCCTGCTGAAATACATGGGGAGTCCCGCATAAGGACTGACTGGTCATGGAAATAATGTTGGAAAAAACTCTACCCCTTTTTAACGTCTCTTTCGGACGGTTAGGCAAACTTGTAACTGCTCATAGAAACAATTTTAATTAAGCTCCTACCACTTGCCACCATCGCATGGGGCGGGAAGGCAACCATGTGAGTATTTCCAAAGTTCTAGCAAATTACGTCTTAGTTGACAGGCGTACTATATCCGACTGTAAATAATACGCAGCTCATAGCACGGCAAAGTGAGTCTCACCAAGTCTGCCGCTTGGCAGCCTACCTAGTAGGCCACATAAAGACAATACGGCCAGCGGTCTGAGGTCATTCTGAGGTCATCAGTTACGTGCACAGATTGAAAGCACTGTCCTGGTGTTATGTAATTGCATGTGTGTGTGTGTGCTCATTCCTCGAATTCAAACAGCGACCACAGAGCATTCATCCCCCCTTGGATGCTTCAAGTGCAAGGAGAAAGCTGACTCATATTCAAGTGTTCTCTTAAAACCGACTAGTGACTCCCAAGGAATGAAACATCTAACTTGGTACGTAACCAGCCTCCTCTGATGGGACCTATAATTTAAGGTGGGTTTCGAACCACCCAAGCCCAGGAGGAAGTACATAGAAAAATTTCCATTGGTAGCGACTCAGGGCTTGAAGCCCAGTCTTCCTGTACAGAAGCCTGAGACGCCATCGTCTGAGCCACCAAGGCTCCAATAATGTTTGTTAAATTTCTACACCTTTCAAACTCTCGTGTGGACGGAAAGCCACCCCTACAACTAGTCACAGAAATAACATTGGTCAAATGGTGCCTCCGAACATATTGTGAGGACAAGAAAGCACCCCTGTAACTGGTTCCAGATATAATGATCGTCAAACGCTTACAGTTTCCAATATCTTGGAACTGATAAAATAATATGTATGAATCCATCAACTTTTTCCAAAATCTAGTAGGGATGGGAATGCACCTCTGTGATTGGCCAAAAAAGTAATATTGGTTAATCCCCTACGTTTTCCAACATCTCCTTGAAGGGAAGGAAAACCTGAGACTAATCAATGAAATAATGTTGGTCAAACTCTTAACCCTTTCCAACATCTCGTGGGGACGGGAATACACGCATGTGACTGGTCACAGAAATAATGTTGGTCCAACCCCTAACTTTTTTTAGTATCTCTTCAGGGCGCGAAGGAACTCCTGTGACTAGTCTAAATAAACGTTGTTTAAACCCTACATTTTTCAAATATCTTTTGTGCTCAGGAAGACCCTCCTGTGATTGATTACAGAAATGATGTTAATCAAACTCTACTTTTTCCAATATTTCGTGGGGGGAGGGGAGGCAACTCTGCGTCTACTCTCAGAAAAAATTTTGGTCGAACCCCTACCCCTTTCCAACATCTCGTGAAGACGGTTCAAAGAAATAATGTTGGTCTAACCCTTCACTTTTTCCAACAACTATTAGGGGCGTTAAATCCTCCCTGTGATTGATCACGGAAATAATGTTGGTCGAACCCCTACCCCCTTACCAGAATCTCATGGGTTCGGTAAGGCAACGCTGAGACTGATCACAGAAACAATGTTGGTCAAACCCTTACGCCTTTCCAACATCTAATAGGAACGAAAATGCACCCATGTAACTGGTCACAGATATTATATTGGTCCAAAATCTTGTGGAGACGTGAAGGCACCCTGTGACTGGTCGGAAAGTAATGTTAGTCTAACCCCTAACTTTTTCTAACGTCTAGTGGGGGCGAGAAGCCACCCCCTGTGGCTGTTCACAGAAATAATTTTGGCCAAACTCCTACCTTTTTATAACTTCTCGTGGGGAAGGGAAGTCACTCTTGAGACATGGCTCAGAAAAAATGTTGTTCAGACCCTTATCCCTTTCAAACTCTGCATTTTTGTCAGTTTTTACTTAAATCATTATTAAAAAAGTAGTTGACAAAAATATTGAAGCAAGTTTAATTAAACGAGATTAAATGTTGTTAACTTTAAGGTAGCTTGATGATTTACAAGTGTATTAAGAAAACATTGTTGCCACATTACGGAAAGGGATTTAATTTAAGAGATAACTTCTACTGCTATAGAGTTTCAAAATTGGATGGACAAAAAAGAATATAAAACTATTTACTAAAAGGTATGTCCTCATTGGATGCCAGCTGACTTTGAAACGAAACACGTGAAATGGTATCACACGCTGAAATTCCATAAAAAAATCAAACCAAACCCAGGGGGCTAAAAAATTAAGGATGTCCTGAAGACGTCTTTAGAAAATCCCTGAAACGTATGTTATAATATGTCTTTTCGTCATCCTAGGGATGCTCTTAAACACACAAATTCACATTATTTGCCTTTGTATTTATTTTGGAAAGTGGTCATATATTTTGCATGGCAAAAAGTAGCACTTATTCATGGAAATTTTACACATGATATGTCCTTCTCTGGTTCGTCTTGAGCCTAAGCCTTTTAAGACACATCTGTAAAAACAATAATATCAATAGTATTTATTTTAAGCTTAACTTCCCACTTGTAATTAGAAAAAAAGCTCTTTTTGGTGAACGCTCACATATGTATACGTTATATAAAAAAATATCAGTGAATGCAAACGTTCATTGATGCTCTTAATTTAGTAAGTGTCAGCTTCCCTTTCTGTTTTCAAAAGGATAGAGCGAAAGTCCAATAGTTACTAGACGAAAAGTATTGATGAACGTTAGAGTGAATTTGTAAATATGCGTTTACTTCTAACAAAATTGTTCTGTAACAGTTTGAAATCAACAAGAAACGGGACACAGAATTATTAAAACTCAGAAAGCTCCTCGAAGATGTCCATCTTGAAAGCGAAGAGACGGCTCATCTCCTACGAAAAAAACATCAGGAAGTGATCGTGGATTTTCAAGATCAAATCGATCAATTATCAAAGGCCCGCGCAAGGTTCGTATTCAGTACATATTATAAATTTCAAAATTTGCAGTTTTCTTAGGGTAAGGCACTACTTATCAAAAAGGCAGCAAAAAAAATATACCGACTTTCACAATATAGTTATCGTTCGTTTTCAAAATTGCTTTCCGAGTTACTTCTTCTCTGAATAGGGACATGTATATTGTCGAATTGTGTGTCGCAGTATAGTTAAAATGAATCCATATATTTAAATAATTAATATATCTTCCCGGAATCGTACATACATATTATGACAACTTTACTTTTAATACTTACCTCATCGTTACCCTCAAATACCTATAATTTCCCTTTTATTAGCGAAATTCAACAGAATCGAACTAACCACAATTGATACTGTATTAAAAGCGGGGTCCTTTTAAAAAAGCGACCGATTCAAATTAAAATGTAAAAAAGGGTATTTTGATTCCGATTGAAGACATGTTTATCTGAAATTAGGAAAACACATGCATAAATTCTAAAATTCAGATATTGGTCTTCCTGCATGAAGCCACAGATCGCAATAAACACTTTACAGTTAATCAATTTACTAATAAAATGTAGGAATATTTATTCGTTTTTGCTAGATGTAAATATAAATACAAAGCAGTGATTATTTGTTATAATCTGTTAAAATGAAAAAAAACTTTTTTTAGTTGCTTAATAATATAGGCGGGTATTCTTGGTGAAGTGTAATGACAGATTGGAAGTTTTTTACTGTACTTATAAAATTGATTAAAATTCGAAAAACTAAAAATCCAAAACTCACAGGAACATTCATTTCATACATAAAAAAAGTTGAAAACCCATGCTGCGCAAGAACAAACGAAGTTAACTAAAGTTCTTGTTGCGGCGACCATCTCAATTTCAGCAATTGCAAAACTTTATTGAATTAAAAGTTTGATTTTCGTTTTTATAATTTGTATACTTCCGGGCAGATGAAACACCGGAGCTTTCTAATTAATAAAAAAGGACAGAAACGTTACATTTCCATTAGTTTCCTCATATAGTATTTTAAAAAAGGACGGAAAACACATTATGAGGTGCTTCTATTTTTATCTAAAATAAATCTAGGCATGTTTACGAAACTTTTGTAGTTCAAAATAGTTTTCTCTAAAGCTTACGTGAAGTTGAAAATCTTTATTTTCCTGTCGTTCAATAAAGAAAAGTACTCACGCTTAATATCGAAGAATAAACTGTGCGTATATGATTTATTAATTTATTGAATAGTTAACAATCTTAATTGAGGTAGATTTAAGTCTTAACATAAATTAAGTAAATCCAAGATATTTATCTACGGGTTACATATAGTTCATCATATTATCGATCATTTTTTTCTTCCAATAATTTGTTCTGCATTCACCGCATCTCCCTTATGAGCAGACGTATTTTACAAGACTTTTGAATGATAATGATATGGACAACTCTTTGATTTGATGCTTACTTGAATTTCCACCAATCAGCACATATTTACAAAATCTGCTTGCTGAGCGGGGACATTTTCATCGCGCGATACGCGCGCGGTTCGCAAATTTGAGTGCTCCTAAGGCGCGCAACTGTTGGCAATCGCGCTCCGCGCTCGGTCTTTGAATTTCAACGGACCAACAAGTGATTCATTACAAATTTGTAGGTCTTTCCAGGGCGCACTTGACTTTTTTTCATATCATGAGTTATTTGACGTAAAGTTTTCATTTTAGTTTGTTTTTTTGGATTTTGAAAATGCTTTAACTCTGATAATTTTTTTTGCAGAAAAAAGTCATAGGGATAAATTGTTTGAGTTTCTACGTACTATGAATAGCCGTACATAGAATTTTGAAATCTTGAAAAAATGTGGTTTCATATATTTTTGGTACGATCAAATTTCGAATTTTCAACTTTTCGACCAATTAAAAAAAGTTTTTATAATAATCTTGTAGGGCTTTTAGAAATCAACGTTCTTCTTCTCTTGCCTTTTTTCATATCATGCGTTATTTGGCTTAAAATGTTAATTTTTTTTTAGATTTTGAAAATGATCTGACTCTGATAATTTTTTTTTATGGAAAAAAATCAGAAGGATACATTGTTTGAGTTTCTAAGTACTACAAATAGCCGTACATAGAATTTTAAAGTCATGAAAAATGTGGTTCTAAAAATTTTGAAAATGCGCTCACTTTTTGAATTTTGATCTAAAATAGCAGATTTACGAACTTGTTCTTTCTTTTTAGGGTCTCAAAGAGTGTACCAGAGTAGACTCCAATCTGATTAATTGTTCGAAAGTTATCGTACCTACCGTATACAGACAGACAGACATACAGACATACAAACACCTTCGTAAACATTGTTTTTTCTGACTTAGTGGGTCTCAAAACGTGGAGATATGATGAAAACCGACAAAGTGAAATTTTACGTAAAACCAATACCTTCTCATTAGGATGAGACTGTAAAAAAAGTAATGATATATTTTGATGTGTTATTTTTTAGACAGATCCAGACTTTATTTCATGTCTTGAGAGAGTAAAAAGGTTATCTAAGGACCAGAACAGACATACCTCCCTTGACGAAAAGGATTATTCTTACTTTCATAAAAGCTTATCTATTTTTATATGTAACCAATTTTGTATATTTTTAGATTCCACTTGTATATATAATTTATGAAAATAAGTTAAACAACCATAGCAGAGTCCCATTAGGAGCAACTGCCATCTACGAAAATTACTCTAGCTTCAAAAAGAATATCGGTTCACCAGACCAATGCCCAATAAGATGACAGAGGCTCCTAGAACAACCGCGATAAATATCTCTGGAAATTTTTCTATGTACTTTTACTGAGGTTTTGGTGCTTCGGAACCTACCTTAAGATGTAGGTACGCCCATCATGCACTTGGCTGCAATCCAGTCCGTGGATGGTACGTTGAGAACCATATGGTAAATTTTTACTATATGGTAAATTAGGCACACTTCTCTTCTTAGATCACTTTATTGCATTACAAAAAATTCTTCTGTCGCTAACCATATATACCAGGACCACCTTCTGCAGGCTATTAAAAAATAGATATCAAACAAAAATTCTTTCGACATGCTGGACTCTAACCGTTTTCAGTCAGAGAGAAAAATGAGCTGTCTGATTTTTTATAATAATGACGAAGCCACCGAACGCGTCCACGGCTCAAAATGTACATAAAATGGCCCCTAGTCGATTTTGATTAAATTTGGTGAAATTGTAGTTCCCATTGTCTTGATCAAAAGTGTGAATAGGCACAAATTCTAAAACTGGACAGTTTTTGAGTTACCGAGAGTTAAACATCGAACCATTGTAACAAATTTAGGCCAATATCTTGAAAACTGCAGGTCAGAGAAAGAACAAATGATCCCTATGAAAGTTGTTGCGCTCTAACGAGGATGTGCAAAGGATGTCATGACCTTAATACACAGACCATTTTTTAGGGTCATTCAAGGAAAACTTGTCATTTGTTGCTAATAATCAGCTAATGAAGGCAAGACATGAGCAAGACTTAGTCAATATCGAGACAATGAACGCAAGGCATGAGCAGGGTGTTGTCTATATGTAGCATATCCAGGCAAGACATGTGCAGGACTTAGTCGATATCCAGCCAATGAAGGCAAGACATGAGCAGGATATTATCTATATCTAGCAATGAAGGCAAGACATAAACAGTACTTAGTTAGTCAATATCCAGCTAATGCAGACGAAAAATCAGCGGGATGTTGTCAATATCTAGCCAATATAGGCAAGAAATCAGCAGAGTTATGCTAATATTTAGCCTGTGAAGTTAAGAAACACAACTAGACGTTTATAACTTCTGGTAACTAAATACATCTTGATTGTAATCGATTTCTTGCATCGTTCATGGTTGGAATCTGTTTTAGTGACGGATAATGAATTCTTTCTTGATAGCGACCATACAAGTACATCAAGCTAGCACATCCACAAACAAAATTCCTAAATGTCTTCGTATTAGAATTTCGGGCTTTTGTGGGCTTTTCTTGGGCTTTATTGTCGATTTTTATACTCCACTACTTTTTATGAACTTTCAAATTTCTAGTAGAGGTGCTGGCTTGAATTAAGCCAGCACATTTACTATGTAAAAATAAAAGAAAGAAAAATCAAACACGTCAGAATTTTTTGCTTTTTTCGGCTTTTGAATGCACCAAAAACCAATTTCCGGAAATCACCCGAACTAAAAATAAAACTGCCCCTTATGTAAAAACTCAAATTAAAAAAAAACAAAGAACAATAAAAATATGGGTCCCCCCATGTTAAAAAAACTACCCTCTGGCGAAAAAAGTCTGCAAAACACAAAATGCACCAGATTTTAGGTTTCCTTTGCGCGTTTAAATCCACCACACAAAAATGTTAAAAACCAGTCCTATGTACAAAAACAACATGCTATTGGTAGAGACTTAAGCCTCGGTGTTGGCATTTTTGAAGAGTTCAAAAATCAAAGACTCTAGTAACACTGTAAAATTGCGAAAAATATTGATTTTGGACAATGTCGTGTTTTCCTGGTTACAATAGGATGCTTTTTAACAGTAAATGCTGGAGCCCAAAAATCAGTGCTGGTATTTTTGAAGAGCCTAAAAATCAGACTCTAGTAACACTGCAAAATTCTAAAAAAGGTTTATTGTTTATCTAAGTCATATTTGCTGGTAAGAAGGGGCTGTTTTTCAACGTTAGGGGTCGGAGCCAAAAATCGGTTTTGGTATTTTTGAGGGTACCAGAAGTCAGATTCTCTAATAACACTGTAACATTCTGAAAAAGATTATTTTTTGACAAAGTCATATTTGGCTGTTCATAAGGAGCCTGTTAACAAGCAACAGTGTTTCTCGAGTCTCTGATTTTTGGGCTCTTCAAAAATATCAACACCGATTTTTCGACTTCAACCCTTAACGTTAAAAAACAGCCCCTTGTTGACAGGCAAATACGACTTTCTCAAAAAATAATCTTTTTCAGAATGTTCCCATATTACCAGAGTCTCTGATTTTTTGGTTCTTTAAAAATACCAAAACTCATTTTGGGGCTCCAACCCTTAACGTAAAAAATAGCCTCCTCTTACCAGGCAAATATGACTGTGTTAAAAAATAATGATTTAAAGAATTTTGCTGTGTAAATAGGATAAGTGATTTTTAGGCTCTTCAAATATACAGTTATCGATTTTTGGGCTCCAGCACTTAACGTTAAAGAACAGCTCCTTATCACCAGATGAACATGATTTTGTCCAAAAACAATTTTTTTCGGAATTTTACAGTGTTACTAGAGTCTCTGATTTTTGGGTTCTTCAGAAATACCAACATCGATTTTCGGGGCCCAACCATTAATGTTAAAAAATAGCCCGTAATTACCAGGCAAATACGTATGGCTTTGTCAAAAAAGAATTTTAAAATTTATTTAACGTGTCCGTTGCTAGCTTCGACGATCCACCTAGATTTTCTCATAAGGCAAGAATCTTTAGCATCTCCTTTTGTATGTTTATTTGGACGTGGTAGAAGAAGATCTGTTATTTTCCATGAAATACCCAAATGTGCCAAAAGTTTAGTGGCATTCCTGTATCCCTTATCAACAATGACAATATCATCTTCATGGAAACATCTGTTCATTCTGTCAGCGTCTCTTGCGAATTTATGTTGTAATATAGCAGCATCATTATTCCGGCTATCAGGAAAATATGGCCCTGGGATATCGAGAACGTAACCATTCGGTGCAACCATTAAAACAGGTTTGACCAAGTGGTCCCTTTGTGACACAAAATGACTGTCACAGAGCCCTGAAGTCACTGCTCTTATTAGTATAAAAGTATGTACCATCAATACACGCGATAACTCGAGGAATTTGTGGTTCCGGTTTTCTATTGGAAATTTTTGGTGGGGGAGGAATGGGGTGGATCTGAATTTTTTAAAATAATTTTAATAAATATATGAGGCCATACAAATTAAAAATTATAATCATTGCAAATAAGCATTATGATTCAATGATGTGTAAGAATTTTATTGAGAAGATGTTCGCGCTAAAATGATAATGAGTACAAAAAAATGAAAGGCTGACCCTAGCGATCCAAGTGAACGGAAAGGATACTCTACAGCAGTGGTCGGCATGCTCTTGCCCAGGGCAGGCTACCCTGCCCTGGCTGCCTTACGTCTACTTTCAGGACAGTACGTGCGAGCTTGGCCAGATCAACCCTTTCCTCAGGGGTCCTTTGCGAGAATCTAGGTATTGTTCCGATTTCAAAGACATCTAATTTGTTGATGAAGGTTGAAAATTTGAGAAGTATTTAGTATTACATTGAATGTAAAGTTGATGTTTCTTGATATTAAACTCCTTAAAATTTTCAACTTTTCTAGGCAAGTAATATATCATTGAAATCGGAAAAATTCGTAGATGATGATAATGCTATTTTCAAATCGCTACCCGGCAACAAGCGTTGAATTCATAAAAATTAAGAATTTGTATTCCTATGAATTAGCGATTTTTCCTTCCTCTAAAGATTCCCCAACGGGATTTTGGTCTAATTTTAATTTCGTAAATTTCTAAAGCATTCATTTAACCTATTTTTCCTTATTAAACCTTTTTATAACTTATAAATTCAAAAAATATCTAATTTTTAAAAATATTTTAATCATTCATTTAAACGTCTTAAAAATTCAACAAAGAAAACCATACAAATGTGTGAATTTAAAAAATTTTAACTCTAGAGAGGCAGAGTTGAATTGGTCAGAATTAAAATTTCAGAATTTACGTTCCGCATGAAGGAATTTAAACAACTTATTATACATATTTTGTGAACTTATTAGAAGGAATTAAATAAAATCAAAATATGACCACTTCTAAGGAATAAAAAATATCTCTCTGAGGTGCGTTACCGAAACAATTAGAAGAAATTAAATATATTGAAAACACGTTCTCTTTGGGAGAATAGAAAACTGTGTGGCAGTCGCTAAGGAAATAAAAGCGAATACGTTTAGAAGGTATCTTTTTCTTATTGTGGCATTTTCGACAGGTGGAAAAATCGCGCATTCAAAATAATAGAATAATCTTCATTTTTGCGCTGAAATCCGAAAATATTAATTTTTCTCTATTCTACGCTTATTACCGGGTAGTTGAAAAATTAAAAGTTTAAAAATTTCCTTAATTTGACATGCCTGTGGACAAAAGACCCTTGCTGGAGTAAGCTCACTCGAGCTAAGATACATGAATAGACCGAAAAGTAGTAGAAAAAATTAAGTCGGGTGGAGCCTGACCATGCCTGAAAATTAAGCAAAAAGTTTGCCGACCACTGCTCTACAGCGTATCCTTACGGAATCTCCACAAATCATGGACCAATCATGGGCGAGATCTGGAGAGTACGGCGGGTGCGATAATATTTACCAATTTAATGCTTTTAATGTGTTCTTCACCACTTTATCGGTATGAGACGGTGCGTTGTCATGTTTTAGGATAACTTTGCCATGCCTTCGGGCCCATTCCAGCCCTAATCACAGAGAATTGTCTTACGGCTAAAGCGATTTGGCGTTGGAGTCGTTGGGCCGACCCCACCAGGTGAAAGTCATGATTTTCTCTGCTTCGGGTTCTCGAAATAAATCCATTTTTAGTCTCCCGTGACAATTCGATGCAGAAAAGATTTCCTTTCGAACCATTCAAGCTGCATTTCACAAATGGTTTTTCGATTTTCCATTTTTCTATCGTTCAGGGGTCGTCCATATATTACGTAACACTTTTTTCTTTTGTTTATATCGTTGTGTCTTTCTCAACTTCACATCAATTTCATGCTCGTCTTTATTTAAACAAAAGAAAAACGCGTTACGTAATTTATGGACGATCCCTCAGTTAGTGATACCCATTTTGCATACTTTTGGATTTTTCCCATGGCTTTTAAACTAACAGCAATCGATGAGCTTCAACTGCTTTTTTCTTTTGATGAAATAAGAAAAGCAACGAATGCCGCAAATGCGATTTACTTAGAACGAAACTCGACATATTCATTGAGGTAAACAACTATGATGCTATTATTTTGGCAGAATGGAATTGTGTATTTTTGAAGGTTATTGTCCATAGAAAAATATGACATAGATGCCGAATCATAGAAATGTATACATATCTCCAGCAGCATCTATGAGTAAAACCGGCAAACTTCAACTAACACCCCTGGTAGCTTCCCTTCCGTATCATGCAACAAGAACTAAAAAAAAACAGCAAGATGAGCATTTAACTTGTTGCATTTCGGATTATACGTTAAATTTTCTATTAGAACGTCACGGAGTAATTGTAATAGTTTCTTTTCAACGTTAAAAACGTTGAAAATGATAAAACCTATCATTTATATGGACAAACGGCGGCTTGAATCTCATATTTTTTTAGTAGCAGTTGATGAGCGTTGTCCGTCGGTAACTAAGAATTCTGGCTGGGTGCTAGCGCCATAAAGTGGAAACCTGAGAAAACAAGGTTATTGAGGCAAGTGGCAACATACTACTGAAGGATCATGCATGCGATTGAAGTAACTTTCAGCAGTTTTGAAATTGCATTGCATGATGAAAGTTGAGCGCTATTGGCAGCACTGAATAATATTTGAGGTTAGGAAATATGTCACTTTAATGTAGATGAGTACTGGAAACATGTCATACGAAAATTACTTTCCTAGAAAACCTAAAGATAAAATGTCTCTATTCAGCAATAATTTTTTATAACAGCTTTGTCTTTCAATAAATAGTTTACCAATAAACAATGTATAGTGCGTCAGATCAATCGATATTCAGTGATGAATTAAATTAACAAATCTGTGCTATGAGACAGCACTGACAACACAGGCAACTTTATTTCTTCTATTTCCTTTGATTTGAGCACTGCAATAAATGTAATTTGTTATCTTTTATTAAATAGTTTTTAAATGACGCCTTCTTTTTCAAAGTCCAAATAGAAGTAATTTCTAGAACCAAGTTAGATTTTAGACGGAATTTGTATTTGAATGTGATGTCAAATTCTGGCTAGTGACATTCGTGGTTCTTTATACAACTAAGTGATGGATTTTTCTATCTAGTAGGTATAGATAGCGCCAAAAGAGCGCCAATCTAATTCGGCGTGAACAGACAGCCACGAATAATCCAGTAGTGGCGCTAGAATAATTCCAGTCTGCCAGGAATTATTTCCACGCGGGACCCAGCGTATCCTCTACTATAGGATTAGTCCTATAAAATTGAATGGATATTTTTTTCCGTGTGCAAAATAACTTGAAACATTACGCAAATGTTCTTATTGTTCCCATAAGAGCACTAAAGTAGGGGCAATAATCGTATGGGAATATCCTCTACTTTACAACCTTAGCCCCTACAAATATTAGCGTGAAGAGTTTCAAAGTAGGCCCTATATTTTGACTCAGGTAAAGTTCAATTAAAAAGTTGTCGACAATTTAGGGAATTTACGTTAATTTTAGAGATAATTTATGGTAGCTTACCAGAATTGCCCTAAATTCAATTAAAAAATTTCTATACATTTTTGATCAGTTACATATGGTAACTTTCCATAAATAACCGCAAAATTATATTATATGCAACCAAAATTTCCTCACAGTTTTTACGTTGAGTGTTCTGATAATCATAAAATGCGAGTTCATAGATGCATAAGTTCCATTATTCACCTTTGACGTAATTTTTCACTCCATAATAAGTAAATGTAGAGCTTTAGCTTTGCTGCATAGGCATCGAATAGGCGTATAATTTTATAAGTAATATAATCGCAATGTTTAGCAATAAACAAACTAGTGCATCTGATGGAAAAACCTCGCAAAAATGCCAATTCTGATCTTATTTTAAGGATCTGAGTTTGCTATGAAAAGATGCGAGGCAAAATAATTTTCGTAACTATGATCTCGTAGTTTTTCCTCACCTTCAGTAAACTACGGCTGACCATGCTTATTCGCAATCAATAGATAATGTTGACATCTAATGATATGCACTATAAATCTGAAATATAATTGTTATCCGAAATCATATAGAAACGCTGCAAAGCAGTTGAAAACAACGTGAAAGTTGCAAATGTGTTTGTAGGTTTTAATTTTTTACAAGGGTTTTAACCATTTTCAGATAAAAATTATTTTTGGAGTTTCTCGGTATTGTCCCTGCTCACATGAATTATTTCCGGTTATTGCGAATTGCACTCTTTTACATTTTATACTTCTCAATTTGAAGCTGAAAAAATATTTAGTTTTAAACATTTAAAAAAATATCTTTTAAAATGATTCAAATCCAGAAAAATTAAAAAGTTTCTTCAAAATGATTCATATTCTTTTTTGAAAAATTTGGAAAACTTTTTAAATATTCATAAATACTCTCTGAAAATATCTTTTTTATATAAAAAATACTTTTTAATATTCCTAGGAATTTTCAGAAAATATCTGTATTCTTCTGAAGCCTTTTGTAATTCTTAAAAAGCTTTGAGAATTTTCTGTTTAGTATATTTCTGTTTAGTTTATTGTTATTGATATATCCATATTCAATAATTTCATTAAAAACAATAAACAGTTTTAAATAAAATAATTAAAGCGGCAACGTAAAAAGCTTAATAACTCTTTGGAATTTAAGCGATTCAAGGCTTTGTATTTAAAACAATTCAGTTTCAAATTGTCTTATTTCAAATATTTAGTTTAAGAATACTCGTGTTAAATGAACAGTCAAATATTAGTAAATATCACTTTTTCCTAGTTAAAAGATTTTAAATTGAATATACTTTAGACTTTGGACAGAAAAAAATATTTTAAATTTAATAAAAGCCTTTACTTATGAATCCATTATTATGGAATTATTTTTAAATTGAAAATAGTTTGTAGAATTTCATTCTGACGTTTATATTTTCTAACGTCGCAGACTTTCGAATTGAAATCATTTTTTTTAACGTGAAAATAATTATTGTTCACTTTTTCATACTGAAAGTATAATTGAAATTAAGAAAAAGGATTTTATATTTCAGGTTAAACAAATAAAAAGATTTGTATAAAAAATTTTTAATTTCTACAGTTTTTAATTTTAATTTCATTAAAGACTTTAAGATTGCATTTGAAAATTCTTTAAATTAAAAATTTACGCTTAATAATAAATAAATAAAATGCAAAATTTTTTAAGTAAAAGATTCTCGAATTATGCATTGTGAATTTAATTATGTCATCATTAAAAGAGATAACAACCCAGTGAGTAAAAAACTATGAAAATCCCAAGAACATCCTTCAAACGTTCCTAGGATGTCCTATATCAGGCCAAACAACGTCTCTGAGACGTCTAATGTCCTAAAGATGATCTAAAGACATCTTGAAGACATGGCGGTTCTCGTGACATCTTTGGTACTGACATCAGACGTTTCAACAGCACCCTTAGGATGCCCAAAAGACACATTATGAAAGACGTCTTATGGATCTTCTAAAGACGTTTCTAGAACATCCTTAATTTTTCCCCCCACTGGAAACACAACTAATCATTTCAAAAACTGTTGAAATTGAATTCGGATTGATTTTTCTTCTAAACCTTTATTAAATTTCTGGTCAAGAAATTAAGTCACTGTCATTTCCCAGTCTTAAAAAATTACGGGATTCTCGGTCCAAAGGCCACCCTAAATGAATATCATTGAATCAGTCTCGTGATAAATCCATTTTTAGTGTTTCTAGCTTAAAATCTCTAAAATCAATATAATCAATAAAATTCATTGATTTATTCTTTCATTGATGTTTTGAAAATGAAAATGGATAAAACCCCTGTAAACAATTGAAACCTATAAGGCAAGGTAAACCGTAACTAGAATCAACTAAGGCTTAAATGTCATTCGGTCAAGGACATAATATCAGTTTACAATTAGACAACTTTTGGAGAATAGAAGAAGGCGAGGATAGATAATATTTTTCTAAAGAGGAGGAAGCATGCGGGAATCATTTTTCTGCCAACGTGCAACGTGATTCTTTAGGCCATTTTGTTGTTCAATTACCTTTCAAGGGACAAAAGGAAGACATAGAGAACTTTTACGACGTGGCGTAGCGAAGATATTTTACGTTGGAAAGAAGACTCCCAAAAAATTCGGATTTGCAACAAAATTACCATCAATTCATGAAAGATTATGAAGATGTAGAACATTCGGAGCGCATCGGAAGCAGGGCGGTTCAAGGATACTACTTGTCTCATTAAGCTGTGGTTTGAGAATCGAGTCTCACCACGAAACTAAGGGTGGTGTTTGTCGCTTCGGCCAAAGCAACCACAGGAATCTCTCTAAATGACATACTGATGGTCGGACCAACTATCTAGGGCGGAATATTTACTCTGATTTTACGCTTTCGTTAG
Organism: Belonocnema kinseyi; assembly: GCF_010883055.1. Taxonomy (NCBI): domain Eukaryota; kingdom Metazoa; phylum Arthropoda; class Insecta; order Hymenoptera; family Cynipidae; genus Belonocnema; species Belonocnema kinseyi. The sequence continues at coordinate 139,558,322 of NC_046664.1, read as the reverse complement.
CATCCGTTTGTTTTAAGTGCGGACATCGAAGATATGAACCACCAATTTTAGGTTCATCCGGAAGATAGGAAATACCAAAGGATCCTTTGGCGATATAGCACAGATGAACCACTAAGGACTTACCAATTAAATACCGTGGCGTATGGGACTTCTGCAGCCCTCTTTTTGGCCATTAGATGTTTAAAGAAATGAGCAGAAGATAAGGGATACTTATTTCCCATTGCAGCTGAGGCGTTAAAAAACCATTTTTACGTGGATGACCTTGTCTCTGGAGCTGGTTCCGTGAAGGACGCCAAACGGCTGCGGGATCAGTTGATAAAGCTGGCCAATAAGGGAGGTCTTGGTCTGTGCAAATAGATATCAAACAGTCAGGAGGTTATTAGGGACCTTCCAGATTGCGCTCGTCAAACGAGTTTCAAACTGGATCAGGATCATGCAACTAAGACCTTGGGAGTGTCTTGGAATTCACAGGAAGGCATGCTTATTTTTTAGGTAGATTCGGTGCCTGCCCAGGAATTTATCTCCAAAAGGGTATTGTTGTTGCAAATAGCCAAGCTTTACGATCCTCTGGGACTGTTAACATCAGTTATCATTTATGCAAAAATAAAAATTCAACCGTTATGAAAAACCACGACAGAGTGGGATGACCTTGTTCCCCCAGAAATATTATCACCTTGACGGCAGTACCAAAAACAATTACATCTGCTGAATCATTGGTAAATTCCGAGAGCTCTTCAGGTCTTAGGTGCACATGAACTTCAACTCTATGGTTTTGCAGACGCGAGCGGAAAGTCTTATGCAGCATGCATTTATGTACGCTCAACAGGAGAAAACGAATATCACTTCATGTTACTTCGCGCAAAATCTCGAGTTGCACCGATAAAGAATTTAAGCATGCCAAGACTGGAAATTAGTGCAGCTGTGCTCTTGGCTAATCTTTATAAGACTGTAAAGAATTATTTCAGGCTTAAATTTAGTAAAACGGGGTTTTGGTCCAATGTAAAGGCATGTAAATACACCTTGAAGCCAGCATAGGAACTTCCTGGAGCCAATCTGACTTCCGGTCCAGGTCGATCTGGGGTCCTTTCTAAGGACTTTAAAAATATTGAGTTTGAGAAAGTGTAGTGAACTTTGCAATTTTTAGTATGGTAGCACTGATATTATAGACTGGCAGCGCCATGTCAGCAGGGTCATTAATCATGTGTCAACGAGTTATAATTTAAAAATAGAATAATAACATAATAAACTCGGTGCATTATGCATCATGCATATGGATAAATGAATATAAAAGTTCAGTCTCTAAATGCCTTAAAAGTAGGGCAATGATTGTTTCAGTAAATATTTGTGAAAAGTTGTTTGCGTTCAACCGTAAGTAAAACCTAACCTCAAAAATAATTGTACAAATTATTTAATTTGTGGAATACATTTTCACAAACATTTCTTGTATTAATGATTGCCCTACATTTAATGAATTAAGTGAATAGAATTTACAAATTCATTCATCCATATAAATAGCAATTTTCACACGTCTTTATATTATTTCATTTTTAACTAGAAGAAAGGGAAATAACGTCTTTAGGAATTTTTATCTAGCGGCGATAGGGAAGGTAATTGATTAACAATACTTGTATACAATGCCATTTATTGATGTTATTCTGTACCTTAATTGTTTTACGTAATTATATCAATAAACGGTATTACAAATTACTGACAACATTTATAAGTACAATATTTTGAATTCAAATATCCTGCCCGCACGGCCGCTGCGATTGTAGTTCCACAGGTCTCATATGAGCGCACTTGTCGCTCTATAAGCGACAATATTGGAAATATTTGTCTCCAATTTTTAACACGATGCTTCACCCCTGTGGGTGCGACTATTGCTCGCAACATTGAACTATTGGCGTTCATTTGGGTTTTAAAATTAAGCAAAAATTTTTCTGCTGGAAAATCTGCATATTATATGTACATGATCACGTAAGTGAATATAAACCAATGAGTTGTGCTTCAAAAAGTTGGTATAAAAAATTTGCCTATAAAACCAGTGAATGAATTTTTGATTGTTTTCTAATGATAAAAACGAAGATGTGGGATCACAAAAGCGATAGGAGAATTTCTGTGTGTGTGTGTTTTTTTTAAATAGCGTTTCCTTAAACTTTAAATTACAACCTTCAGCCTAATCATACAGTATATTTTTATTTAAGAAATCCCTCTATTTAATCCTAAATGTCTAACCCTGACTGATTTAATTCTGACTGTCCAGGATTTAATTTTTTAAATTTATTTATGATTTACCTTTTTGTAAGTTTAATTCAATTCCCAATTGGTATGGATATTTGAGCTTATGCTGGAATATAATCAGCCTTTCCTAAAATTCAGAAGTCCACACATTTAGATTTGTGAATCGTTTTCACTTGATTTTATGGCATTCTACAATCTATAATTTCTTTTTGGAATTATCTCCTGAATGACAACAGGTTGAAAATCCTACTCAGATTTCTTAAAATCGCAGAAGACTGACAAATTAAAATTTTATCACTCTTTTTTACAATTAATTATGTTTTTATTAATTCAAGGATATTATTCTATCTATTTAATCTATTTAAAACTTACGGAATGTTATCTATTTTTCTCGAACGAGTACCGAGCTCGTTTTCGTGTTCCCGCAAAAGCAGCTGCTCGTAGCGGTGCTGAATGAAGAGTCACTTTCTCGATCAGTCCTCGTATTGTGCAGTCTGTCCATTCATCAGACCCGTTCATCCCCTCTCTTTTTCACCAATGAATGCGCACGAAATTGTTGGTTTTCCTTGAATTCGATCCGGTTTCATGTAATAGTTACATTCTTAAGATACATATAATTGTTTCAGTTATGAATTCACGAGAGGTAATTTAGTAGCGTAATATAGATATTGATCTCCCATTCTGAATGTACAATTATATTTTTAATTTAAAAAATATTCTGAACTACTTCAGTGTCATTTATAGATATTAATCTATAAAATAATATGCATTGATAAATTACTATTTTCCGTTCAGGAAGTTGGCCCCGAGTAATCACGTCGGTACCAATCCTCGTATTCTATTCTATTCTTCATATTTCTTGAAGATTGAAATAGGATTCCCAAAAGCAAGAGACATTTGTTTAATTTTAAATACTTGACATTTATGTGAATACTATAGCCTGAATCGTCATTTTTTTGTAGACTTTCAATTTCTGGCGCCTTTTCTCTGTTTACTAACCTCGCCGCATTTCCCTAGGTTTTAAATACTCAGGACTCTAATTATAACTTTTAAATAATTTCTTATTATCGAATTACATGCCGGACAACCATTATGTTGAAACCACATGTTCTGCCGTATTCCTAATCTCAAGTCTTCAAGCAATATTGGCAGTTCGTTTTCCAAAATGTCTTGATATTTTGGACCATTTAAGTTGCCTTCGATAATGTGAGGACCGATCAGCTTTTGCCCATTATTCCACGCCATATATTGACAGACCATGAACGCTGCTGTTTAACTTCACGAAGCCACTGCGGATTTTCAATACTCCAGTATTGCATTTTGTGTCGATAAAGTAATCCATGGTTCATAAAATACTACTTGTCAGAGAATGATACATAACGAAAACAGTTGGGATTTTGTTGTATTTGTTCACAGCCCACTGAAAAAAGCTACCCGATTTTGGAAATCAACGCCATGAAGTTCGTGATGTAAAGAGACATGATACGGATGAAATTGATTACGTTTCAAAATTTTCCAAACACTGCTTTGAGACATTCCGGAATCACGAGCAATATCTCTTGTAGTAACGTGAGTATTATTAGCCATTGCACTAATACAGCAACTTTATTATTTTCTCCAGTGTCTGTTGTTTTACGGGTCCTTTCCTTATGTTAAACTCTTTATCGGTAGTAAATTTTGTAATAGTGCGATAAAATGAAGCACGTGACACAGTTCTATTTGGAAAACGCTGAGCGTAGAGATTGACTCCATTATCAAGATTTCTTCCAGCTACTCCATACACCAGAACGATTCAATTTTTTATCGTACGGTTAGATAATCTATTGTAAAGTAGTATTCGGAATAGTCTTTGATCTAACCAAAATGAGTTTTGTTTTAAATGTATGTTTTTTAATTTACTGTATGTAAGGAAAGAAAAAAGTGATCACTTTCGTAATTTTTCGATAGCCTCCGCTGACCTCAATCTACAATAATGCCAGAGTTAAAATTTAGGAATATTTAGGAAACACTTAATGTAAACTATTTACTTAATAATTACTTCTCAAGAACGGACATACGTTTCGGCATGTTTGTCAAAATAATAATTACTAAAGAGATACGAATCTCTATTGCCCTTATTTTTAACCTACTTCAAAAAGAAGAAGGTTCTTTTATGGTGTATTTTTTTATGTACAAGTATTTTATGTATTTTTTGTACGATGTATTTTTTTTATGTACGAGTTTTTATTGCACTCGTTCAACGATTCTATAGCGATTTGAAAAATTCTTTTTTTTCCGTGGCCAGACATATA
>NC_046664.1:139547946-139553690 GCF_010883055.1 Belonocnema kinseyi | reverse complement strand
AGAATACGGATACTATCTGACGAAAAGAGAAGTCTAAAGCGGAGGGAGAGATGGGTCAGAGAAAATCAACAGATTCTCTCTGACCCATCTCGACTCTTCCAAAACCCCCCAGTTACTGTCGACCACCCACCCAAACCAGATGAGGTCGAAGTATTTTGGAGAGAAGTTTACGAAGTACAGCATAGACTGGACGAAGTATCAGAAAATATAAATAGCTTCAAGGAGCTGTGTGATGTCCTCATAAAACCTGATGAAGAATGTCCACCCGTCACTACCGAGGAGGTAAAAAGTATTAAGAGGGATGAAGAACTATTCCACACCGGGACCAGATTGTATCAAAAGTCGGAAGAGCCGATTTTGGAGTAGTTGGTGGAAGGGCGTACAATACTCATGCCGAAAATAGGCGGCTTAGCTGACCCGAAGAATTAAAGACCAGTCACTTGTATGAACACACTGCATAAGATATTCACACCTATCCTTAATGATAGGATTGTTCGAACAATTGAACCTGTGTGGCAAGAAATGTATGAACAACGAGGCTCAAAGAAAGGCGTAGCGGGATGGCGGGAGAACCCAATAGAGTAGGCCAATGTTTCTTGTGTCACCAAGCCGATTCTCTCATGTGATCAACATATTGACAATATTCAGGTATCAGAAAATATTGCAGAAATTGAAAAGGGTGTTATTTCTTGAATTAACCAAATCGACATGGAAAAATTTTCTGATGACAAATATGATAGTGATGCTGGCACTCATGACGATGAAAGTGATGACAGTGAAGATGACTTTATTTCTTCAGCAGAACAAAGACTACCAAAATTATACTCACAAAAGTAATTGAAGGACCTTGTGAGGAACTTAGGATTACCTAAAGATGCTGCTGAGCACTGAGCTTTGGATTTAAAGAAAAGAAAGTTATTAACAAAAGGAACTAAATCCACCATTTATCGAAATAGAGAAAAAGAGTTCCTGAAGTATTTTTCTGGAGATACTGATTCATTTTATTGTTCAGGCGTTGAGGGTTTAACGAATGAACTCAAACCGAACATTTATAAAGATGACGAGTGGAGGCTTTTTATCAACTCGTCGAAGCGTAGTTTCAAAGCAGTTTTGCTAGACAATAAAAACAAATATGCATCAGCACCTATAGCACACTCGATCATATTGAAGGAAGAATATATCAACCTTAAAAAAGTTTTGCAGTTTGCATCCCTCGAAAATTATCCTTCCTCCCCTTCATATTAAACGTGGCTTAATGAAGCAATTTGTTAAGTCACTGGACAAGGAAGGAGAATGTTTCACATATTTAGGAAGCAAATTTCCAGGCTTATCTGGCGCCAAAATAAAGTAAGGGGTATTTCACGGGCCTCAGATAAGAAAAATGTTGAAAGACAACGATTTCATTGAGTACATGATTGATACTGAAAAAGATGCCTGGCTCAGTTTCAAAAAGGTTGCAGAACATTTTCTTGACTCACATGTGGCATACTTTCCTGAAAATGTAGGTGATGAAAGTGAAGAATAGGGGGAGCGCTTTCTTCAAGACATCAAAGAAATGAAGCACCGTTATCAAGGGCGATGGGATGAGCAAATAATGGCAGATTTTTGCTGGATGTTAAAACGAGATGTTGAGTGTAAAGGGGAAAACGTAAGAGAAATCCACGACGTAGGACGTTCACAGATCAAAAAACCAGGAAACATAAAAAATTTAATTCATATACGTTTAAAAATGTATATTAAATTTATTTGTAAAAATTGCTAGTTCCCTTTAATCAAACACTAATTTTTCTGACATATCTTCCCTTTTCTCTAGGTGAGAACAAAATTGAGACAGTGTAGAGTAACACCGATGTCACATTCAAACCAAATTTCACGAAATACAAACAGATTCTGTGTACGTAAATATAGGTTGAATAAAACCTAAGCCTTTTTCTTTATTTGTCACGTTTTCCCTAGACTAGGGAAAAAGAGAATCTCTGTAGAAAAGTTCTGAGGCTACACTTGTGTTAAGCGACCCGAGGTACATAGGGGAACTATCTGACGCCTAGGAGAATTCTTAAGGACGAATTTGGGTTCAGCGACTAAAATTACATAAAAATGCCTATATTCGTATTGAAAGTACTGATATTTTGCTATTATACAATAAATACCTTCGCAGATTCCAAAATTTCCTAGATTTCAGGCTTTTTCCCTAAGCTAGGGGTAAATATCACTGTTAGATCCAAATTCTCAGGTCGAATTCGGATTCAGCGGCTCAAAATACATAAGCATATACTTTTCTCGTACCCAGTTCAGACAACTTTTTTTTTGGCCGGTGTAATCAACGTAAAAAAAATTGCGGAGTAGGGGTGTGGCAGGGTTGATTGGGGGCGGGGGGAATAGAAGGGATGAAAATGGTATTATTGCGATTATCGGCTAAAGTTAACGTTTCCGAGATAATCATTTCTTCCGGTCTGAAACACTTTTTTCACATGAAATTTGTCCTTCAGAAAATCATCGTACAGAGTTTCTCCAGGGCTCAATTTTTTTTTTAAAATAATATCTTATGAAATGAAAAAAAATATAGTCCCTATTGGAGAACATGATCAAAAAGGGGAAAAACTCAAAAAGTGACTTTTGAAACAATAAATTTTTCACTAAATGTTTAATATTTGCTTAAATTGTAAAATATCTTACAAAAATGACTCCATTGAATTTGACGGAAAAAAATACGAAAAAACTGTATTTTATTATTTGACCAGAAGCTTCAATTTTTCATACTAACGCTATCAACATTCAAGTCGAATAATGAAGTTTGAGATGAATTAGGAAAAATACGAATTTAAACATTTGTTTTGCCTTAAAATTAAATGGTTTTTAAATTTGTGTCAAATTTATAGATGTATATGCCATTTTCAATGAAACTATTTAGAATTTAAGATTTAGTTTTTAAAAATATTTCATTTCATAAGATTTTTCCACTGTGAATGTTTGCAACATAATGCACATATAATAAATAAATAAACAATACTACTCTAGTCTGGGTCTTTTTGGCAACATTTCAAATTGATCTTCATGGTACGAATTTTCAGTATACTGTGTTTCTTCCTGATCTTCAAACGTTTCTTCGATATCGCTAAATTCCTCGGATAACTGAATTTCCCGGTTCAAGCAAAGACCTGGCTGCTCGAATTCACGTGAAATTTTTTCGTACTCATGAAAATCTTCCAAAATTTTGTCAAAGTTCGAACAATCGTCCGAACCATGACATTTTTCCCATTTTTTCTATTCTTATACATCTATAAATTTAACAATAATTTAAAAACTAATTTATTTTGAGACAAAAAATTTTTTCTAATTCGTATTTTCCTTATTCATCTGAATCGTCATTATTCGAATTGAATGTTGCTAGCATTAGTGATCAAAAATGAAGCTTCTGGTCAAATGATAAAATAGTTTTTTTTTCGTATTTTTTCCGTCAAATTGAATGGAGTAATCAGTTTTTTAAGATATCTTACAACTTAAACAAATTATCAACTTTTACTGAAATATTAATTGTTGCAAAAGTCGCTTTTCGACTTTTTAAATATTTTTGAGCATGTTCTCCAATAGGGATTATATAATTCTTTCATTTCACCAAAAAGTATATGTCAAAATAAGAAAATTAAGCCCTGAAAGGAATGTGTACGATGATTTTCTAAAGGACAAATTTCATTTGAAAAAAAGTGTTTTGGACCAAAAAATAAAAAACGAAAAAAAAGCAAAACACGGTGTAGATATTTTTAATAATCTATACCCACTAATCAACCCCACCACACCCCTGATTTGCCTTTTTCCTTTTACGTTTATGATGAAACACTTTACCATTTCCAATTGTTCAAGTGCTGTTAACAATTTTCTTTTTTTCAAAGTGTAATTTGCTTAGACTATAACACCAACTTGAACTTTTTACTCAACGCCAGTTCTTTATAGAATTTTATTCTCCCATGTTGCCCAAATATGTTGACAGATCATCAGGACTTAATTCAGGTACAGAGGGTTTCATTTTCGAATGCCGGGGTGATGTTATTTCCACCTTAGTAAACTGTAACCGTATATCATGTCGAAAAGTTATGAGCGATAACTACAGAGCGTTTCATGCACACATACTACACGGGTGTTTTACTCAGCGGGATTCTCAGTCGGGACTAGTGTCAAATTTGTTTCAACTATTATTTTCGGACACCAGTCTCCGTTGCACACTCGAGGCTTGACATCGTTCTCCAAAACTTCAAGAAACGAACCATGTACGTGATCAAATTTTCAGCTGCAGCCAACTACAATATCATTGCCAAGGAGAAGAAAAAGGAGGATATGTATCAAAACCTTAGAAGGGAACTGCAAAGATTGTACTTCAATATTCGTATAAAGACCGAATGACCAAAAATATTCCACGGCACTTGCCAGTTGGATGCAGAAAGCTGGAATTGCCTCGCCGCGTTTCTTCAAGACACACAAGGGTTTCGCCGACCGATGGTGGTGATTTCATCGTACCCTGTGATCACCCATCTCGCGGTCATAGGTGGTGTTCATAGGAGTAACTTATGGCCGTAATTAACACTGGGAGCTAGTATAATTTTTATAGATGCCAGTGGCTGTCAGTGGGACCCGGTGATATACAGGGTGTTTCTTTTATCTTGAGAAATCGAAACATCTCAAGAAATACACATCTAACGAAAAATTTCTGCAATACAAACTTTTTATCGTCGGGGGTTTTTATTAGAGATTCGGATTCTTCATAAAAAATACGCAAGTTTCGTTTGAAAATTGTTTTGCAATTGGAGCCAGATAGCGCTGAATTACCAAAAATGCCATTGTTTACTGTTCAAGGAATGCGCTTTTCATACAAAAAATAAAAAAGACATCTTGACTTTTTTCAGGAGAGCTATTCAATTTTAACCAATTTAATTTTTCATTGCCATTCCACGCACCTTGCAAGAGAGTTAAAGTAAAGTGAAAAAACTAGAAAGCTCCATTTAATTTTTCTAAACGCAACCTTCTCATTTTTACTCTAAGTATGTAAGCAAACTATGAATTATCTACTTCCATCGGGGTGCTTGTTTTCATTGAGTCTCCTCACCTTTCACTATCAGCGTGATATTCTTTGTTAAGTCCCCTCGTCTTTCACCACCGGGGTTCTTGTTTTCAGTGAGACTCCTTGCCTCTCATAAGCGAAGTGCTTGCTTTCGATGAATATTTTATATCAGGTGATGAAAATGGTGTCTTCCCACTTCGATCCACTGTTTAATATTCTCTAGAGTTGTTAAAATCGACGGGCTATGTACTGAGTATTTTTCTTGACTGCTACGTCAAATTGAGCATGGGAATCCTTCTAACATTCAGTAGCAGTCTCTAGCGTTCTCTGAGCATTCTTTGTGTAGTCGCGAGTAGTTGAGTAGTAGTATTGGGAGTATTTGGGAAACCTGAGAGGTAACCGAGCCAGTGGTCCTAGCCGTCTCAGCAGTCTGGTTAGGCTCGGATATACTCACCGAGACGTGCACAAGAAAGTGCGCAGTAGTCGGCTATCTGACTTCCGAAATACTCAGTGCACAGCACCTTGGTTAAAACTTGATAAACTCGATTCTGGGCACGGGTTCGTATACCGCGTGCGTGGTCCTTACGCGGTTTATCATTCGTCCAACGCAGCGTTATGCATCCAATCAAAGTCTGGGTGTGGAGGTGGTTCCGAAAGCTAGGCTTTGGCGCAATGCACCGACCCTTTGTCA
>NC_046664.1:139533728-139547846 GCF_010883055.1 Belonocnema kinseyi | reverse complement strand
CTTGGTTCAATCCACAAATTTTTCCGCACTTTCTAGGGAGTTAATTAATTTCTTTACGACAGTGGTCTTTAGCGTGGGGAAATTTGGTCCCAAATACTCATATGCCAGATGTCCCGTTTCCACCACTAGGCTGCCTCACTTAGCGTGGAAATATTTCGTCTCACTCTTACAGATAAGTAAAGGTTCATGGTGGTGGGAACGAGACATGTAGCAAATAAGTATTTGTGGCCAAATTTCCCCTCGCTGTAGAGCCTTGTTTTATGATACCCGAACCCTAGGAGGACATTGGACTTTAATGATTTGCATAGCAAAATAATTACACTGAAACTGTCGTCTGGGTTAAACCTCAGGGCTAACTTCCGGCTCTCTTGAGACTTTCCAATCTTAATTCATTCCTTATGAGAAAACTTCAAACTACAACACAAAGTACTAATAATCAGTTTATTTAAAAAATTGTATTTATGTGTTTGTTTCCATGAGAGAACTATTTGACGACTGCGCGGGTCGAAAATTCTCAAAGGTATTTTTGTAGGCCACCCTTATGTGATCAGATTTTTTTCAATAGGTTCAAAGATTTTACTTGCATTATAAAGCTTATTTAAATATTGTGGTTTGGAATTGATTTGTAGTGATTCTAATATTTAATTTAAGCGCAGCAGTGTTTACATTTTTCATTCAATTTTCAATATTAGAAATCATGCTGTTTATCGGAATTTTGTTGACATTATAAGGAATACCTTGTTTATTACCTAATTCTAAAGTTTCAGCAATTTCATTTGGTATTTGTGTCTTAGGTAAATTATTGGTTTCGGTTTCTATTCCTTTTGAATCAAACTACGTCTACATAAAAAGGATTGGAGACTATCGTAGGGTGGAAAGTTCCCTAATTGAAGCTTCCGGTTAATTCCAAAAATTGCTAATAGGAGAAGTAATAGTAGAGTAGTAGCATTTAATTTGAAATTTGGATGTAGTAAAATTAATATTCTCAACATTTATTTAATAATAATTAAAACAATATGCAAGATGAGAAATTAATTCAATTAAGTGGACTTTCGAAAATATGAAACAATTGAAATAATGCAACAGGGCATGTTAATATTTATAATGATATTTGAATATGAATGCCAGAAATTTAACGCAAGTAAAAAATCTAGATAACAAAAACTTACTGATAAGCAAAGATGCAGATTGAATACTTCGTAAAAATATTTTTGGAAATACTGAAAAATTTTACATTGATGTCGTTCTGTCGCAAACGAAATTTTTTTAGATATGGAAGATCTGCAGTGGACTGCATCACGATTTTCGACTAGTGCGCCATGTCACGCGATGGCAGGACCGCCAAACTTTTTGTCTTACGCAAAGAAACGCGTCCTCGGGTCGCAAAAAGGGCATCCCTGTACGAAGGGTTTCTGCTGAATATGGTTGCAATAATTAAGAAGCAGTAGCGGACAACTGTCCAGGGTTGGCCCCCATGGAATAACCTCTAGGCGGAAGCGTAAGAACCATGCCGAGTTCTGAATGGCACCTGGCAAGGTGTCTTAAACGCTGATTCTGAGATACTGGGTGACCTCTCAGAGTAAGCAGTCTTATCCTTGCATGCGGGGCTCTACAAGAAAGGACGAACCCTTTCTCTAGCTGCTCATGTGAACAACAATGACACCATAAACCATCAAAAAGTTGTAAATGTGGTTCATAACAATCGAACGCTCAGAACACCCGACAATAGGTCGTCAAACAGTGCCGATCCCCCTTGAGTTCGGGGTGTGAAAATAATTTAGATTAAAGCACGACGACGAATTGGCAAAACGCCCATATTGAGTGGACAAGGCCACTTTAAGATTATTTGATAGACTGCTGTGATGCTAGCATTATCTGTATTAGTGGAGGCTTTATGGCGTGTGTGCCCACTCTGTAGTGCCGGAAATCAATGTGTTTACCTCTTTCAAAATGGATATGTACGCGGACCACTTCCTCAAGCACTACGTGAAGCAGCTAATGATGCAGATGAGGAAGCGACATTGACACCAACCGTGAAAAGCAGGAACATACTAAAAGATGATAATGATTTCAGGACAATGAGGAACATTAACATACAGGTTCCTCCTAAGCCGCAAGATCTGACTGAAATAGATGCGTCCCTTTTTGGGGATATCTCGGAAGAGTCCGACATCTGGAACATCAATTGTTTAGTTTATGGTACTGTGATAGGGTTCGAAGGGGTTTGAAAGTTTGAGCAAAATAAACCAGTCAAAGCTGCTACCAATCAAGCAGAATATTGTTGACAATATACGGGTTTTATCTGCCGTAAGGAGGAGAATAAAGAATTGTCACAGATGGATTAGTGAGAATCAACCATTTCTTAATGAAAAATCCTGTTAAATGAAATAAGAATCCAACGACCAAATTTTGACCACAACGAATAAACAAAAACCAAAAATCCTATTGTAACCTGAAAAAAAACAAAAAACAGATAAAATTTTTGGACAAAAATAAAAAAGAGGAAAGAAAAATGAGAAGGCAGCCAATCACATTTCCTTCCTTCTCTTTTTCTCTCTTTCGTCTTTTTTATGTTTATTATCATCAAATTACAATAAAATAAAAATAAAAAACATAAATAAATAAAATTGCTTCGGTACTTTTTCCGTTACTGAACCAGATGGTATCAAGAACTTCTGGTGGAAGAAGTTTACAACCACACACTAATATCTGGACCGCAAATTCACCTCATTTTTAAAGTCGAAAATGTCTATTCCGCAGTGACTGGTGTTAGGATGCACTATCTCCTGTCGAAGAAAGGCAACTTGTCCAAACCAGGGAATTACAAGCCAAGAACTTGTTTGAACACACTGTATAAGAATTATACAGTGGAACTAAACAACAGTATTTTTCAAAGAATGGAGCCTGTGTGGAGAGAGATGCACGAAGAACGTGGCTCAAAAAAAGGTGTAGCAGAATGCCAAGAGAACCTACTAATTAACAGCTGCGTCTGCAAAGATGCAGCATCTCATCAATGTGTTCTCTCAATGGCCTGGATTGACTTCCGGAAAGATTTCGATTCAACCTCTCATAGACTTATCATCTGTCTGTTAGAAAGCTGGAAGGTTAAGACACATATAGTGAAGTACATAGAGAGATTTATGCTCCTTTTTAAAACTAGATATAATATCTCATTGTTAAAATATCGAGTGACAACGAACAACGTCACCTTTCATAGGGGCGTCCTTCAGCGTGACACCATGATTCCTCTTCTTTTTTGCATCACATTTCTGTCTCTATTTCTGGCACTACAAAATTCTTCTGGATACCTCTGTGGCGACACTAATTATCACGAGCATAAGATCACTTATGTATTCTATATGAATAACCTAAAGATTTTTGCTTCTGGTAAACGCAAAATTCAAAGTACTTTATATATCGGCAAACATTACACAGGAGCGATTGTTAGCTACTTTGGTTTGGAAAAATGTGCAAAAATTAATCAAAAGAAAGGAAAGATTATAATCAATAATTATTGGCGTTCCCGAGGACCCTGAGCTTGTAGGTATAAGTGTTATTAGACATTATGACACTGGAGAAACCTAAGCGTACCTGGGTGTGCCTCAAAGCCGCATTCAGGGCCCAACATAATGATGGAGTCTCTCCAAAGCAGATACAAGCATCTTGTTCGGAAGGTTTGATCTTCAAATCTGTCAGCTTTGAACAAGGTATCTGCGAGTAACATGTTGGCCGTCCCGGTTCTACTCTACTCGTTTGGCGTGGTTCAATGAAGAAAGAACGAGTTTAAGGCCCTTGGCATCGCTTAACGTAAGATCATGAATATGCATAGGAGCTTGCATATCAATTCGTCTGTTCCGCGATTATACATTTCACGCCGTCAAGGCGGACGCGGACTTCTGAGTCTCCCGTGTTTTAATCAACGAATTGGTCTACGTAAAGTTCACGTCATTGCAAATGGCCGAGATCCTCTCATAAAAAGGTCAGAAACCATCAGCTGATTGGTAAAGAAGCGTTCCTTTACAAAGCCGCAGAGCAGGCAGCCGAAACCCTTGGCCTGAATTTTAACATCAGATGTGATAAAAGTGCATTACTCCATCTAGATTCTTCTTTTCTAAAATCCGAAGTAAAGAGATCAGAGGTTGAAAAATTCCAGCAAGAGCTGCTTAAAAAAAATGCATGGAAACTTTTATAGAAATATAGAAGATCAGTCTTTATAAAAAATTATACTTTTGCTTTTCTCAAATTAGCAGGGCTTAATTCAGGTGCAGAAGGTTTCATTTTTGCATGCCAGGACAATGCCATTTCCACCTTAGTATACCGCGACTGAATTTTATGTCAAAAATTTCCCAGCGATAGGTGCAGAGTTCTTACAGCGTCACAGCTCTTATAGTCTAACGGCGTTGGCCGCGAGCCTGCCCTGCCGAACTACACGAGGATGATAGAGTCAATTGTCCAAAACTAAAATTGCGACATTTTCTAGAACTACAATTTTCGGACAACCGTCTCCGTTGCACACTCGAGTCCTGACATCGTTCTCCAAGACTTTTAGGAACAAATGTATTCGTGATCAAATTCTCGGCTTGGGACAAATACAACTTCACTGCTAAGGTAAAGGATAATCAAGACCTCAAAAGCGAGCTTCAACGACTGTTCCCAAAATTTTATTCAGAATCTTCAATATTATCTCAATCGAGTAGAAACACCTCATTTTCAATGTTTAAACAATGTGTTATTATTATTAATAATATTCTATTTGAATAATGCTTTGAATTTCTGGTTTGTGGTCCGATATTCAATTGGAGTGAAATAAAAATAAATTTAATTTAATTAAATAATTGTTTAAACAATTTATTGCCATAGTTAATAATATTATCTTTGCTTAATAGTAGACTGTTGTGATTTTTTGGCATTTTTTACCTTTGCATTCTTAGTTATTAACAAATAATAACTAAACATTAGAGACAGCTATATTTGAAATGTCTTTCTTTTTCGTGAATATATTTTTCTAAAATAATACAGATATTTAAAATATGCTTAAAATTTTCTATACGGATTATATAAATTACAACTTTTCCTTAAATAATTACTGAGAGACTTCGCTGAGGTGTCAGAAACGCAGGAATTTTCTGAAAACCTATTTCTGCACCTTTCGCATGCTATACCTGGGTAATGGGTATATACCTAAATTCCGGAAACACTGTCTTGCTTTGTAAAGTATTTTCACACACTATCCAAGATTTTGAGTTAGTTTCCCTCCTTAAGTTCGACTGCAAACATCTGGTGTTGATAGCTATGACTGCATGATTAAATATCGAACTAAGATTACGTCAAAATGTCTTTGTAATTGATTATATCCCTCTCAGCCTAGACTGGGTTAATTTTACCCGCAGGATATTTTCAGTTCCATTAGTGTGCGTAAAAAATATGGGCGGGGGCATACTACTATTTCATCATTCGACTAGTGCCAGTTGGGCCTTAAAAGCCGAAGGTTACGCATCGAAAGTTTTTGTGCGGGTCTAAACTACCCAATCTAGGCTCAACGAGTGAAAATCGACTCAGAACAAAATCCAACAAAAGGTAAATAACACTGTATATTATTATACAATAAAGAAACTAATACTAAGATATATTTTGTCCTACTTTTCAAATAAATGTGAGAGGATAATGGATGTTTATTCTGATTTTTTTAAGCATTTGCAAGCGCGTACGCGCTCACTCGCTCGTCGAGAGGTGCAAGTCGTTGCGGCGCCTACAGGACCTCAGGAGGAAATAGAGGATATTTTTTTAGATGTAAATAAAGGGATTGGCAGATTTAAATTCATATTAGATTTGTCAATGGCGTTAGACAAGCCTTTACTTGCAACGCGTTTAACGCTTCCGAATGTTTCCTCTTTTTTGAGGGATATAATTCATGAGTTGTAGTCTTCTGAAGAAAGGTCAGAAATGCAGATCCAAGCAACGATTTGTAAACGAATGTACTTGAAAAGCCAAAGCGTTGTCACTCTTGTCCGTCCAGTCTCGACAGAAAAACGAAACTTTTCTTCACGTCTTGTAAAAAGCCAATCTGCCGAGAACACAGATCTAAAAAATGCTTATCTTGTTAAACCTGCTATTCTTATGTTTCTTTATGAATTAATGGTGTGAATTTGAAAAAATATATAGTCATTTTCTTACGACTCTTAACTACACTTAAAAAAATTGATCCCGATGCCTTAATTTAATCCAGAGATACTGGACTTTAAACTTTGCTCGGGTAAAAATGCCCAGTCTAGGCTGAGCGGAAAATATCGGAAGTCTAGGCTGAGAGGGATTTGGATCGGGAAATTCGTTGAAGTAGATTACTATCAAATTTACAAGTACTACGGGTTTTCTGTTATAATTATCGTCATTTAAAACTCAGTGTACAAGAGATTGCTGCTTTAGTGTTGGACAAAGTGAAAATTTGCAAAAAGACCAACCATATTTGACAAAACTAAAAGATTTATTTGGGAAATGGTGGAATCTTGAAAGGAATTCAAGTCGTCAGTCAGAAGCGCAAGAGAGGAATGAGAACAATTTGAAACAGATGCTAAGTAAATTGTTTGATATAGCTTCAGCAAACGCTGTTTCTCGCAATGATGTTTTTGAAGAAGATAAACCAGTTCTGCCACTTCAAAGAGAGAAGAAACGTAAAGGATACAGGGCTGAGGTTGATAAATCTGTACAACAGAAAATTTAAAAACTGGAGAACCGTATCGAAGAGGAGGTCAGACGTAGACGAGTTCATGAAGAACAAAAAGATATAGGTATGTCATTTAATCATAATTTAAAAATTAGTTTTATACTGAAGTTGAAAATATTCTAACAACTACCAGTTAGTAAAGCACTAACTTTTCTTGAAATTTTAAGTCAATCCAAATAGGGATAAAAGTACCTAGAAAGTTCCATTATATTTATTTATTTCAAAATTTTTACAAGTACCTAATCTACGCTTATATTTTTTGATAATTTTTTGTTGAATTTTTACTATCATAGGAAATATATCCTATGAATTTTATGCGGACCTAACAATCTTTGCGGCCAGGAGAATTGTTTTCATAAAATCGCATTTTCGCATTTTACTTGCAAAGAACAAAAGAAAAATTAATATCTCTATCGGGCAACTGCAATTGCAGTGAAGCAGCTAAATCGTTTAACTGTAAAAATCTGTCATTAACTATATTATAAATGTCTTTTTGTGCAAATTTATTTTTGGATTTTTACCTATTTTTTAAAATCTAAATTTTCATAGAGACATTAAACTATCACGGAATCATAGAAAGAGTTAATAAAGACATTTTTCGAATTATGTTGTTTATTTATATTTAAAATTTGAAAAACAACTTTAAGATCATAATAAATATAGTCAGATTTAAAATATGACAGACGCATAACAACTCTATTTTCCATGTATTTATTATAACTTTAAGGTCTAAAAAAATATGGGTAATTTCTGTGAAATGGGGCGAAACCCACCTTTTTATTTTTTTAAATATTTTTTGCCACATTTTTTTGTATATATTGTAACTTTTAAGACAAATGCGAAAATTCGATTTTATTAAAACAATTCTCTTGCTCGCAAAAGTTATTTAGTCCACATCTGAATCAGGTCAAAAGTTATATAAGTTTCAAAAAAATTGGCATTCTTTTGAAAAACAAAGCAAAAAATTCAATTACGTCTGGATCTGGATTCTGGTCTGGATCTGGATTCGGTCACTGCCAAAATATGACTATTATTGCAGTAATATTTTTTGGACCATAAATCCCATAAGCCCGTGTGAAAATAAAAAAATAAATGAAATTAAATGTAATAAAATAACATTAATGAGATCTTCTAAGAATTACCATTATATAAAGACACATTTTTCCGGAATTTCTATATAAGAAAAGTCCTTCTAAATACTTGAACCTTTAATAATATCTTAGCAGTCCTTTCTTGGGACATATCACCCGATAACTCATGGAAGTTCTAAAAAAAAATTAAATTAAACTTTTTCAATACTTTTTCCCTATTTTGTATCGTCAGAAATGTTTATAATAGTTTTTTTAGAGGGGAGAGTTAAATTAAATTTTCTTTCATTAAAAAATAAAAAATTTTTTTTTTTAATGTCAACTATTATATTTTCGATTGAAATTTTATATTTTTAGGTCGAAAACTCAACTCTTTAGTTGAAACTTGAATTAATTCCTTCAAAATTAATTTTTTGTATTAAAGATTCATAATTTTAGTAGAAAATTCATCTCTGCTCAAAAGTGGTAAACTAAATAAAATCAACTGTACTTTTAATTGGTTCCTTACATCGGTGTGAGTTATTTACTCATTATGTGTGTCAGTGGTTTAAATATTCTATTTTCTTCCTTTCAGTTTATATTTCGAAAATGCAGTGGTCATCCAGTTCTAGTAATGCTTCGCTGGAAGAGAAACGACAGGTGGCTTAAGACGAACAAGCAGTAAACTCCGATTTCGCAGCACCCATGTCTGTAGATCAGCTTTTACTTCTTGTATAAATTCAGATTCAGATTGAGACGTTACTTAATGCGAACCAAAGCAGAACATTATTTCAGTGAAGCTTGCTTCAGCTTTAGACGCTACCAAAGTAAGTGACAGGCAAGCCACACGTATTTCAAAGGCTGCCTGCGAATCTTTTGGCATTGATCCTGATAATGTTGTTGTCAGTCGATCCTTAATTCGCAGGTTTCGAGAAGAATCTCGCGCTCTGTACGGAAACGTTGGGGACAAAGCATTTATCGTGCAACAGAAAAAGCTGAAGTTGTTTTTGAGTACCTTTGGAAATGAAGTTTTACTGACCTTATAGAAGGAATTTGCTGCCATACGGAAGCAGCCAAGTCTGGTGTGCGAAACGGTACTTGTACTCTGCTGGAGGATAAAATCGTTAGGCATCTTTTATATTTCATGTGCAGACATCATATTTCAGAGATTCTCCTGAAGGGTGTATTTGAAGTAAAGTTCAGGAAAACAACAGGTCCATCCGCTCCTTTCTTTAAAAAAATTCAGGAAAATTGGGCCAGCTTAGACTCCCAGAACTACAAACCGGAATTCGTCTTTCTTATAGAGAGCCTGAATGATTACTACCGAAAGAACTACAGGGAGATCCTTAAGATGGCGGTAATATTTTAGGGTGGGATCCCAAAGCGTGAAATTTTTTTTCTTCGTCCAGTTGATATGCATCAGATAAGGTGGATGCCAAAGGCCATTTATGGTCTCATAATATTCCTGGAACAAAGAAAATACCTTATGTTTTTAGCAGAAGAATTTGCTTATTGGCAGTACCCTCTGAAACAAAATGTGACGTGCACCGAAGAAAGGGGGCTTACTCTAAAAAAATCTAAATCAAGATTTTTACACATTTCGATAGTTTTTGAGCTGTTTTTTTTTTTAATTAAACCACCAGAAAAAATATCCGAGCGTTATTATTGCTAATAATGGAGTTGTTAGGTACCCGAGTAATAGGGTCATATAAAACGGCACTTGGCATTTAAAACTATATGATTTTATCTAACTTTTACGCGTTTAGACGACTCTTAAAAGTGTAATAAATTTTGGACAAAGGCGGGAGGGATACATTTACTTTTAAAAGAATGCATTATATATGTTACCAATTTTCACTTCTTCGATTTTGGTCAGGAAATTATTAAATTAAAATTGGACTAAAAGTTCCTTTTTTAAACTGCAATTTCGTAGCATTGTTTTAAATGAATATTATTAACAATAATATTAAATTGTTTAAACAATCACCCTTATTAACATTGATCAACTGCCACCTCCCTGTAATTTGAAATGGGGCAACAAGTGGAAAGTTTAAAAAAAAACTGCGACTTTGTAACTCTATTCTGTAAGGCAATTGCTAAACACTATAATAAATGGTAAGTAAATTAAATTGGCAGTATTTATTAAAGTTCCAATATAAATAAATTAAGTCGAAATTTCGGACTGGCACCAGTCCCTCTTCAAGACTCTATAGGAGCGATACATATAGGTTCGATTGTGATTTTTGAAATGTATGATTAAAATGACGTAGGTGAAACAACAAATAAACATACCCTCTTTTAGGACTGAAGTCAGAAGTGAATCGAAAAATTAGATCATTGATACATGATAAATAATCTATACCTAGAATGAGAAACATTATGTGAAAAGAGTGTAAAAAAGTAAAAAATATTGTAGATAATTACCTTAAAATTTGAAGAATTTTACTTTATTGTACCTTAGAGGATGTAACCCCAAAGTTACATTGTGGAAGATTTAAAAAAATCTTTTTCTTTTATATAAAAGAGCGTCACTTCCTTAACTTAAACTAAATTTAAATTTGAATGTAAATGAATAATATCTTATACGTACATTAATCCCAGACAACAAGAAACTATTAGGTCAAATTTAGCTTTTCGTGCACAGAGTTGGTTATTTTAAGGTGATCATTTTTCAGAACTAGATTATTTCGATGCTGTTTAAAAAGTTATTTAAAGAACATCCAAATCGGGTTATTACTGGGGTTGATAAAGGGAGCGTTACGGTCGTAAAAGAGCAGCAGAGTTTAAAGAAAAAAATTCAGATCAATACATGATAAAAAAATGTATAAAAAGGTAATTAGAAACCCTTTAAGGGCATGTGATACTCACAGTTTCTCCGGCTTTTTTTCCACAAAAATGAAAATTTTTAAAAACTGAATTCAGAGATGCTATAAAATATCATAACGGACGTCCCCGGACTCTTTTTTGAGGGATAATAACAAAAGAAATTTATTGTGCTAAATAAAACTTTTATGCATACGCATTATTTTGAGCTTACATCATTTTTTATCTCTGCCTTTCCGATAATCTGGAAATTATTTATGAAATAAACTTTTTTGATTGGCTGCAAACAAGGTTAGTTTCGGGAGATTAGTTACTATATTTATTTGTAAGTCCAAAGTTTTCAGCCAAAAATATTGTGTAGTTTGGAAGTAACGCTCGGGTGTATTGTAACACACATAACCTCAAAATATACATGCACGTTGTTAGCAAATCAAAATTTTTTTGATAAAAAAACACAAAAAAAGTGTGCGGGGACGTCCGTAGGCATGTTCGCTATCATTTCCCATATTTTGAAGGCAAAATATTTCATATCCTCTGAAAAAAGCCGGGGGAATGTAACACTGAAAAAATCGATACTATTTCCTAATCACCATGCAAATTAATCACATTTTGCTAAATTAAAACTTTTTTAAGTGAACCCACAAAAAAAGTGCGTGGGAACGTCCGTTAGCATGTTCGCTATAATTTGCCAAATTTTTAAGACAAAATATGTATTATTCTAGAAAAAAAGCCGGGAAACCTAAAACCGGTAAAATCGACAATTTCCTAAGTATCACATGCCCTTAAATAGAATAAAAAAAGAAAGAGATGTTATAATAGTCAAGGAATCTGGTACTTTTACTCCGCATTAAGTAGGTTCAGCGCGTTTTTTTGGCTAAAACGGTTTATTGAGGCATTCTGAATAAAATCCCAAGTTTTATAGAAATAACACCTTTTTTTTGGAAAAAAAGAGTACGAAAAACCCCAATTCTGATTTTTGTATCTGTACTTTGAAACCCGTTTATTTTACAGAAAAAATCAAAAGTTGAATTGAATGGGACGCAATTTCGATTAATTCTAAAGAAATCCAATCATATATCGCCAATAGGTCCTAAGTTATAGTCTCAAAAATTTGACCACTTTTCACATATTTTTCAGAGAAAATTACTCGTGTTTAGTTTTTTCAAAATACTTCGTTTCCTTGTGAAACATAATTTTTTTGCTATTTTGAGCTATTTATAGCCACAAAAGTTTTTTCAAAACTGCGCGTTTCGTACACATCCTGCAGAAAAACTTCAAAAAATAAATTATAAAGGACCAAATTCTACATAAAATAAAAAACACAATGTTTTAGCCTATATAGGTCACGAGTTATGATCATGAAACTTTGAACCTTTCCATACGGAAGGCTCTGCATGTACTGGAAAATGTACTACGACTGTATTTGAGCATGTTGTTGTCATGCATGCATTTGTAGTTCATTACAAGTTCACTTTTTCTTATTTTTTGTTGTTGTAAAACAATAGATTGTTCAAAATTTGTTTAAATTATACGCTTAACTCTATCAATTGTATGCATAATTTATGTATTCACTTTGTGAAAATTACTCCTAGAATATCCATTTTCGAAATTAAATGAAAAAAATACAAATTAACTGATTTCACATTGGTCACTTATTATTGATAAAAAAAGCTATTAAAGAGATCAGTTTTATAACGTTATATTATTTTATGTTAAAAATGCTAAAAATTGAAAGAATATTTTGTAAAATTAACTGGTGTCCACATCAACCTAGAGGTAGAGTATTGGGCGATTTTTTCATAAAGTGTTTTCCCAATAAACCAGTTAATTAGTATTGTTTCAAATAATTTCGAGGACAGATATTTTGGAAGTGATTTTGACAATTAAGATAAACTTACCAGTAATCGCGACCTTCGTCTAAGTAATCTTAATGCCAATTTTCTTGCTTTTTATTTAATATGAGAAATTGAATTTCTATTGGCTATTATAAACTTCTAAAAATAATTGGAATTTATCTTTAAATGCTATTTTTAACGTATATTTTTAACAATATATTCAAATTATAACCAACTTTCGCAGTGACTGGGAAAGTCACGATTACTGGGACTTTCAACCTTAAATACAATAAATATGCACATAAATGATAGAGTGAAGCGCATTATTTAAACAATTGTTAAGCAACTTATTGTTTTGGAGAAAAAAAAGAGAAGAAGTGATATTGTAATAAACTGCAAATGCATGCTATAATTTATTTTCTTGGCGTTTTTCTGAAGTATGTGTACGAAACGAGCAGTTTTTACAAAACTTTTATGGCTATAAATAGCTCAAAATAGAAAAAAAATTGTCTGTCTTTAAACCGGTCAACTTTGTGAGGTAATAGAGCGCGTCAGTCTAAGCAAACACGCACATTGTCAAAACATACGGTTTACCTAAAATACATGAGGAAGCGATAGCGCTTAGACCAATCAGCTCTAATGTTGATATGCCATGTGTAATAACAGCGTCGCTCCTACAAAGTTCAAGTCAACCTATTTTAGGTAAAACTAACAGTTGTTTAATAAAATAAGCCTTTTTAGAAGCGAAAAAATTTGTAATAGAGAATTCCTATGTACAATTTGATGTTGAAATTTATAAGCTGAAAATCGGGGTACAGATAGGCTCTCCCATTTCTGCTGCTATAGCTAACCTGGTTTTAGAAAATGTAGAGGTGGAAATCCTAAAGAATCTGTCTTATGATGTACTTCTTTTCTGCCGGTACATAGATGATATTCTCGCCTGTGTACCTAAGAAAAAATAGATGATTTGTTTGACAGATTCAATAGGGCTGACCCCGTTTTTAAATTCACATTAGTCAGGTCGCTATTATCACTTTCATTACCATAATCCACTTTCTGCGAACATAGGCGTTATTTACTCTTTGGTAGCCAGGGCCATTAAACTAGCCGATAAAAAGTTTTACGAAAGCTTTAGTCAAAATAACTCCAGTGCAAAATGGGTATCCGACAAAACTCATTACATGTCAAACAAATCTTAGACTGTGCAATATCCTCGATGTTAACAATAGCACTAACAATCAAATGAGAATGAAAGTGATAACGAACCAAAAAAAATTATGATTTTCCCATACACTGATATTTTATCAACAAAGTTAAATAAAATTTTAAACACACTGGACAATCAATAGTTTTCAAAACCGGCAAGAAACTTTAGAAGTTGTATAAATCTAAAAAAGAATCCATAAAAAATTCATAAAATATACATCATATATCAATTAACTTGTAGCCAATGTGGATTGGTCTACATAGGTCAAACGCAAAGAGAACTTAGAGTCAGGATAATAGAGCGTAAGAGAGATTTGAATAGTTTTTGCATTAAAACAGCCTTAGGCAAACATGTCGTAACCATGGTTCATACAGTCTGTCAAGTTAAAGCGTGGGTGGCTTTACTCGCAGTCGGTAAGGTGTATCGACATGATTTTGGTGTCAAAATATTAAGAAGAGCTCCCTC
>NC_046664.1:139519445-139533628 GCF_010883055.1 Belonocnema kinseyi | reverse complement strand
AGGGAGCTCTTCTTAATATTTTGACACCAAAATCATGTCGATACACCTTACCGACTGCGAGTAAAGCCACCCACGCTTTAACTTGACAGACTGTACTTTTGATTAGAAAAATCCCATTATGTTGGCCATAGTGAAAAAGAAACCGAAAAGAGAGATTCTTAAAATGATTTACATTATAAGTAGTGATAAATCAGTTAATTTACACATAGACATCCAGAGTTTGAGTACGTTTTATCATAATCTAATTTTTACGAAAACATACTCAAAAATATTTTGACACAACTCAAATATTTATTAACTTAAAACATGTTTTTCATTTACATTTAAAATTTAATTGAATTTAAATTGCGGAAGTAGCGTTCTTGTGATTAACGTGATTATTTGATTGTAATACTTTGTGTTCCTGCATTGGTTCTGCTCCAATTTACAAAAACTTATTTTTTTTTTTAATGGATTTCAACGAATTTTTTAAAAAGACATTTCAAAAAGTAACGCTCACAAAAAATCTAGAGTAATATAATAAATTCTTTTTTTAATTCTCTTAAAAGTCTTCATGCATCCAGGGATTGAGTACATTGTGTCATAATCTAATCTTTTACTAAGAAAGAGTAACCAATAACAGTCGAACATAACTTAAATATGTATTTACTTGTAAAATAAGATTATATTATGCATTTACACTCAAAATTAAATTTATTTCAAATTGAGGAAGTGACGTTCTTGTGGTCACATGATTTGGTACAGCGTGATTGCATTAACCAAATTCCTCTCAAATCTTTTATTTTCATGTCAGAAGATAACCTCCAAAAATTTCAAGATCACGCGTTCCCGAGTTGGTCCTTCTCCAATTGACAAAACTTTCATTTTCTGAAAAAAATGGAATATCGGCCGATAACCTTTCTTCAACATTTTGTTCTACAACTACTAACAAACTCTACAGTACTGTTAATTCAACCTCCTCTTTTAATATAAAAAAATATTGTTGCATAAGCGTCCAATACGTGTTAAACTTCCTTGGGCGGGCGGCACCTGTAAGTATCTTTTTTTTAAACAAGAAAAATGAATTTATTTTTGCATGTCTTTGAACATATTTCCAGCCTGTCTCCATAAAAATTCGAGAAAATTGTTTTCAAAGCATTCATGAAAAGCTGTCTGTATCCATATTGCAATAGCATTATTTTATTTTTGGCACGCTAATTTGACTTTAAAGTTACGAAACACTCATAGCTTCGCACCTGCGAGAGCACCAACCAGAAGGACAATTACTTTGACTGAATATTTTGGGCATATTCGTTTCAGCTCTCTTCTGAGGTCTTGATATCTCTGCTCCTTATCCTTTTCCTTAGTAGTGGTCTTGTAGTCGGCCGGAAACGAGAATTAGATCACAAATTTATTTCGTTTCTCAAAGTCTTGGCGCACAGGCCTGAAGTGTGCAACGAAGTCGATTGTCCGAAAATTTCAGCACCAGAAAATTTGGCACTTCTCGTTTTTGAAAATTCACTCTATTTCCTTCGAAGCAGTCGGCAGGGCTGGGTCGCGGTCAACACGCTGAGAGCGAAGAAGATGGTACTCCTAGGGCACTCTTAGCGCACTCTCTTAAGCACTCTTAAGGCCGAATTATTTCTGTTGAAATACGCGATTCTCGCGTGATCCCGCAGTTCCCACCACCTTTCGCTTACAACTTCTTGATATAAAATGCGGTCGCGGTATACGAAGGTGGAAATCACACCGTACTGGGATTCGGAAAATGAAACCTTCTGTACCTGAATTTAGCCCCGATGATTTAAGAAAAGCAAAATTTAGCTCTTTTAACAAGGTCTGTTTTTCTACATTTCTGGATAAGTTTCCGTTTATTTTCTTGTCAAGTAACTGTTGACGGAATTTTTCAACATCTGCTTTCTTTACTTCGGCTTTAAATGAAGAAGCCTCTAGATGGAATCATGTACTTTTCTCACTTTTGATGTTAACATTAAGGCGAAAAGTCTTGAACGTCTGCTTTGCCGCTTTATAAAGGAACGCTCCTTTGTCAATCATCTTGTGGTTCCTGACTATTTTCAGGAGGGCATCTGTACCATTCGCAACGGTTTAAGCTGTGCTTAGAACAATTTGATTTTGAAGACATTGGAGATTCGGATGTCCGCGTGCGCCTTGACGGCGTCAAATGTATAATTGCAGAAAAAACGAATTGATGTGCAAGCTCTTATGCGCATGCTTGATCTTACATGTGTCGACACTAAGGACTTTAAGCTAGTCAAAGATACATATGACAGATTTGAAGACCAAATCTTCCGAATTAGATGCTTGTATCAGCTTTGGAGAAACTCCTTCACCATTGCTGCGCCCTGAATTTTGCTTTGAGGCACGTTCAGGTATCTATAGGTATCTCCAGTGTCAAGATGTCCAATAATACTCATATTCACAAGTTCAGGTCCTCGGAAACGCCAATAACCTTTCCTTTCTTCAGACGAATTTTGGCGCATTTGTCCAATCTAAAGTCTTTACAGACGCACCTGTCAATCATTAAGTTCTCTCAGAATTCTGCTACACCTATTTTTGAGCCACATTGTTTATACATACTCTCCACACAGGCTCAATTCTTCGAATAATAATGTTGTTTAGTACCGCTGTAAAAGTTATATACAATTTGTTCAAACAAGTTATTGGCCTGTAATATTCTGGTTTGGACAAGTTGTCTTTTGCGGTAGGAGTATAGTGCGTCTTGACAGAAGTTACTGCGGAATGGGCGTTTCCGACGTTAAATATGAGGTGAATATGCGGATCATACCATCAGGCGCTGCATCGGAAAAGTTCTTCGAACCCCTAAGTGCTTCTTTCACCTCTTTAGCAGTGATTGATAGACATTCCTCTTCAGATGTTATAAGGTTGTACTTTTTTGTCGAAAATTAATTTCTTTAACTAAAAACTGAACTATCCCATTTTTGGTTGAATATACAATTTATAATTATAACTTCATCTATTTTGGCTTAAAATTAATCTTTTTGATTGACAATTAATCTATAAAGGTGAAATCCTTTTTTAAAATTAATTTCTGCAAGGGTAAAATATACTTCTATTATTTTTTGTTGAAGAATATTTTTTTGTTTGTTAAAAAATCAATTGTTTGTTTGACACTTTATGGAATTTGTTAAAAATTCGTCATTTTTTGTATAAAAATAATCTTCTTGGTTAAAAATTCATCTTTTTCATTGAGGATTCAATTATTTAGTTGCAAAGTCCATTTGAGTTGATTGAAAAACATTTTTTTTTTTAGAAAATTTGATTATACCATCTTTGATAGAAGATTGGTTTTTTAATCAAAATAATCTTTTTTGCTTTAACATTTAATTTTTTGTTTGAAAAATCGTCTTTTCTGGTCAGAATTTAACTTTCTTAGTTGAAAATTCATATTTTTCATTGAGGATACGATTACTTTTTTTTGAAGATTCTTTTTAGTTTGTCAAAAATGTTATTTATGTAAAGGAAAATTCGATTATACCATTTTTGGCCAAGAATGTGTATTTGAAATTAAAAATTGATTTTTTTGAGTTGAAAATTCAATCATTTGAACATTTACGTATTTCGATGAAAATTCATATTTTTTGTTGGAAATTAATTAGCTTGGTTGAAAATTGATCTTTTTGATTCAGAATTAAACGATTTGGTTGAAAATTCATTTTTTACCATATCATTTATGATTAGGAAAGTATTAAAATTGTGCAAAATTTGGCACCATAGTCTTTCAACGGATCTCGACGCTTCGAGACCCCCTGAATCCTAAAATAAAGATTTTTCGATAGCGTCTGTCTGTCCGGCCGTCTGTCCGCCTGTCCGTAAACACGATAACTTGGGAACAAAACAACGAATAAAATCGACCTATGGCACACTTTTTTTAGGCCCTAAAAGAAAGGACACATTCGTTAACTAAACCATTTTGGATCAAATTTAACAAGTTAGAGCATTTTGAAAATTTTTTACACTATTTTTTCATATTTGAAAATTCTATATACGAATATTTATAGTACTAAAAAAACAATTTATCCTTATCTCTTTATTCGATCAAAAGAAAATACTCAGAGTTATACCATTTTAAACATTTTATAAGTAAATCGAAGATAAAAATTTTAAGCCAAACAACTCACGATGAGAAAGAAGTTGAAGAAAAACATTGCTTTTTGAATACCCTACAAGATTATTATAACAACTTTCTCGATTTTTTTGGAAATCCGAAAAACATCTACAATTTCGTAAAGAATCACTTCTTGATAGAACGCGTACATTTTGTTTTATTCGGGAAAAATGTGTCAGAATGTGTACCTTAGAGCCTACAGAGCTTTGAGAAACTTAATCATTAACTATATTCAATTAAGTAGAAAATTCATAATATGAAGACGCATATAAGTATACTACGATCTAAAAGATATCTTTTTGATCAATTTTTACTCAAGCAATTGAAAAGTGTTGAAAGCTTCTATTCTATATGTGTATCAATGAAAAATGGAGAATATATTAAAAATTTTGAAACGCTTGTCGCTTCCCGAGGATCGTCGGGGTGCCCCTGGAGCCACAGCTGGGGGCCACAGCATGCGAGATGGTGGCGATGAAGCTGGCCAGAAAGAACATCTGTGACAAACGTTAAGCAGTGGAACGTCAACTGTGCCTGATGAGGATGCTTTGGCTAGCACTAGCTATTTGAAGCCAACCACCTCGAGAGAAATACCGTGGGAGAGCATCAATTGTGATACAATAATGAAAGAGGAATTGTTGCGTCTCTATTACGACTGTGCAAAGTTTGAAACGAAAATAGAAAAAGGATACGATTTAAGAACAAAATTTGCTAGAAATTATCGTAATATACAAAAAGTCGCACTAAGAGAGCTTATCGCCAAGGTGAAGGACATCGGGACTTATCTACATGTTACAGAAGACTGAGCAATGGAGATTAAACAACAGATTGATTTCGCGTGGAAAAACGATGAACATGAACATCAGTTAGAAAAAGCCGCGTCAAACGGTCCAGCAGGAGGAATTGATGTTCTTCCTCAACCTATTGATGATCCAACACCTCCACATCCTCCAGAGGCAGATGACTTTATACAACCAGAGGCAGAACGTTGGGCCGGAAAACTAGGCCTGCAAATGCAGTTTTTGTCCCAGCAAGGGATCGAGATCCACCATGGAAGATCAGGTTGGATATAGATGTCAGCAAAATAAGGTGCAAATTGGGTCGATTAAATAAATGTCAAAACATTCAGACAGATGAAAGAAGGTTCTATTGTGAACTGAGAGTAAATCCAAATAACCACCAAGGCACCGAAGTCCCTCAATTGGAAGATATGACTAAATACTGGTCGGGTGTTTGGGGAAAAATGAACAGATGCAATTTAGACACTGCGTGGTTCAAACTGGAGGGAGCAAGGGTAAGGAATAGTCCTGAAATGCATCTGACAAACATCACAGCTTTAGATTTTTCAGCGGTCTTGAAAAGGGTAAGTAATTGGAAAGCTCCATGTCCGGACATGTTGCACAACTTCTGGTACAAGTACCTGACAAGTGTGCATCTTGCGTTGGCAAGGTATTTTCAGAAGATCATTGAACACCCAGATCTGATGCCAGATTTTATACTCCAGGGTACTACGCATATGATACCAAAAAAACCAGACGCTCAAAATCCATCTGACTTTCGACTGATAGCCTGTCTTCCAACAATTTATAAATTCTTTACAGCTATCATTGCAGATAAGGTATATTCTCATTGCAGCGAGAATGCCATTCTTACAGGACCACAAAAAGGATGCTGTAAAAACTCACGAGGCTGTAAAGATCTAGTCACTATAGACGCTGTTGCCATGACTCAAGTTCGTAAGCATCAAAGGAACTTACACATGGCATAAATTGACTATAAGCAAGCATTTCCTTCCGTGCCGCATGAATATTTGCTTGAAGTCTTAAAACTTCACAAAACCTGCCTACGCATTATTCACTTTCTAAGCCATGCGATGAGGCTCTGGGGTACAAGAATCAAGTATTTTGATCATGGAGAACCCAAGATAACTGGATCAATACGATTTACGACGGCTATATTTCAGGCAGACTCCTTCAGCGCACTATGGTTCTGTTTAGCGTTGAATCCATTGAGCAAAACACTAAACAGCATGTCTCGTGGGGTCAGAATTTATGATAATGAGGATGGTCATCAAGTGACCCATCTTTTTTACATGGATGACCTCAAGTTGTACGCTAGTTCAGCCCAGAAAGGACAGAAACTGATTGATGTCACACAGCAGTTTTCTAATGATATCCACATGGAGTTTGGACTAGATAAATGTAGAACAGTGCATTTAATTAGAGGGGAATTAGGGAGCGCGGAGTTAGAGAACGAGTTCGAAAATGACACCGAGGCAATAGCTGCACGCGAACGATATAAATATCTGGGTATTCTTGAATCTAAGGGTATTCAACATACGATAGTTAAGACAAGCCTAAGGACAGTTAGGGGGTAGGGGTTTTATAGATGTCGCAAAACTGTGTGAGTGACAAGTCATACAGTTGCCAGACTATTTTAACAGCAAACGAAATGTTGCGCTTTACAGAACCATCTGTCAAGCGGATCTTGAATACACGCCCTTAAATTTGTCCTCAGATGGGGCCTTGAATATCAGGGCAGAAACCATAGAGGAATTAGAAATACAATGGAGGCAGAAAGCCATTTGTCTAAGAAAGGGTGTTCTGTATCCAGAGACGGAAAGATTCGACACTGCAATACATGACAAGGTTGTCAGCACCAGGAATTATCGCAAACACGTGTTACATCAAGACGTGGTTGACCGGTGCCGATTATGTGGAGATACCAACGAATCCATCGAGCACATTATTGATGGCTGTCAAGTAATGGCTCAGAGAGAATATACGCACAGACATAATGATGTAGCGAGCATTATACACCAACAACTTGCCCTAAGACATCGTGATACGAAAAAAAAAAGGTGGAAGAGTCTACATCATCGACATTGCTTGTCTGCTTAACCGAAATTTGCAGTCAAACTATATAAACAAGATCCACAACCATCGTATTAAATTATTTGAATTAACTTATAACATTCTAATCTCATCAGTCACTTGACTTAGTTCGTGGCTATGATATATAACCGGGTTTCTCCGAGTAAAAGTTTAATAAAAACAGATACACGGTTTTATTGTCGGCTATTCATAATACCCTCGCCGCAATTTGGTCCTCCTCGGCTTACTACGTGACTACCTGCTTGAATAATCAGAAGGGATTTTGTATGAACCTGGCATAGCTGATTAAAGGTGAGTAGGTTTTATACACGACAAATTGCTTCACAAAACTTCAATGCATTTTTCTGAAAGCAATGTTTTTGAGATTGGCGGGCATTGTAACTCAAAAACTATTCAAGCGATCATTCTGAAATTTTAATATGGTTTTCTATACACCAATACCTATAACTTAGACTATTATGAAGAAGATTGATAAAGATCTTCTTTAATTTTCATCTTGATTTTTAACTAACACAAATTGGATTTTTGAAAAATAAAATTCTAAGGTCCGCAATTTTGTAAATTTTTGCCCGAAAAAATTGATCGTACACTAGTTGTCCAATAAGATGCTCTCCGGAAAGACGACCCGCTCAACATAACGACGGGCGAACGCTCAATGAAACGACGGCGGAGGCCGTACATCTATCCCCTCCACTTTCTTCTTTGCAATGCACACGACCTAATGTTTCACTTAACACATAAGTTCGCTCTACACCGCAAACGCTCTCAGCGCAGAATAGTGGGGACCCCTCGCGCCGTCGTCTTGCCGGACGGTGAAATTCCCGCGTTCATCGTTTTATTGGACGACTAGTATACTCTACTTCCTAGCCAAACATGTGCTCTTTCGAATCCTGTTTGATTTTTTGGTGTCAGACGTTCCAGTCACTTGCAATAATGCCCGTCGTAAAAAAGAGGACTTTTCATTGGTTGCAAAAAACAGCTATACAATGCTGATACAAAAATTATGTGAAAATTTTTTCTTGTTTTTTAAGTTTCAAATTACATGTATGAAAGTATCCAAACCTATGAAGTCGATTTCTGTTCATTTACGAGCCTATTAAAAATCGCAAAAATTATCAAGCAAAAATGGGGGGGGGGGTACCCTTAAGCCATCCCGTTCTCGACCTTCCTAGAACTGCTGTGTTTCTTAGTTGCTCAGGGGAGCAGAGCGAGAGTGGTTGCGGCAATATACATATAAATATATATTCCAATTGGAAACGAGTCAAGGCGGCCCTCACTGTTTACGTTTCGATCCTCCCGAAATCATTCCAGGACTATTGGAAGGCAATCCCCGACACTTGACTGAAAACGAGAGTTTGGTGTATGTGAATTCTACATCCCCTAATGTAAAAATTCATCACTTGACATAGCCCATAGCTTTGACGAAAACCAGGGTTCACCCAAGAACAAGTAAAAAAATACATACAGACAGAAATACGATCACATATTATTAAAGTAAGAGTCTTTCTAAAAGTACCTCGATTATCTCTAAATTCGCACTTTTTATTTTAATTATAGATATAACCAAACTATTTTTTTCTCAGATGAATGAAATATAATATATTTATCTCTAGCACGGTCTTTGTATTTTCCCCACAATTGTCCACAGACGAGTTAAAATTAAAGGTCAAAGCATCGACAACTGTAATTTGATGATTGTGATTTCTCTTTTGTTAAAGCTCTTTCAACCTTAACGAATACATTCTCATCACGTATTTTGTGATTCGTACTCTAATTTGTCAGAAATGTGAACTTGTCTTCATTCCGTTCAACACTATTATATGAAGTGTATATTGTATTTATTTCTGTACCTCGGATTCGTATTGCTGATTCAGATATTGCAAAGTAAAGTAAAGAAATTATTTATCATTATGACTTTAATATTTGTTTTTTATTTTGCATAATATTGTATGCTGAGTTACCCTAATAAATGTATCATTTCATTACATTTATATTATTATAATTTATAATATCGATTGGTATCAAAACATACGTATTTTTATTATCTTGTTTTTATAATTTTAAAAAAATAGTCGAAATCAATTCTGTACAACTTTTAACAACAGATCATTTCGATCTCATATCTGTTTATTGTATCTTGCGTGGTTTCGTGGGCAAGTTTTATTATTAAATTTTTCAGTTTGAATTTTCATGGATCGGGTCATGTTCATATGAATCTAAGACATTCCATCTACATGATGAAAATGTAGAAATTCAAAGTATCCCGCCAAACTGTGGGTGCTATAATGTATTTCAGGTTAGGTGAGGGAAATTCAGAAGATCTTCTCGCCGAGAGCTAAACAATAATAGCATTTGTATGCGATGAAAATTGATTTTTTAAAACACATATTGAACAGCTTGTGAAAATTTAAAAATAATATTCAATTACACTAAGGGTAGAAATAGATTTTTTCTAAGTTATTAAAAAAACAAAGTTTCGTCCTATGCCAGCTAACCTCACAACTTGAAATACACAATTCAGAAATGTTAAAACCCAATTTTGTAGGTTTTTTCGGATATTTTTGTTTCAGTTGCTCATTTCATCGTCCTATGCGTTGTTTGAATGTAAATTTGAATTTTCGATTTTCATATGGCATTTTCTACGGTCATGACAAAACTGTTATTGCTATTGAAAAATAGTTGAAAGCAATTTAGTAGAACTTTAAAAAAAATAATTTTGGTTTCTTGTGTTTTTGTACCATATTAGTTCTGGCGCTGGCTATGGTTTTTTTAAAATAAGAAGGTCATCTAATAAAAACAGTCGTATTATAGAGATTTCAATGTGCTGTTTTCGAAGCAATATTCATTTCACTGAAAAAGCTTGCATTTTGTTATAAAGAATTTTCTATAAATAATTGTTGTAAATAAATAAATAAATAAAAGTTGTTATATTTCTTCGGGAAAATCAGATAAAATCACATAAAAAAGTATGGTGTCATTTTTCACCACGAACAATGGTTTTTGAGTTATGCATTATTGAAAAAGTTAAAAAATCCCGAAAATTCCAAAAGTGCGAAAACGATGGAAACTGGTCTATTTTTAAATGTTTTACTTCTATCAATAGGAAGTCCTCAGAATTCAAAATATTGTAAGCTATAAATGACAATTTTATTCAAATGCACATTTTCCAAATATTCTCTATTCACATTATTGTTAAAATGAGTATCTTCTAATGCATGTTTAAAAAAATAAATACTATTAAACAGAAATTATATGCACATCAACAATTGGAACTTCAGCGGCTGAAGTAGAAACATTCATTAAAAGTTTCTTCTGGATCGTATCGAAAAGAAAACATTTTTAAGTTAGAAAAATTTCATGTAATCATCAATCTTATGATAATTTCAAGATTATAAATAATTTTTTTTTTATTTAAAAACTTGAGAGATATTCAAAACAAGAAAATTTTGGTTCCTTCTTCTTTAATTTTAAAATATATAGCTTACAATCTCCTCTAGAAACCCTGTAACTGTAAAAATAGGACATCTCTTAGTTTTTGACAAATATTTAAGAAAGTAAGCAATTACCCGTGCATAAAGTGCCGAATATTTGCCTTATTCTCCACTTGGGCCAGATCTGTCACATAATATGGTGGATGTTAAATTTAGTCCCCTCTAAACCCTGGCTTAACAGTCAATCTTGACAGTAGATGGCGCCCCATTACTTTCGGGTGTAAAGTGGGTTGATTATAAATCTCCCAAGTTTCAACGTAAAGCGTCAAATGTCAAAAATATTTCAATTAATAATTGAAAAAGTGACCAAATAAGTGAAAAATGTACAATTTCGAGCACAAGAGGAGTGCGCAGGCATCGTATGCTTTAAAATATGTCTAAATAACGTGTTGAAGAATATAAATAAGTAAATTTATCAAGTATGTTAAGATGAAACCTTACCTCGAAATAAGGCTATTTATTTATAAAAAAAGAAGCAAAAGTAATATTTATTGTGTTGAATGTGAAAACAAGTTAGATCAGCAATGATGTCATAAACATATTTATGTTCACGTATTTTTAGGTGATTTGATATAATCAGTATGGGAATAGAATCTTCTTATTGTAGTATAGTCGCTTTTGTAAAAGCAACTAAACAGCCAGTGCAATATTATAATCCGCTTATTTCAAAATAACTTTTTACACTTAAGTTCAAGATAGAAATTGAAAGCAACTTCAATTTAGAAATTGAAACCAAAAATATATTGCAAAATACTTAAATAGTTAATCCTACACAAATGCTACCAAAAAAGGTTTTATTTATTATAAATTAATGTTGTTAATTAAGAAAGTTTTTCTACTAGGTATTTTCCACTTTCATGACTATTGGTTTTCTCGGTTTCATAACGGACACGATACTTCTAATAACACCTCTATGAGATAAATGCGACTTAGTTTTGCCTGTAGAGTTTGATTGAGTTTACCCAGTGGGCACAAAACTATGAAAACCCCAAGAACGTCCTTGCGATATTCCTAGGACGACCTATGCCAGGCCAACCAACGTATTTAAGATGTCCAATGTCCTAAACATGACCTAAAGACATCTCAAAGACATGGATGTTCTCGGGACATCTTTTGTGCTACCATTATACGTTTTAGGAGCATCCCTAATATGACCAAAATGCATGTTGACGTCTTAGGGATAAGAGACGTCTTAGGGATGTCCCAAAGACGTCTGTAGGACATCCTGAATTTTTTTGCTTACTGGGTAGGCTGTGTTTCACATTATGCAGGTCTCACCATTTAGCGGCGCACAGTGGCCGATTCTCGTTTCAAGAGTTGATAACTTATGTATAGTGTCAATTTTGATGAGATTTGAACAGCTCTTTTTTAAATACTTGTAAATAATTGTAGTTTTAAAAAACACAGCCAGAATTAAGTTTAGATTTGTCAGAACGCTGCTTAAACTAAAAAACCACCGGAAATCATCATAGCCAGTGACCTAAAAATGCCCGTACTGAGCGCTGGTTATAGATGGCATCAAAATGACAATGAAATTGTAAAATAAGACAAAAAAAAGAGTAACCCTATTTTTTGTTTTGCCATTTTGACTTATATTCAAAAAATTGTTTAAACAAAATATAGCGAAATGGAAAAACTAATAGTACTGTCACGTTTTGCGACTTTTATAATAATAATAATAAATAATTATAAACAATGGATAATAATTACATAACATTTATATTCAATGATAACTCAACAAGTTAAAGGATTATATTCAGCATCCAATTATTATTGTAAAGAAAACCTAGTATTGTTAAATTCATACGTGAAGATCAGATTTGTAAAGAAACGACGCAACAGTGTAAGGTTAACCCAACAGCACAAGAAAATGTACGCATCATCTTTTGCAAAAAAAAAGAGGCACACGTTAATTAAAAATCAATAAATTAATTAACAAGGAAACCAGAAAAGGCAGCTGCATTTTCAATCGCATACGCTCACAGTATGCTGGTACCTATGAGTACGTACACATCACAGTAAACAAAAATAAGCGATACACATAAATATTCGCATAGTTAACAAAACCAGCAGACTACACACTAACTGAAGAGCCATAAATTTGACGAGCTATTTTTGATTCAAGGAGCGAGAGGGTGAATTGTCCACTCTCTACAAAAGAGAATTTGTAAGTAAACCAAGGGATCAAATGATTTCAAGCAATTCGGAGGTTTATCAGGAAATGTTTATTAAATCTGATCTTTATATTTAAATTCTCTTGGTACTTAAATAAATAATCATTATTCTAGATGTTATAACATATTTGATTTATTTATTGTATGGCGTAGTTATCCTCATCCCAGTTTTCTAGTTAACTTAAAATTTAATTCTAAAACGAGGAACCACTTTGGGTAAAATAAAGTACAAGGTAAGTTACATCTCTCTCAATAATTACTTTTTCTATTATGCCAAAATTGGTTTTGTTTCTTTTACGTACGGTTAAAATGTCCATTAAAAAATGTAAATAGAAAAAACTTGACAATTAAAGAGAAAAAACACTGGGGCTTAACAAACTTCGAATTACTTAAATATGATACTTATTTGTTCTCATATAAACCTGCCTATAATGTGTCTTTTTCTGTGATATGAATCTGTCCATGATATTTATTTCTCTGATACTAACCTGTCAATGATTTTTACTTGTGTCTTATATTTACATGTATGTGTCCATATTTATAATTTATATGTGCGAAAGAGACCTAAACTTTAATCTAGAAAATTTCGAAAAACAAGAATCACCGGTAGTCCAAAGATTAAAAAATACTAGTGTAATTTACGCCTCAAACTGTAATTGTGAAGAAAACGAGACATTAGGAAACGATACCCTTTTAGATGAAACTTTAACAAACAGCAGAATAAAGTTTAGAGCAAATTCCACTGCTGTATTTTCAGAAAAATCAGTAGAAACAAATCCTGTAGAAAACCAAGAAAATTCAAAAGAATAATCAGTTAACTTATTTCTAGACTCATTTTCTGATTTACAAAAATCACAAGAAAAGTAAGCAACAGCATTTTTTTCAAACAAAATAAATTCAAATATCGAAATAAAAGACATTGATAACCAAAATAAAATTGAACATATTTTACCACAAATAATAATAACAAACCCTGACGGAATCAATTTATATTCATTTAACTCTGACTCTTAAATAAACAATATGAGTAAGTAACCTAATAAATAGCAAATCTCACTTCGAGATGCGCTCGAAGTAATTCCTTTGTTTGACGGAACAAATAACGTCCCCTTTTCACATTTCATAGAATCATGTTTCGAAGCAAGATCAATGGTCCCTAACGCTGAAGCCGAAGCAAATCTAGTAAAACTACTTCGTTCTAAAATCTCGGGAGAAGCAAGAAAACGCATTTACGGTCATACATTTTACTCAATAGAAGAATTAATAAATAAACTAAAAACGGTATACGCTCCTACTAAAACAGTATATCAACTTCAAGAGGAACTCGGAAATATATATATATATGGGAAAATGAAAACGCAATATCTTATGCTTAGCGTATTAAATCATTTTATTAGATGGCTTAGACCAGAATTAGAAATGAGAATAGGAACAGCAGATTCATTTTCGCAACTTGCTACTAAAGCAATTGAAATTGAAAAAAGATTAGCAACTAACAAAG
>NC_046664.1:139516695-139519345 GCF_010883055.1 Belonocnema kinseyi | reverse complement strand
GCTTAGACCAGAATTAGAAATGAGAATAGGAACAGCAGATTCATTTTCGCAACTTGCTACTAAAGCAATTGAAATTGAAAAAAGATTAGCAACTAACAAAGACATAAGAAAAGAATCGCGACCTAGTTTTTATTCAGGTGAAACTTCAAAATCAAATAAAGTACATTTTACGAGAGGAGAAAATGCACAATGCCAATTTTGTGAAAAATCAGGCCACTTAGCATCAGTTTGCCGTATTCTATTAATGAAATTTTCAAACCCTCAAAATACTCAATTCAATCGAATAAACAACTTTCAGCCACAATATCCTAATAATTATTCCAAGCCTTATTTTGGTAATAATAATAATCAAAGACAATTTTTTCCATATAATTTTCAAAATCAAAGACAATTTTCTCCAAATAATTTTCAAAATCAAAAACAATTCTTTTCTAATTATTCTCAAATCCTAAGATAATCATTTACGAATTTTTCTTAAAATCAAGCTAATAATCGATTTCAACTACAAAACAATTGGTGAAATAACAAATCACGATATGAACCTTCGGGAAGTCAATATAAATATAACAAAGAAAGACCCATGTGGAGAGGACAACTGCCTAGCCAACAATGGGATAGATAAGACTCTCGAAACGACCCTACTTTTTCAAATAAATACTAGTCTTATTCTAATTTCGCTCAACAAGATAAAATAATATGCCACTGTTGTAAAGAAATTTGTCATGTAATTAATGATTGCCATAAAAAACAACAAAATAACCAATATCAACAACAGCAAAATCCGCATCGATTGAATCCCCTACACGAAATAATTCCGGAAAACTCCAACGCCCTTCCCAGACCGTTTGCTCATTGGAAGGCATAAAAAAAGAATCAAATGCATCCAACCCTAATTTTGA
The DNA here is from genome assembly GCF_010883055.1 of Belonocnema kinseyi. Lineage (NCBI taxonomy): Eukaryota > Metazoa > Arthropoda > Insecta > Hymenoptera > Cynipidae > Belonocnema > Belonocnema kinseyi. Next base: position 139,518,446 of record NC_046664.1, on the reverse strand, counting down.
AAATATAAAGGAACAAAAAACAGAAAAAGTTCACTTAAGCGTCATAAATACTATACCTCACATATCATTATCAAAAAATGGTTTTAAAAATCTTGTGAGATTAATGATTGATACAGGAGCAGGTCCCAATTTAATTAAAGAAAAACAATCGAATCATGCGTAAACATTAATAAACGAAATCGTCTAAAATTAACAGGAATTAACGAAAACATAAATATTTTAGAATATTCAACCATTTTTAATATAATTTCCAATGAAGTACCAGTTGAACATGACGGAGTTTCAGGAAGTGAATATTTCCGAAAAAATAACGTAAAAATAAATTATGCAGAAAAACAATTAGAAATCAATGAAAAATACTATCCATTTAACTCTTCAGAAAGAATCACAATTCCGCCTAGAACCAGTTTTTATTTTTAAATACAAGTTAAAAACACTGATAAAGAAATAGGTTATGTTCCCGAATTGTTGCCTAAAGACAGCTGTGTATATTTAGGAAATGCAATAGTTACAAACAATAACGGTAAAGCATATTTAAAAATCGCTAATACCCGTGAAGAACCAGTAGTAATTGCAATCCCAGCTGTAGAAATTCTCGACTTTGAAGAATTTACATCTAAAGACAACGATGTCCTTATTACACAAACTGAAAATAAAAATAATCAATATCAAACCATCGAACAAGTTCTTAGCTGTTTCCTCAATTCAAATAAGGATGGAGATTATATTCACCAAACTTTTAATATTGCAAATGAAAATAGAGTCAAATCAATAAAATAACTATTACGACTTGAGCATTTAAACAAAGAAGAATACGCACATGTAGAAAAATTCATTGAACAAAACGCAGACCGATTCCATATTCCAGGAGAAATAATGGAAGGTAAAATGTATTATAACACAGTATAATGACTACGGACGAAATACCTGTTTTTACACGACCATACAGACTCCCTTACGTTCAAAAAGAAGAAATTCAAAATCAAGTGAAAGAATTAATTAAAACAAAAATAATAAAGCCGTCACAGTCTCCATATAATACACCAGTGTTTCCTGTCCCCAAAAAACCGGATTCTCACGGAAACAGAAAATGGCGTATGGTTTTAGATTATCGTAAATTAAATGAAAAAACAATTAGCGATTCATATCCACTTCCAAATATTACAGAAATCTTAGACCAATTAGGAAAAGCAGAATACTTTTCGGTATTTAACTTAGCATGGGGATTCCATCAGATTAAAATGGATCCTAGAGACTCACACAAAACAGCGTTCTCTACTCCCTTCGGATACTATGAATTCGACCGCATGCCCTTTGGTTTGAAAAACGCCCCTGCCACCTTTCAACGCCTTATAGACCTCGTATTGACAGGCCTTCAAGGCACCGAACTTTTTGTCTACCTGGACTATATAGTTATTTATGCGGATACTCTAGAAGAACATGATAAAAAATTCACAGAATTACTAAACATATTACGTAAAGCAAATCTTAAATTGCAACCTGACAGATGCGAATTTTTGCGCCCGGAAGTAAAATACCTCGGACATATTATCAATAAAAACGGAGTGAGACCAGACCCTAAGAAAGTAGAATAAATTAAATTAAAACCTCAAGAAAAGGAAGAAGAAGATAGCAACGCAGAAAATCCGAATTATTTTCCAAGTACCAGTGAATCAAGCGTAAATGAAAACTTAAGCGATCCTGAAGAAAATTTTATTAAAGATTATGATGAGAAATTTAAGAATAAAAAT
>NC_046664.1:139516127-139516595 GCF_010883055.1 Belonocnema kinseyi | reverse complement strand
ATTATTTTCCAAGTACCAGTGAATCAAGCGTAAATGAAAACTTAAGCGATCCTGAAGAAAATTTTATTAAAGATTATGATGAGAAATTTAAGAATAAAAATAGCAATGAAAATTTGGTCAATTCAGACGAAATAAATCACGATTTAAATGAAGATTTACCAGAAACAAGTGACAATAAAGAAACGCATGACGGAGATTCAGCACAAGAACGTCCTCCGCCAGAGCCACCCCCGGACAAACCAGTCATCGGAACGTCAACTAAGCAACCAAATATAATAGACTGCCGCGATGAAATTACAATGAGAAAAGATAATTATGCATATTTCACTACAACTAATGGAGAAACACGAGACAATGGGTCAGAACTATTATTAAAACGCGAACAATTACCCAAGTTTACAAACCTTCAGAAAGGTCTTGCCAAAGAAATTCAAAAAGGAAAAAATTACCATATCGCTCTTCCTATCG
>NC_046664.1:139511157-139516048 GCF_010883055.1 Belonocnema kinseyi | reverse complement strand
TGAAAATAGAAATACAAAAAAATTCAACTTTGTTTATATGTCAACATAAAAAATCAGTACGCATCAAAACTAAAAATCCAATGGTCATAACTGACACCCCAGGAATATATTTTAACAATTCAAGATAACTTTACTAAATTTTGTGTGGCTTGTGTCCTTCCAAATCATCAAGCTAGCACAATAGCAGACACATTTGTAAAGAAATTTATTTGCACTTTTGGCTCACCAAGAGGAGTTTTAACTGATCAAGGTAAAGATTTTTATAGTAATTTATTGCGAAGATTCGCTAAAAGATTTCGTATCAGGCAATTTAAAACTACTGCGTTTCATCCACAATCAAATGGATCTTTAGAAAGATCACATCACATCCTAGCAGAATTTTCTTGCTTCATGAACACTGGTATTATAATACCACTGTTCATGAAGCAAGAAAATGTACCCCATACGAATTAGTTTTTGGAAAATTAGCTCGATTACCTGCCAGTGAAACTCCGCCTGAACACTAAAAGTTGCAAACGTATGATGGCTATACAAAAAATTTAGTTACAAGATTACACGGAATTCGCGAATTAGCTAGACAAAATTTAATCTCAGCTGAAGAAAAGTCAAAACAATACTATGATAGGCAAATTAACTTTCAAGAATTTAAAGTAGGAGATAAAGTATTTTTATTAGAAGAAGAAAAAATTAAGAAACTCAACAATCAATATTCAGGACCATACGAAGTATTGGAAATTCCAGGAAAAGAAAACGTGAAAATTCAAATAAAAAACTTCCCAAGAGTTGTACACATTAATCGACTCAAGCTCTCTCTTATTGACTTACCAGAAACAAACCCAAAATATTCGAAAAAATAAAAAAAAAATAAATAAATTTTTTTTTCTTCAAATTTTCAATTCGGTCATCTTTTTCAAACGTTTAGATTCAAACCTTTACAATAAAGATTGAACACCAAGAAATAATTGACGAATTCTGCAACATAATCATGCGACACTTGGACATGAAACATCTATTAATACACTTAATCATAACTGACGTTTACAATTGGGATTTTCCCAAGATGGGTGATTGGATTCCAAACATTAACAGCGAAGACACAATACGAGACATTATACTCACAATTAAGACAAGAGGACCGACCGCGTTTCACGATTTCATAGAAAGTCTTAAAAGCTCTGAACATCATTTTTTAGCATCCCTTTTAAGTCTTCCATTATGTACTAACATAACAAAAATAAAATAATTACCACTTATTTTTCAATTTTTTTTCTCTGGAAGTAAAAAGACTTATAAATAAAATACAGCAGAATAACTAAACTGCTAACTAGAAAAATCCTTTACTAGATAATGGAAAAACTAAGGATCGGGCTTTACCATCTATTACTTTCACTTCTATGGAGAAATATCGTATCCGCCATCGTTGGATACGACTACGGATCAAGTCAGTTAAATATTACTACTCTGTCCCTTTTAGAAGTAGGAGAATGCGAACTGCCTGAGTCTCAAGTTCAGGTAGGGAAGAAGTATATTCAGCTACTACAGTTAAGCGAGTTCACCCATATTAAAGTCATTCAATGTAAAGTAGAAGTTCAACGCACCATCCTCTATTGTGGTATGCATTACCACACATCAGCAGTTGCAAATGGTTTTAGTTCATACATCCAAGATATTTCAAAAGATCAATGCAATATGTTACACTTATCAGGATCAATTAATATAAATCCAACTTTAACCATTTCAAAAGTACCACCAAACGATACTTCCATCTTTACCGTACTCCGCGCGGGTTCAGTATCAACAGATGGATATGTTTCAGGAGCTCAATTCTCGGACCCCTTAGGCACATGGTATAATGTTATTGCCCAAGTTCACGTTAAGATTACTTTATTTCAACAAATAGCTACCATAAATTTAAACACAGATAAACTTCAATTACGATCAGGCACTACTTGTTCACTTTCAAGCACAACCTGTATCGATATTGAAAATGGTCATACCTTTTGGAACCCCCTGCAAGAGGACATATGCGAATCTCGAAAATATCAAGTTATACATAAAGGAATGGCAAATAAAACTGTTGACAGTATGTTAGAAAATCCAGAAACCTATTACTCATTAACAACCCAAAATGTTACATTTGTGCTTGCATAAAAATCTAAAGAACCAGTTTGCAGTTTCATGCTGATACGGACAGAACACCCAAAACTCTTAATTCTTGAAACCGAAAAAGGAAACACATTTAAAAATAAAGAAAAATTACAAGTGAAAAATATGGATATATTCACTTATGTAAATTCCAAATTTATATATACAGAACGACACATTCTAATAGAAATAAAAAGCCTTTATCTTGATGTAATAACACAAAAATGTCGTGTTGAACGACAAATATTAGCAAACTCTTTAATTTTGGCAACACAGGGCCCCGATCAATTTCCTTATCATGTAATGCAAGGACCAGGATATATGTCAATAGTCGCAGGAGAAGTAGTACACATAATAAAGTGTCTCCCAATAGAAGTTAAATATAGACGTACAGAAGAATGTTATGGACAACTTCCAATTTATTTTGAAAACAGCACATATTTCCTCACCCCGCGAACTCACATTTTATTAAAAACAGGAATGAAAACTAACTGTAATTCCTTTTTTCCTGCAATGTATGCATTAGAAGACTCATGGTACAAATTATCTGCACATCTCTTCCAATGAAAAGATCCAGAAATATTAAAACCTCAAACAAAGGAAACATGGAAATACATAAATCCAGCATCCTTAGCAACAAGCGGTATATATTCACAAAATGATTTAGACAAACTAACAGACCATATTATGTTCCCAGCTGAAAGACCGACAAATTAGAATCAAATATAAAATTGGAATCTTTTCTTTGTTGTACAGAAATGATTCCAACACGAAGAAACCCTGTGATCGCGGAACGGAAGACTTAAGATGAATGCTTTTGTTCATGTGCATAACCTTCCTTGTCCCGATATCAAGAGATCTGAGCTCGTTCTTCGTCCATGGAACTACTCCAAATGAATAGAGTAGTACCGGGACGGCAAGCATGTTCGTTGCAGATACTTTGTTCCTCGCCGACAATACGGAAGACCAAATCTGTCGGATGAGACGTTTGTATCTGCTTCGGAGAGTATCCTTTATAGATTTCATATCCTGAATGCGGCTCTGTAGCACGCCCAGGTATGTATAAGTATCTCCAGCGCAAAGGTGTCGTATGGCTCTTCTATCAACGAGCTCAGGATCTTCAGGGATGCCATTAAGTTTTCTTCGCTTAAAATAAACCTTGGCGCATTTGCCTAACCCAAATTCCATTCCAACTTCCTTAGTATATTGTTCGACAATCCCCAGAGCTAGATGCAGTTGCTCTCTGTTTTTAACATAGATCTTAAGATCGTCCATGTAAAATACATGAGTGACCTTGTACTTTCGATCTGCAGGTTTGCCGCACAAGTACCCGTCGGAATGGCGAAGTGCTAGAGATAGTGGCAATAATGTAAGGCAAAAGAGGAGTGGGCTCATGGTGTCGCGCTGAAAGACACCTCTCTGAAAGGGGACCTTGTTAGTTGTCACACGATTTATTCCAGATGAGGTAGTAAATCTGGTTTTCCAAAGCGGCATCAATCTCTCTATGCACCCAACTATTTGCGGATGAACCTTTAAGATTTCCAAAAAACAGATGATAAGTCCATGGGATGTCGAATCGAAAGTTTTCCGATAATCAATCCAGGCCATCGATAGGTCACGCTGGTATAATGCTGCATTTTTACAGATACATCTATCGATGAGCAGGTTCTCCCGATATCCGGCTACGCCTTTCTTTGAGCCACGTTGTTCATACATTTCTTGCCACACAGGTTCAATTGCCCGAACAATCCTATCATTTAGGATAGCTGTGAATTTCTTATAAAGCGTATTCAGACAAGTTATTGGCCTGAAATTCTTCGGGTCAGCTAAGTTGCCTATTTTCGGCAGAAGTATTGTGCGCCCTCCCACCAATCACTCTGGAATCGGCTCTTCCGACTTCAAATATGAGGTGAAAATACGTGCCCAATGCTGATGGGTTGAAGAAAACTTCTTCCACCGGAATGTTTTGATACTCTAGACTTTTCTTCGCTTCAGATAGTAGCCGTATTCTCTCATCAATATGCTACCTGATGGTCAGCAGCTTTAACTTGTTAAATGTGTGATAAAGGGTCCGGAGTTCGCGCGCGAACTTTCAAACCTAGACGGTAAAATTCCTGCCAGACGTGATGAAGTCAATCACACACTGAATGCGGGACGCGTACTGTCTTGCCCAGCCTATCTTTATGGCAAGTTGATGCATTCGTCTTTTGGTCTTATGATCAGCGGTTGGTTTTGTTTTACGGTTCGCATCGGCTAAAGCTTTCGCTGCATTGTACACACAATAATTGATAGCCCACAGGTCGGATTCTCCGGAAAAATGTCCACGAAGCTCGTCATCCATTTCAGCCAGATCTTTAGGCTTGAGAGAAACCTTGGTGTTGATGTTTCTCCGGGTCGTAAAGCTTCGCTCTTCATCTATTGGATGCCTGCCTGCGGTTGGTCTAAGTTTCGCCTCTCTTTCTCTTTTGCCGGCTTGTTCTAGCTATGGTAGAGTAGGCGTTCCGCTTACAATGGCCCCTTTTTCGGAGTAGTTCAGCATGGTTTCGCAGACGTTGCTGCGAAAAGTGCAATAGCTCCGGGTTTTTCTCGCACCACAGAGCATGCAGCCGTGCCATGTAGATTGGTCGGCATTGTTGGCCGACCTATTCTCGGGAGCCCTGCGCGTTCTGTTGTTTTGAACCGCACTTACTACAACTATGTTTGGTGTTGTCATTGTTGTTCCCACGAGAAGCTAGGGAAAGGGGTT
>NC_046664.1:139502195-139511057 GCF_010883055.1 Belonocnema kinseyi | reverse complement strand
AATCTGGTGCCGCCCCTGCTAGGGGCGAAAGGCGGCAATTTCATCAGCTGGCCAAAAGTAGCTTTTTCCAACTATTCCAAAATAAAATTGTTGATTAATATATATTTGCCATTACATTTGAAGTATATTTTCTGAAATTATTACACCTATAATGTTTTTATTGCGTAATGTACGGCATAAAAGGCGCATATAAAAATGTAATATTATGCGATGCGTATGTAAGACGAATGGGAGATATGTGCATTTTAAATTAATTATGAGTCTTTGGTGTTGAATGAAACAATTTTCTAGACTTACAAGTTGGTTTTAGAGACCAAATTGAATATTTCAGTTGCGAAGCATAGGAAGTAATCCCTTGTGTTTTTCAGACGAAACGTAATTTTGAAAAAATTATTAAATTAAAAGTCGATTATCTTGGCCCTTCCACATCCTTCCATTTACTGATAATATACGTTTTTCTGGTACATGTTTGTAGTTTAAAATGAAACCACTTTAGAGTGCGTTGACGTGTGAGTTTGAAATAAAACTCCATTTTCCTGAGAAATCGTTTTATTGCCTATATTTGAAAACAGTGACCCGTAAAACTCATACGCACCCCATTTTACAAAAATTGCATAAATTTTGAAGTTATAGACTGCCATCATGGATCACTTATATTGAATTTCGAATATTTAGCATCATATTTAGAATATGTTACCCGTGATGCGCTGAAAGACAACATTTATTTTTAATTCAACAAGACTTTCAAGTTTTTAACGGTCTTTTTGGAACCGCGATCTTGAATTTTTCATTTTTAACGTCATATTTAAAATCAGCGACCCATGAAACCGCTATAGACGCAATTTTACAAAAATTGCATGCATTAGTGAAGTGGGTTTCCGCCATTTCGGATTCGCCATCTTGAACTCTTTGCCTTTTGAGTGATTCGAAGTCGCTTATTTAAATAGTAGTGATAGCCTGGAATTGAAAACACAACTCGCGACCCGCTTAAGAGGCAACAAGGGTCGATTTTTCAAAGTTCGTGTTATAAAATAAAGTTTTCTTATCAACCTCGCTTCCACCCGACAAAATGAATTTTGAAATTAGGAGAATGAAAACTGGGTAAAGACTAGATGGTTTTTCTTCCACCAAATAAAGGATTTTTTTTACCTCGCTGAAATTTCGTAAATATTGGCCTCATAATATTCTAGTACTATGAATGTTGATTTTTTCTGCTAAATAGTGTTATTTATTTATAAAATATATTTATTATCGTCATTTATAATACTAAATCTATCATCATTTCAATTAGAATATTACAAGCAATCTATTTCTTCACACAATAGTTAATAAACTGGTCCATCTGTGCAAAAAAAGAATTTACTAAATTGGTGAGGTTTCAAAGCCTGTCACAGAAAAATGTTTGTTCATCTTGTAGCATTTCCATTTTAATTGTTATCCAGTTGTCTTCTCATTTCTTCAATTCGCACCAGACATACTTAATTATTTTACTGGTATATTTGACATAAAATTCTTATTATAATATTAGGTCAGCTGCAGTATAACCTCCTCACAATATTTTATAATTTCGCAGAAATACCAATTATAAAGAATACATCTTGATATAATAAAGATGCAAACGATAATAAAAGACTGATCCTCGTTAAAATAGCACACTGAACTCCCCCCTCCCACAAGCACATAGAAATACACTGCCATCCCCATCCTTTCTCTTCATTCATTCCCTTTGCATATACGTTTACTTAGCTTATCACTATTTTTAACTCCATGCGTTACGAGGCAATCTACAACCCACGTCAGCACACCATATTAGTACACACACGTTAGGAGACATGAATCCGGATTATTTTCGGAATCAACCGACGGACACCTTACATCCTCGTTTTGAGTGGGAGAAAACATCTATTAGTCAATTACTTTCTCCGATTCCTGTTTCACTTTAATTCTTCTGTTAGAATGTTCTACAGATATCAAATCCCTTACAAGTGAAAATAGGCTAATCGTTATACGTGTGGGCATTTCAACTCGAAACCGTTAATCCAAATGTTTCAACAGAACCTTTTACTAAATACTTTCTCAAGTGAAAACATGAGTTGCGTAAAATCCACAGGTGATCTACTTCCAAGCGAGCTGACGATCTTATTGATCTTGTCTAATGTAACTTATCTTAGTGTATGATCTATACGGATCCATGAATCAGTCATCTCTGAATTAATAGAAAAACCGCATAAAAATAATTTAAAATTGGTAATTTGTCTAATCAATAGTATAAGATGAAAATAAAATATTGTTTGTCCGTATGTTTTTGTTTTCATAGCACAATACCTTACTAAGATTTGATCTGATTTGATTGGAGGTTGAACAAGTGTGTAAAGGTATTTCTCCATGACGCTTACAGGGTAGGTATTTTTTAAGCCCGCCCTTGGGCAGCTTTTATGTGAAATGGGAGGAGAAAGGAGACAGAAATATGATTAGAAAAGGACAGTGATATGCAAAAATCTTTCAAAACGAAGCTGATTTCCTATCCGCATATGCGTGCGTTTAATTAGTTTAGCATAGTATAGTATGGTTTGTATTTTATTATGAAAGCCATATATTTTGATATACAGTCACTGGTTGTTAGAATCAAATCAACAACTCAAGTTCGATAAAATATTAGAAATGTTACTATTTTTTTTTTCATTTTCCTCAGAAATATAGTATTTGAAATAAATTTTTCATTCAATAATCTCAAGAACAAAAAACATATTATTGAAGAATTCTCTTTTTGTAAATCATGCAAAAATCGAATGAATTAAATAAAAGTTGGATTCAATCTTAATAAAATATGGTTTATTTTTTTCTGTAAGACATTCTCTATAAATATACTCAATGAAGTTTGATAAAAATAATTTGCTTACAGTTTATTGAAGATACAAATTTAGGTCACAGAGTGAAAGCAGTAGAAATGCAGAGAATGTTTAAAAGAATAAAATGAGCAATTGTTTATTGTCATTGGATAAAAATTAAGAAATGTTATAAGGGCATATAAAAAACACCAAGTATCAAATAAATATTGTCAAATTATCGTGTACACCACTATCCCATGTAGGAACCCAATTAGACATCCGACCAGGTCCCGGACGAATAGCCCGGGTCTTAACCGGGCACTGTTGGGGGAGGCTGGCCGGGATCCGGCTAAAAGCGCCACAATAAACTTGTTGGATCTCGGCCTTAATACCGGCCGGGACCCGGTTGTATAATTAGGCCACAAAGCGGATAAGAAATGTTGCTTCAGGCGATAAGTTGGTAACTTCGTTTGTCTTTTAAGGCTTAGCGTAAATAATACGGTGATTTTTTAAAGACAAATCAAGTTAACAAATTCTAGTCAGAATATTGAAGCAGAATTTCAATTATTTGGAAACCACGTAGCGATTTTAAGTTACGAAGGAAGAAAGGAAACATGCATACATAGCAATATACTTCAATTTAAAACGGTAATTATCGGCGCACTAAGTGGGGTTTTCAAACTGATTACTGAAATAAGGCTGATTTTATTTGCGAAATTCTAAAAGACAACCTAACGTGAGTGCAATGTGCATCCTCGTTCGCGGTGTGAAAGTGAAACTTACTGGCCCGGTAATAAGCGTTGAACAGAGAAAAATTAATATTTTAAGATTTCAGCGTAAAAGGGCAGATTATTCTATTTGTTTCAATGCGCGATTTTTCCATCTGTATGAAATGCCACAATAAGAATAGAATATCACCGAAATTATTTAACTTCTATTTCCACAGTGACAGCCGCATAGTTTCCTATGTTCCAAAAGAGAACGCGTTTTCAATATATTCCATATATCCGCAAAAGTGTTCATATCTTGAGTTTATTTAAGTCATTCTAATCAGTTTACAAAATATGCATGATAATTTTTTAAAATTCCTTTATGTGGAATATAGGTTTAAAAAAATCAATTTTATTCAATTTAAATCTGTTTCTCTAGAGTTAAATTTATTTAAATTCACACATTTTACATGAATACATTACTACATTTTTAAAGACATTTGAATAAATTAATAATATATAAATACATTTTAATTTGAATATTTTCATAATTCATAAGTTATAAAACGATTTTATAATGAAAAAATAGTTTAAATAAATGCTTTCGTTGAATTTTACGAAGTCGATTGAGAAAAAATAGGATTTTCAATTTTTCCTTTCCGGTTGGAGGATTTTTAGACATACCAAAAATCGCGTATTCATAGGAATATACATTTTTAGTTCTTCTGAATTCAACGCTTATTACCGGGGAGTGTCTACGCAGACGCCAGGCGCAGAAGGTACCTTGAATGGGGGTAATTTTCATTTTTAATTCTTCTGAATGCAATGCTTATTACCGGGGAGTGTCTACGCAGAGGCCAGCCGCAAAAGGTGCCTTGAATGGGGGTAATTCTCATTTTTAATTCTTCTGAATTCAATGATTATTAGCGGGGAGTGTTTACGCAGACACCATACGCAAAAGGTGCCTTAAATGGGGGTAATTTTTGAAAGTGTACGGCTAAACATTGTCTGAAAATATAGAAAATTATAAAAATTGTAATATTTCTGCTGTTACACATAGCATAATCGATAACTGTTTTATTTAATAAGTTAAATTATTCATAAAAATTCATTTTTTTAGGAACTTAAAAAAGCTTATATCTGTCTTACTTATCTAATATCCATAATTACGTCTTTTATAATGTCACGACTCTTAAAAATGTGTAATTTCTACAAAAATATCCTGACCAGTACCCGGTCAGCTTTCGATCATGAGGTCTAATCAGGGTTGGCCCGGCCAGTAACCGGCCGGCTCCGAACTTGGTGATTCGAGAAAAATGTGGCCCGGTCGGCTCCCGACCGGTTCCTGTCCATAAACCCCAAACAGGAGTATCCCGGCTGGGCTGACCAGAAACCTTGTTGTAGTAGAGCCAACCGGGGAAATTTCTTCTAGAGCGTCCATTTTTGGGCTGACGGTGGCTGGGAACTAACTCATAATAGCCCACTCCGCTTTTGTTTGTTCATACCTGGGTCCTCGCCTGAGTGACAACTACAGATCCCGTGAACCCCGCGCAGCTCCTGCTACACCTACGTGCGGCGCGGCGTCAATTCTCGGAAGGGCTATAGAAGGGAAGGCTATTGAAGGGTTTCACTGTATTTTACTTTGATGAATAAGAAATTCAACTACATATTTTAATTCAAAAAGTCCAAAACAGCTTCAAGTCGGAAACGATCATAACTGTAATATATTTTACATTCAGATTAGAATTACTTCTGGGAATTAAGTTAATCCAAATTTGACATTTTTTAACGTTTGAAACCACTTAAACATTAAACAATTTTACATTTAGAGAGTCGCAAAATTGTATCATTTTTTGGCACTGAACTGAAAATCGAGTTTTTAAAAATCAAATTAAATGTAAAAATGGCATATTACAATATAGTGAAGCCCTAAAGACTGATTGAAGACTGATTTATAAAAAAAAAAGAATAAAATGAAATAAAATAAAATGAAAGGATAGGAAATGAAATGGAATGAAAGGATAGGAAATAAAATAAAATGGAATAAAATACACTAATATACAATAAAGTAAAGTAAAGTAAAATATAAAAAAAATTCTTATCGTCTTATCATTTCAAACAACGTAAAAATGAATGTAATTTCACGCGATTTTCTAAGCACGCTGAACTCTTACTTTCAGTCAATTATCGGGGCTTACTTAAAGTTTCCCAGTGAAATGCATAATATTGCGCAATTCACTTCACTGAGTACAGGCGCGCTGCGGCCTACCCGGGGCGAGAGTCGCAACCATCTCTCGCTCTGCGTGCTGAGAAATTTCGTGGACCTACAATACTAGGAAGGCCAAGAATGAGCAAACAGAATCCAATAGTTGAGTTTATTATAAAATGTACATAAATCATAAGGGATACCATGGAAAAACATTGTGCGACAATCAGAATTTGACTATTCAAAGGCACTTTTAGAATATATTTGAATTATATTATTTTTGCATGAAAATGTATCAAAATATAAAATGTAAGTCTCAATTTATGAATTATAAAATAAAATGACTAAAAGCGCACTAACGCTTAATAATAATGCCTAGAAAGGCACATATAAACAGTGAAATTAGACTCTACGAACATTTAGTTACACAATACATTAATATCAATTTTCTTTGATAAATTGAATCGTAAGATTTCCGTCGATAAATGATGGCTAATTTCTCACGATAATCTTTTCTGATAGACCGAATAGCCTGGCTTTTTTTACTCGAAGTGGGGTATGATATCGGTGCGTAGTGATGTAATACGGGACACGAAAACCGAAAAATTGAGTGCACATGGTAATAATGATTGATAATAGGTCGAGTATTTGATTGATATTATAGAAAAACCGATTTAAATATTTTAAAGTGTTTGACATTTGTTTATAGACATACTTTCCTGTATATTTTTTTAGTTCATTTCCATAATTTAATATGTTCTCAATTATATAGTGCGTTTTTTGTAAGCTTTTCTAATTGTCGATTAAATCTAAATTTAAGTCGATAGATGAAATCATCCTACAGTAAAAAAACATGAATTATAAGCTCAAATATAAGTAAAATCGTCGATTATAAATTTAGTATATTAAAACGTAAAGTGTCCTAACTATTAATTACATAAAAATAATTATTTTATCTACATTATTATTTTAATTTAATGATTGTCTACTGTAGGATCAATATCTACTGCTGGGTGGTCTCACCTACTGAATTCAAAAGATTAAATACCTCTATTAAAATATGAATTTAAAAAAAAAATGCACAGAACTGAAACCTAGTGGGAATAAACTATGATTTATCAACATTCAAGTTTTATCTTTAATTTCAAATGCACTGTAAATTAAAAGAAAAAGAAACATTTTTATCTCATGTATCCTTTTCATGGAGCAAAATTTTTGATTTTAATAAATTATTTTGGAACAATTGCCGCTCCTATTTCTTCAATTTCTTCCCTTTAAATCTTGTTTTGTTCGAAGTTAAGTTTTGGATGCAAAAAATAAAGCAAAAGTTAATAATTTTACATATATAAACTCTGTGATGTTTTTCCTCAATTTTCTTTGGTTTAGTAAATTAACTTGGAGTAAGAAACAATTTTGATTCAAGAATTCAAATCAATAGGAGTTTATATTGTTTATAGATCATTTCTTGAACTCTGAAATTTTGCTTCATGAGAAGGCATTCTCGTAATATTAGAAAATCCTGACATATTTGTCACTTATTGAAAACGCGATGAGAAGAAAAGTTCTACCCTTTGTTCTTCTTCATTTTCTTCACAAAGTTGATTTCAATATTTATAATCTATGTAGTATAAAAAGAAAAATATGAAATAAGCTTATGAAATGTGATTGCGAATATGTATTTTTTGAATTTCCACGCCTAGGGTACCTATCGATAAACAAGTTGCTACTTGTCCCATCACTCTCTGACCTTTTAGATTCCTAAAAACTCAATCAATAATATTTATAATAAAATACATAAAGAGTTTCATGAAAAAATATGAGTGTTTAGCGCGTACTTTAAATTGTAAAATATAATGGATATAATGTAATTAAAATTTTATTGAATATTTTTGAATGAAATTTATACTTATTAATGTTTAGTATAATTATAAGTAATAAGTTGGGAGTAATTTGTAAGGAAGCGCACGGCATTATCTGCAGTTTCCTTAGCTTTTTGTTATTTGGGAAATGATGTTTTCTTTCATATTAAACCCAAATGCCAAAAACGTACCTAGGACTTCGTACAAGGTGCTTTAAACTAACTAACTAGCAGCCACAAATTTTAGTCGCCGTCCGAAAAACTTTTTCATATGAAAAGTTGGTGGTGAACTAGCTCGTCTGTGCAAACTATTTTAAGTTTTTAATTGAACTGCTAAAGAAACCACTTGATTATTTTATCTTTAGTCAGGTTGTGTTGGGTGTGAGTACAAGACGTGTTGCTAGTTGCATGCAGACGATGTAAAGTTTCGCAGTCCTCCGAAGTAAACATGCACAATTACCTTTACGACGTTGGTAATCTCATAACAGTCCCAGAGATGTCAGGGTAAAGATTAACTACCTGGGTTAATTTTTGTTGTAGGTAATCTTGACTTTAAAATGCGGGTAAAGATTACGCTTGATTTTTTGTGTGATATGGGACATAATGACTGAAACGCAAAACCCACAAATTCATTAAATGTTAATTAATGGCCTAGTGAAAATATAGGTTTGAATAATTTCATTATTACCTGACAATGTGAGCCTCAAACTAAACTAACATAATTATGTTATGAGGTACAAGTAATGGAACGTTACTCTAAACAAATTTTAAAGGTAGACATATATTCTATGTTGTTTATTTGTTTCAACTTTCAATACTAAGTTTGTAAATATTTGAGCACATTCTTGGTATTATTTAAAACAAGCCCCAAGGATTCTGAGATAATAGTCCTTACTTCATATAAAACTAATAAAACTACTATGAGTTCTGTATATTATGAAAAATCTGTTGCACGGGCACATTCTCGTCGCATGTTATGCGCGTCGCTCGCTACGCTCGCTAGTTTCATTGCATCTAGGGCGTGTGTCTATTGGATCTCGCGCTTCGCGCTCGGACATCTATTCTTTGCACTCGGAATGCTTAAATGTCACTTTAGCAAAAACATCTGTTTTAGATCCCACTTTTCCTACTCATCTTTATATCCTTCAGTTTTTGGTGTACGAGGGTAGTTCAATAAGTCCTTAGAATGACCAACAGATGGCGCGCGAATCGCTCCAAATCATCTGTTTACAGTCAGCACCACTCCCGACTAGATATATG
>NC_046664.1:139474059-139502095 GCF_010883055.1 Belonocnema kinseyi | reverse complement strand
TTGGAAAAGGGTAAAACAATCACTGGTGAATATTATGCATCATTATTAGAGCAGCTGAAAGAAGAAATTTAAGAAAAACGACCACATTTGGCGAGAAAAAAATTCTCTTTCATCACGACAACGCCCGAGTTCACACATGCTTCGTTTGAATGGCTAAAATTGAGGAACTAAAATTCGAATTGGTCGAACACCCACCGTATTCACCAGAGTTAGCGCCCAGTGACTTTTTCTTATTTCCAAACGTGAAAAAATAGCTCGGTGGACAGAGATTTCCAGACAACGAAGACGTCATTGCCTCTGTAAGTGCTTATTTTGAGGAACTTCCGGAAACGCACTTTTCTAAAGGATTAAAAAAACTTGAAAAGCGATTGACCAATTGTATAGAGCTCCAAGGAGATTATGTTGTAAAATAAAAAAAAATTTACCCAAAAAAAATTGTTTTTATACTTCATTCTAAGGACTTATTGAACTACCCTCGTAATTGAGTGTAGTTGAAGATTTAATTGCTCAACACTCTGTAGGCTTTAAGTTACATGTTCTTATCGTGACACTGGCGCTTCGCGCTTGATTTTCGACAGACATTTCTACATATGTATCTTTATTCTCTGAGCTACTTTACACTAAAAAGCCACAATCCTATGTTTAGTCTCTTCCCTATCTCTCGCACCGGTTTTTTTTTCATAGCATGTTTGACGGTTAAAACAACAACTCCTACAAGTCTTATTTTGCAGTTTTTACGTATGTCGTAGGGCTTTATCTATAGGCTGTCGTATGTCGTAGGGCTTCATACATAGGGCACGCTTGGAATAAAATATATCTCTATGCTATAAAAAGATCTTGCCACCGCCGTCACACAATGGGGTATTTTGGATTTGTTCGTGCAAAAAATTGACGACTCGTCAATTTTCAACCGAATTGAATTTTTTTTAAATCAATGTGAATAAGTTGACTGTCGGAGAGATACGCCTCTATTACGATTTGAATCGTCAGTACGTCAAAAAAACGTCGACCAACGTCGGCAGTCGTCAGCCGATTTTTAAGCTATTCAGATGTAATATTTAGTAATTCGTACAAACAATGCTTCATGCTCATTGTTATTTATGTTTTCAACCATTACAAGTGTAAACCTCTCTATTCTCATTCTATTTATGCAATAAAAGTTTTGAATAATGTTTAATAAACGTTCATAACGTTAATACTTTAATTTTCAAATTATTCAACCGAGAAACGTTTATTTTGAAGAGATCAACGAAAGAGTATTTTATAGAATTTAAAATCTTTTTTTCTTATAGTTTTTATGTTTATTTTAATAAAAACTGTAAGAAAAAAAGATTTAAAATTCTATAAAATTCTCTTTCGTTGATTTCTTCAGAATAATCGTTTCTCGGTCGAATAATTTGAAAATTAAAGTATTAGCGTTATGAACGTTTAATAACTATTATTTAAATCTTTAATTGCAAAAATAGAATGAAAATAGAAAGGTTTGCACTTGTAATGATTGAAAACATAGATAGCAATGAGCATGAAGCATTGTTTGTACGAGTTACCAAATATTACTGATATCTGAATTGCCTGAAAATTGGCCGACGACTGCCGACGTTGGTCGACGTTTTTTTGACGTACTGACGATTCAAACCTTAATAGTGGCGTATCTTTTCGACATTAAATTTATTCACGAGTATTAAAAAAAATTCAATTCGTTTGAAAATTGACGAGTCATCAAATTTTGCACGAACAAATCCAAAATACTCCACTGTGCGCCGCTTGATTCAAGAATCGAGGCCATGTATCAAGTTGCCTCATCTAATAAATCAATGTGTCTTTTAAATTTTCCTAGTGTTCCATGTGTCAAACTGATATTTTCTCAAACCTTCTGAATTCGAAAAATCTTAGTCTCTTTCTTTTGCGTAAACTTTCTATACCCGATGTGTAACAATAATCGTTTTAGTTATAATTTTTTCATCGTATTTACGTGTCTTTATCTCTTTTAGGTCTGATAAAGAAAAGTCAAAATTCCAGCAAGAGGTGTATGAACTCCTCGCTCAAATCGACAATGTCACGAAAGAGAAGATAATGTCGATGAAAACAGTAGAAAAATTAGAAATTCATGTATCAGAACTTAACGTCAAAATCGAGGAAATAAATCGTACTATCGTTGATATCACCAGTCACAAGACTCGATTATCACAAGAAAATATTGAATTGACAAAAGAAGTACAGGATCTTAAGGTAAAATATAAAATATTTTAATTTTTAATTTTTTTCATTATAGATGCGCAGTTCAGTAATATGTAACAATGTTAATTTACGAAAAATATATTATAATCTTGTTCTTTTATAGGTGAACATTGAAAATGTTATTTACTTAAGAACTCAAATTGCTGGACAGCTAGAAGATGCTCGTCGTCGCCTGGAAGATGAGGAGCGACGACGTTCACTAGTCGAGGCTTCCCTACATCAGGTAAATATTTTTTTTTTTAATTGACAATTTTATTTTTATATAAATATATTTAAAAGCGAAAATTTCTTAATTTCTTTGAATCTCAATTTTAGAGTCAAATTTCAAAGTTTACTTAGTTAAATATGGCCAAAGGACTGAAAAATTTTTCATTAAAAAGGTGGTTGCAAAACAAGTATAAGATCTTTCTTGTTTGTGCATTTTATTATTTTAACAGGTGATTAATCTGAATCAGTCACTGTGAGCTTCAGACAGCTTCAATTAGAAAGGTCCCAGGTCAGAAATATTGGATTTATAATAGATATAAGCGATTTTCTTGGAACTGAGGAAAATACTATTGTTATTTAGATAAGATATTGTGATAAAATATCTTTGAGAAAATTCTAAAACTGTAAGAATAGCCTTAGTTTAAATTTTTTTATGAATATTTTTGAAATGCCATATTACGGATATTTTGTAACCGATAATAATGAAATATACTATATCAATGTTTTGCAGAATTCAATACTCTTTTCTCTGTAGATAAGAAAGTGAGAAAGAATTCGAATTTTGAATAAAAAAATGTCAACGCATTTTTTATTTTCCCTTCTCATTTTAAGCTTGTATTTTTTATTACTTTTTTGTGTGCAAGTTATTTCTTACGATTTTACATTTTATTTAAAGAAAAAACTTTGTACACTCTTCTATTTGCTGAGGTATAAACTTTTAAGGCGCTTTCTTATGCTTGATTTTTAGTACATGTGTTTAAAATCACAAGTTTTTTCCTCCAATTATGAATCGTTTGATGTCGTATTTGAACCACATAATCTAAATGGCTAGATACAATCCCTCAAAGAGGAGTTTTCTGAAAAATGGTCAGGTTGTTGTTTTTTTCTAATTAATTAAAAGTATGATGCATTTTATGCACCTGGGAAGGATCCCGGTGTCCATATGATCCCATCACGCCTAGATCAAGGTCAAATGAAGGTCAAACTCCGTTATAAGGACGAAATAATTTTTATGACTCCCCTGGTTCTGTTTGTGTGTGTCTATTCTTGTATGTGGGTACTGTGTGTAGAATATATCTGGGCGTTTATGTAGGTGTTGTGTGTGCTGTGTGTGCCTATCTATGACTATGTGTATATGTATGTGCTCTATGTGTCTGCAAGTAGATCTGTGGTAACTTACTTGGGCCCGTTTGTATGAGTGTGTGTGTCTATTTGCGTATGTGGGTCCAATCTGAGTCTTTGTGTGGATCCGCATATTTCTATGTGTGCCAGTTTGGGTATGCATCTGGCTGATTCCGCTCATTTCTCAAGGGTTTTTGGCGCTATGAAAAAAATTACGGGTGTTGAAGCAATTCTAATTCAAAATTTGAGTTCAGATGTTATATAACGAGAGGTTGGAAGAATGGATTGTTTTAATGTAATCGCTTAGTAGATTTTTACACCCAATACAAATTGAAAATGTATGTACGACGTGTTCTTTTGTTCGTAAAAGATCTACGGAGGGATTTTCTTTTGTGTACATTTGATGTGTGTCTTTTCAAAGACCAGCAGTAGTCTGACATCATGTTCACATCCCAAACACCATGATATCTTCTCTCAAAGTATTTCAAATCTTGGTAAAATCTCTCACCCTGCTCCTGACTGAAGTCCCCCAGATTTTCAGGAAAGTAATCAATGTGGGAATGGAGGAAATGGATCTTTAAATTCATTAAACATTCCATCTTTCGGTAATCAGGGTCTTGGTCATTTCCCAAGAATTTTTTCTGAATTTCTTTGGAACTACTCCAAGCTGCTCTCTCATTAGTTTTCATTCTCATTTCGAATTCATCATCATTCATCAGTTTCCTTATTTGGGAGCCATCGAAAACACGTTCATTGATTTTCATTTCAGGAATATTGGGAAATTTCTCAAATATATACATGAAAGCATCGTTCCCCGATAACCTCATTGCCATTGACTACTTTTTCTTGTGCCTGCCATGACGGTTTGAACGCCTTCACCCAGGGACTTTGCCGGTGACCCGTTGCCGACCGACAACACGTGGTTATCCTTTTCAGTTGAAAATAAAACTATATCGTTGAAAATGAATGTGTTTTGAACACATTCATTTTCAACGATATAGTTTTATTTTCAACTGAAAAGGATAACTTTCCAAAAAGATGAATTTTCAAATTAAATTTCAGTTAAAGAAATCAATTTTTAACCAAAAATAAAACCAGTTTAAAACAAAATGAAAATCTTCAACAAAAAAAATGAGAATTTAACTGAAATGACGATTTCATTTTTTTGTAGTAAATCCATCTTCATAGTTAAAAGATTCTTTTTGGTTGAACATATTCATTTTTTTGAAAATATAATTATGTATTTCAATGTTGAACTCGTGTTACAATAAATTCGGCTGTGTGATGATTCGTTTTTTTTTTGGCTGAATTCAAATGTTTTCTTTTTTTTTATAAAAATATGGTTTCTCGAAATATGAACTATCCCACGTTTTGTTGGGAATTTATGTATTTGGCACGGGTATATATAAAGTTGGTAATAAATAAAAATATTTGGTAGCAAATAAAGTTTTTATGGGAAATACATACTTTTGGTTGATAACTGAACTATTTTGGCAGGAAAGTCAGCTATTTAGTTAAAAGTTAAACTACTCATTTAAAAATGTAACTACTTGGTATATATTTTGTTGCACATTTGTATTTTTTTGGATGAAAATTATTCTTCTAAAAAAAATCTGAATCTTATATTTAATCTGAGGTGAGTTGATTGTGGAAGCGTGTAGAAGGGTGCGAATGTGAGAGATTAATTGAGGGATTGTGAGATTGAAAAGGGGAGGTAGATATTTTTGAGGATTGAGGCAGATTTATGTGGAACTTTAGGTTAGGTTGTTTGGAAATTTCTGACACGCTCGGAGGACTCGGTTGATCGGGTTGGTAGTAGCAGGGTTGGGTAGGGACGGAGAAAAGTGAGAGTGGAAGTGTTTCGCACGCTGAAAGAGGAGATCAAGGAAAGCAAGGCAAGGGGGAAGTACAAGAAAACTGTAGAAAAGGAGAGATTAAGAGCAAAAAGCGTGGGATTGATTGAGGCTTTCATCAAAAGGAAGAGAGGGGAGAGGGAAAGCAATAAAGAGAAGGAAGATATCGGTTCGAGCTTGAAATATCTAAAAATGTTTAGATCGCCGCCGGAAAAGCAGAATTTGGTAGAGAAGGATGGTAATAGTAAGGGGGCTGAAAGAAGCGGAGGTGCAATCGAAGCTCCGTTGAAAGAGGAAAATCTGAAGTGATGATAGAAGTAATGGAGATTTATGAAGAAAAGCAGGAGAAATGGGGATAGTAATTGAAGAAGGAAATTAGACGGGATATGGCTGAACTGAAAAAAGAAACAAAGAAATGGGAAGAAGTCACGGAACAGTTGGTAAAAAGGACGCAGTCATTGGAACAAAAACTAGAGAAGCAGGAAGAAAATAATAAAAAGGTAGAGAAGATACCAGGTAGGATGAAGAAACTAGAAATCTCGAACCGGGATTTTGGTGTGGGCGAAAGCGGGAATACGGAGTAGGAAAGACTGAGAAGAAAATAACAAAGAATAGAAAGGAAAGAGAGAGAAGAAAGGAAAAGAAACATAGTGATAAAGGGTATAAGATTAGAAGTAAAGAGCTGAACAAAGGAGTGGAAAAAGTACTAAAAAGGATTGATGCGATGGTAGAGATAGAGGAAGTGAGAAGTGTAGGAAGGGAAGAGTGAATAGGGGAGAGATGGTACTGGTGAGACTAAAAAAAAGGGGGGAACATAAGAGGGAAGTGATGACAAAGAAGAGGATGTTATATGGAAGCTCGGAGAGAATAGATGATGATTTGACGTGGGTAGGAAGGAAGATTCAGTATGATTTAAGGAAAATAGCGGAAGAGGAAAGGAAAGGAATATGGCAGGATTGGAGAGAAAGGATAGAAAGTTTATGAAAAAATTGACACAATGAGATGGGTTTATAACGACGGAGACGTGTCTAAATGAAAAAGGATGAGAAAGAGTAAGGGAAAGGTTAACAAGAGGTTACAAATCGCAAGTGCAAAATGCAAAGAGAAAGAATGAAACAGACCGAGCAATGGGAGGAATGGTGATGGGAGCAAGGATTAAATGTATGAAAGGAAAAGATAAGAAAGAGAGGAAAGAACAAAAAGAAGGATTAATAGTAGAAGAGGCAAAGATGGTAAGAGAGAAGTGGAAGGTAGCGGGGGTTTATGTGAACAGTGGTATGCAGGAGAAAGCAGACGAGCTGAAATAAATGATTGAAGACAATAAAAAAGAGATTAGGCCGATAATAGGTGGGGATTTCAATGCAAGAACAGGAGACATAGGAGGAAGGGAATATGGAGAAGAAAGAGGAAAGGTAAGAAGATAAGGTACTAAATGGGGAGAAAAAAAGTTGTTGAAGAGCTTGAAAGAGTTGCGATAGTTTCTTCCGAACAGCAATATAGAACGAGATGAGAAAGGAGAATATACACGCTCAGGAGGTGAAACGGGAACGGTAATTCGTTATGTAATAGTGGATCATGAGGTAAGAGAGAAGGTTAAGAAAATAGAGGTAGGTGATTATTTTGATTCAGTCTACTTTCCCTTAGTAGTGACATTAGAGAGACAAAAAAGTGATAACAATATAAATAAAAGGGGGGCAAAGGTAAAAAGTGTAGTAAAAGGGAATTGGTCAAGGGAAGGAAAAGAGCAGTTTAGAGAAAAGTTCTGAAATATGAAAATAGAAGAGGCAAATGTGGACGAGGAGATGGAAAAAATGATATGAGAAACAAAAAGAGGATTAGAGTGCACAAACCAAAATGAAGTTAGTAAAGGGGGGAACAGAAGTGGATGCGATGATGACTGTAAAAAGAAAAAAGGGAGATCAGAAAGGAATTGAGAAAGTGGAGAAAAGAAAAAAGTAATGGGGAAGAGTAAAGGATAAA
Organism: Belonocnema kinseyi; assembly: GCF_010883055.1. Classification (NCBI taxonomy): domain Eukaryota; kingdom Metazoa; phylum Arthropoda; class Insecta; order Hymenoptera; family Cynipidae; genus Belonocnema; species Belonocnema kinseyi. Next base: position 139,494,695 of record NC_046664.1, on the reverse strand, counting down.
AGTAAGAGTATACTGAGTTGTATGATCAAAAGAAAGAGAATAAATAGAGTAAACGAGATATCTAAATGGTAGAATGGAAGAAATATAATTTTCGATTATTGGATTATTTGAGTTAAGGCTAATAGAAAACATATATGTTCTGAACTATCTAGTAAATAAGAGAATTAAAAAGTAGAAAGGGGCAATGATAGTAATGTTCGTGAACCTAAAGGCGGCGTTTGACTCATTAGTCTGAGGTGAATTAGAAAAAGTCATGGTAAAAAGGGGATAAGAGAGGGATTAATAGAGTATCGGAAATGTTCAGAGAGACAAAAAGCAGGGTGAAGGTAGGAGAGCAAGAGTTTGAAGGAGAAATGAGGGCAAAAGGTTAGGAAGGAGTTAGCATAGGAAAGGAAAAAATATATACATTGGCATACGCAGGCGACATAGTGTTGATGTCAGAGAATGAAAAAGGCATGGCGGGCTTAATTACAGGATTAGAGAAAGACTTACATGTGAAAAAGCTAAATTTATTTCTAGAAAAGGCAAAGATAATGAGGTTTGGAAAAGGAGAGGGAAGGAAGAAAGAATGGAAGAGGAGAAGGAAGGACATAAGGTTAGAAAAAGTAAAAGAATCTAAGTATTTGGGATATATCTTGCAAACGAAAGGAGATCATAGCGCTCATATAAAATAAAGGATAAAAAATGCAGCAGGGGTAATAAAACAGATATGAGGAATTGGCAAAGAAAGGTTGAAAACATTGGAGAAGGAGAATGTGGTTATTTGATACGCTCGTATAGCCGATATTAGGTTATCAAACAGAGATACGGGGATGGAAAGAAAGGAAAGGTATTGAGAGCTTATAAGAAAGGTATATATGGTATGGTATATATGGTATATATGGTGGACACTAGGGGCAGATAGGAGGACGCCAGGATATACGGTGAGAAACTGTTGATTTTCTATGACCCACCTCTCTCTCCGCTCTAGACTTTTCTTCTCTTCAGATAGTAGCTGTATTCTCTCATCAATATGCTACCTGATGGTCAGCAGCTTTAACTTGTTAAATGTGTGATAACGGGTCCGGAGTTCGCGCGCGAACTTTCACACCTTGACGGTAAAATTCCTGCCAGATGTAATGTAGGCAATCACACACTGAATGCGGGATGCGCAAGGTCTTACCCAGCTTATCTTTATGGCGAGTTGATGCATTCGTCTTTTGGTCTTATGATCAACCGTTGGTTTTATTTTACGGTTCGCATCGGCCAAAGCTTCCGCTGCATTAAATACAGAAAAAATGATAGCCCAAAGGCCGGATTCTTCAGCAAAATGTCCACGAAGCTCATTATCCATTTTAGAAAGATCTTTAGGCTTGAGAGAAACCTGGGTACTGATGTTTCTCCGGATCATAAAGCATCGCTCTTCATCTATCGGATGCCTGCCCATAGTTGGTATTAGTGTCGCTTCCCTTTCTTTGTTGCCGGCTTGTTCTAGCTGTGGCATAGTAGACGTTCCGATTAGATAGCCCTTTTTTTGGAGTAGTTCGGCATGGTTCCGCAGATGTTGATGCGAAAAATGCGATAGCTCCGGGTGTTTCTCGTACCACAAAGCTTGCAGTCGTGCTATATAATCCCGTTCAGGGGCCACACTCGCATCGTAGCATTCTAGCAGGTCGCGATTCAGTCGCTCCGTCCACCTACAGATTTCGAGATTCCGCCGATCCATCGCATTGAATCCATCTTCATTGGCTCCCCCAGCTCTAGAGTGGTCGGCATTGTTGGCCGACCTATTGTCGGGAGGAACACTGCGCGTTCCGTTGTTTTGTACCACACTAACTACAACTATTTTTGGCGTTGTCATTGTTGTTCCCACGAGAAGCTAAGCAAAGGGGTTCGTCCATCTTTGTAGAGCCCCGCATGCAATGATAAGGCTACGTACTCTGAGAGGTCGCCTGCCCAAGGGCCGTCTTCTTCGCGGCTTTGTAAAGGAACCCTCCTCCTGAAATATATAATTGCGGAACAGAGAAATTGATATGTCAGCTCTTATGCATATGCATGATTTTACGTGTCGCGATTTTACGGGTCCTAAGCTCGTTCTTCTTCTATTGCACTATCCCAAAAAAGTAGAGGAAAGCAGGGACTGCAAGCATGTTAGTCGCAGATACTTTGTTCAATGCTTGTGGTAGCTTCGGAGAGACTCTTTCACAGATGTTGCGTCCTAAATGTGGCTTTGCGGTACGCTTAGGTACGTATATTTCTCTCTAGTGTAAAGATGTCTTATAATACTTATCTCTATTCGTTCAGGGTTCACGTTAACGCCAATAATCTTTCCTGGCGTGAAATTAATTTTTGCACATTTTTCCAATCCAAAGTCCATACCAATCTCTCCTGTGTAGTACTTTAAGATATTTAAAGTACTCTAGGGTTTGATTTTACTAGAAGCATAGATCTTCCAGTCGTTCATATAGAATACATGAGGTACCTTTTGCTCGCGATGATTAGTGCCACCACAGAGGTATCCAGAAGCATTTCGTAGTGTGAGAGATAGAGGCAGAAGTGTGATGAAAAAAGAAGAGGACTCATCGTGTGAACGTGAAAGACGCCCCTATGAAAGTTGTCGTTGTTCATTGTAACTCGATATTTTCCAGATATGGTTAATCTAGTTTTCTACTGGGACATCAATCCCTCTATGCATTTCACTATATTTGGATTAACCATCAATCTAAACACGTGGGCGAAAATGTATATAAAGCGGTGTTTATCAGGTCGTCAAATTGAAAGCATCAAAATGACATGTAAAACAAAATGTAGAGCAGTGAAACTTATTTAGCATGAATAATACATGAACTCCAATCAAATTCACGTTATGAAAAATCAAAAAATAATAATAAATGTCTGTTTTTTAAAGCTGAATTTGCAAGCGATTTGCCGGTGTTTATTGGGTCACATTCAGACATTAAACGGTGTTTATTAAGTCGGCGAGATAATGAGATTTTGTTTAATGGGATCAATAGAGGACAGTCTCCTGAGGTGTTGGCTACATGTTTTTTTAGTTTTTAACCGTATGTTCAAAAGCGTGAGCGGAAAAATATATAAAGCGGTGTTTATCAAGTCGTCAAATTTAAAGCATCAAAATGCCATGTAAAACAAAATGTAGAGCAGTGAAAGTTATTTAGCATTAATAACACAAGCACTGCAATCAAATTCACGTTTTCCAAAGTCAAACAAATAATAATAAACGAGTTTGTTTTTAGGATGAATTTTATATAGATTTAACGGTGTTTATTGGGGCACATTCAGACATCAAACGGTGTTTATTGGGTCGGCGAGATAATAAGTATTTGTTTAATAGGATCAATAGAGGACAGTCTCCTGAGGTGTTGACTACCTGTTTTTTTAGTTTTTAACCGTATGTCTAAACGTGTGTGCGGAAATATATATAAAGCGGTGTTTATCAGGTCGTCAAATTGAAACCATCAAAATGACATGTAAAACAAAATGTAGAGCAGTGAAACTTATTTAGCATGAATAACACAAGAACTCCAATCAAATTCACGTTTTGAAAAGTCAAAAAAATAATAATAAATGTCTGTTTTTTAAAGCTGAATTTTCAAGCGATTTGCCGGTGTTTATTGGGTCACATTTTGACATTAAATGGTGTTTATTAGGTCGGCGAGATAATGAGATTTTGTTTAATGGGATCGATAGAGGACAGTCTCCTGAGATGTTGACTACCTTTTTTTTTAGTTTTTAGTTTTTATCCTATAGAAATAGGATGTTCGATTTTTAAACCCATAAACTCATTGGCTGTTTCCTAAAATGTTTTTATACCTATTACTCAGTTAGTTTATGTAGGTTATTATCCGTAAGTTCTACGAAGCACAGGCTATCTTTTCGTTGCCGTTAAGAATTTGGCTAACCTCATTTAGTAAAGTTTTCAGGAGGAATAAATAAACTATTATTTTTCGAAAAATTTCCAACAAAATAAAAACTACAGCATTTTATATTACAGTTTGTAATGTAATTTCGTCTGCAATAACTTTGAAACGAAGACATTTTGAAAGATTGTTATTTCTTTTCACACTTCTACGCGGAAGAAAATAACACATTTTGGGCATTAATTTTCGAATATTACTCTTCTATTGCGAATTATTGATAATATTTCCATTGCGAATATTACTTTTCTACAAAAAATTACGAATTTTTTTACAAAATCTAGAAAGTTTCAAACAAATGTATGATCTTAATCTAAAAAATATTATTTTTTAACTAAAAGTGATATAAGTAGTTTCTACCATTATAGAAATTAATGAAAAAAAGAAATTTGAAGAAAATAGTTGAATTTTTAATCAAAAAGGTTCGTTTTGAACTGAAACAAATAAAGCTTCAATTATGAACTTAATATTCAACGAAAAATTGGATAGTTCAGTTTTAAGTTAAAAAAAATTTTCAACTTAAAGAAGTGCAATTAAAAAAAAAAGCTGAATTCTCTACCAAAACAGATTGCAATTTAAAATATCAATAAATTTTTAACCAAAAATGGAAAGTCATATGTTCACTTCAATAAATTAATTTTGAAAAAAGATAATTGTCACAAAAATGGTTGAATCCTAAATAAGCAAGAGGAATTTTCAAACAAGAAGATTATCTTTCTACTAAAAAATAAGAATTTTTAACAAAATCCAGAAATTTTTAAACAATTAGTTAGATTTTTAACTGAAAAAGATCACACTTTAATTAAAAAAAGTACTTTTTTACGAAAAATTTCATAGTCTAATTTTCTGTTAAAAAAATTAAGTTTCAACAAAAAAAGTGTTATAAAAATTATTTCAAACGAGATCGAATCCGAATAGTTTAACTTTTAACCAAATAGTTAAATTTTCAACCTACAAATATAAATTTTAAACTGAATGACCAAATTTTCAAACAAAAAAGATTAATCTTCAACGAAAGTGGTGGACATCTTAAAACAAAAAGAAAAGATTTTCAACAAAATATTTGAATCTTTAACCAGAGTGGAATTTTCGAACCAGTATGTAAATTTTCAACAAAGTAGTTGAATTTTTAAACTGCAAATATGGATTTTCGATAAAACATGTAATATTTGATATTTCAATGAATGCAGATGGTGCCAAGAGATGCATTGTAAAAATAAGGAAACGAATTTTCAATCATAAAGATTAATTTTCTATAAAAGATTCCAATTTAAACCAAAAGTAGCTAAGTCAAAGACTATTTTTCTGTAAAACAGTTATAACACCTTCACCCTTCATCTACCACCATCAACCACATTTTTTACAACACCTTCACCCCACATGATAATTTTTCACTTATTTGTTGAAAGTATTATTCTTAATAAAAAATTGGATTAATTTCAATGTAATTTGAAATACAATAATTATTATTTTAATTTTAAACAAAATATGTATGTTTTTCATAAACTTTAATGTGATAAGTCCAGGGGAAATTGTGAGACTTAATTAAGTCCGATATTCGACAATTGGCAGAAACTTGCGTTCAATAATGTCTTTTTTTTCCAACTTTTTAAGGATTTATCTACTCTTGTAATCAAAAATTCGTACAGTAATCATATATCGCGTTATTCCTTACAAAGTAGTGTAATGATTTTGTATAAATCGGAATAATGAAACAGTTATTAATAAAAATTTTATGACATTGAACGCATGAATTAATATTAGGGAGACCTAACCAAGATTTTCAGGAAAGAGTTTACCAAGCGGCAACAAGCTTATTACAAGTGTTTTTCTACCTATAAGGTCATTGATATTTATAATGCGCGTTCGAAAATTTTGCTAAATTGATTTATAAAAATTGTGGTGTGAAAATGCAAAGTTCATTATTTAAATAATATTATTATCATCAACGTGAGCTACAAAATCGTAATAAATGCTACAAATCAATATTAGATGTAAATTATTTTGTAATAAAAAAGCTCATTTGGAATGAAATAGTTCAATTTCATTTTCTACCTAAAAATAAAAAATTCTTTGAAATCCTATTATAAAAGATTAATTACAGTTTCAGATACAGAACTCATCCCTTGCTGTCTTCTATAATTTCACACTAATATTTTATAACATGCATAAAATATGTACAACATAGAAAAGATAGGCTTTTCATTTATTCTTTTTCATGAAAAGATAAATAGGCGCGCACAAGACTGCTAGTATGTTAAACATTAAACAAACGCTTTGAAAGGGGCGTGGGATGCAGGGAATATCGCTACCTTCACACCGTAGGGACTTGCAGCTACACTTTACAGAACTGAGGTCTATAGATCTTATATTGAAGTACTTCACAAACACTCGATACCTTGAATCGAATTTTTATGAGATTTTTCATTATGTTTTCGAGACTTCTGCTATACATTTAATAGAGTTGAGGTATCTAGTCCTTATAATTATGTCATCACAAACTCTCATTACCTCAAATGTCATTTCTACAAAAGTTTTCATTTTGTTCAACATTTGTTAAATATTCGCTCTGATACCCGAATGTAGCAATAATTCAGGAAAGATTAATGCACTTTTTTCCGTGCATATGAAAAATTAAAGTTCATAGTTACTTCTGTAATTACTTGATAAACCTATTTAGAGCGTTAATTTCAGCATAAAAATATTTTCTGTATATATAAAAAATCATTATTTTATACAATAATACCAAGGATATATTTTCCGCTGTAAATTAGCTTTCTTGTACCTTACATCATTTTTATATCGTTATTTAAAGAATTTTTACGTACTTTTTAAACCAAAAATGTTTTTATACATATAAAGGTGGTTATTGGGTTTTTCATATGTATCTATTTGCCGACCCAATAACCACCTTTATGTCTATCGAACATTAGAGGCAAAACGTGGTTTATCGTGTCTTAAAGTATTGAAATTAAATATTTTTTTTACTTTGACTCGTACATAAAAAATTTAAGTTCATAGTTACTTCTGTAATTACTTTATAAGCCGATGTAAAGCGTTGACTTTAGCATAACAATATTTTCTGCAGATATAAAAAATCATTATTTTTTACAATAATACAAAGGATATATTTTCCGTTTTAAATTAGCTTTCTCATGCCGTAAATCACGTTTATTTTGTTATGTAAAGAATTTTTACGTACTTTTCAAACCAAAAATTTTTTCTACACATATAAAGGTGGTTGTTGGGTCTTTCATATGCATATACTTGTCGACCCAATAAACACCTTTATTTCCATCACTCATCTTAGGTAAAGGGTAGTTTATCGGATCCTAAGTATTAATATTACATTTTCCTTTAACTGTGGCTTATACATAATAAATTAGACTTAACAAATATTTCTGTAATTACTTGCAAACTCTATGTAAAGTACTAATTTTAATATTTACGGATTTTTTGCAGATATAAAAAATCATTATTTTATACAATAATACCAAGGATATGTTTTCCGTTGTAAATTAGCTTTCTTATACATTACATCACTTTTATTTTGTTATGTAAAGAATTTTTACGTACTTTTTAAACCAAAAATGTTTTTTATACATTTTAAGGTGGTTATTGGGTCTTTCATGTGTATATACTTGTCGAACCAATAAATACCGTTATTTTCATCACTCATCTCAGGTAAAGGGTAGTTTATGGGGTCCTAAGTATTAACATTACATTTTTCTCTAATTGTGGCTTATACATAATAAATTAGACTTAATAAATATGTCTGTCATTACTTGCAAACTCTATGTAAAGTGCTAATTTTAATATGTAAGGATTTTTTGTAGATATAAAAATCATTATATTTTGCAATGATACCGAGGATATATTTTCCGTTATAAATTAGCTTTCTTATACATTACATCACTTCTATTTTGAAATGTAAAGAATTTTTACGTAATTTTTAAACCAAAAATGTTTTTTATACATGGTGAGGTGGTTATTGGGTCTTTCATATGTATATACTTGTTGACCCAATAAACACCTTTATTTCCATCACTCATCTTTGGTAAAGCGTAGTTTATCGGGTCCTAAGTATTATAATTACATTTTTCTTTAATTGTGGCTTATACATAATAAATTAGGCTTAACAAATATTTCTGTAATTACTTGAAAACTCTATGTAAAGTGCTAATTTTAATGTGTAAAGATTTTTTGCAGATATAAAAAATCATTATTTTATTCAATAATACCAAGGATATATTTTCCCTTCTAAATTAGCTTTCTTATACTTTCCATCACTTTTATTTTGTTATGTAAAGAATTTTTACGTACTTTTTGAACCAAAAATGTTTTTTATACATATAAAGGTGGTTATTGGGTCTTTCATATGTATATACTTGTCGACCCAATAAACACCATTATTTCCATCACTCATGTTAGATAAAGCGTAGTTTATCGGGTCCTAAGTATTAAAATAATATTTTTCTTTAATTATGGCTTATACATAATAAATTAGACTTAACAAATATTTCTGTAATTACTTGAAAATTTTATGTAAAGTGCTACTTTTAATATGTAAAGATTTTTTGCACATATAAAAAATCATTATTTTATACAATAATACCAAGGATATATTTTCCGTTGTAAAGTAGCTTTCTTATACCTTACATCACTTTTATTTTGTTATGTACACAATTTTTACGTACTTTCTAAACCAAAAATGTTTTATATACATGCTGAGGTGGTTATTGGATCTTTCATATGTATATATTTATCGACCCATTAAACACCTTTATTTCCATCACTCATCTTAGGTAAAGCGAATGGATATATATATATATATATATATATATATATATCCTCTGCAATTAAACGGAAGAGCCTATCACAAAGCTACCGAACGCCTTCTCGGGTTGCGGATAGAGGGTCCCTGTACCAAGCGTTTCTGCTGAATATGGTTCCAAACATAAATAGGCAGTCGCGGACAATTGTCCAGGGGTGGTCCCGAAGGAATTAAACCCCAAGTGGAGGTGTGAAAACCGTGCCGAAATCTGAATGGCACCTGGGGGAGGCGTCTAGAACGGTGACTCTGGGATATCGGGCGATCTCTCAGAGTACGCAGCCTTATCCTTGTATGCAGGGCTCTACAAGGATGGACGAACCCCTTTCCCTAGCTTCTCGTGGGAACAATAATGACAACACCAAACATAGTTGTAGTAAGAGTGCGGTTCAAAACAACAGAATGCGCAGGGGTCCCGACGATGGGTCGGCCAACAATGCCGACCGCTCTAGAGCTCGAGGATCCAATGAAAATGGATTCGATGCGATGGATCAGCGAGAACTCGCGTCCTTTAGGTAAACGGAGCGACTGAATCACGACTTGCTAGTACTACGATGCGAGTGCGGCCCCTGAACGGGGTTACATGGCACGGCTGCATGCTCTGTGGTGCGAGAAACACCCGGACCTATCACACTTTTCGCAGTAACGTCTGCGAAACCTTGCTGAACTACTCCGAAAAAGAGGCTGTGTAAGCGGAACGCCTACTCTACCATAGCTTGAACGACTTGCCCATCCTTGAGAATTACAGGCCAATAACTTATTTAAACACGCAGCAGACACAAGCATCTTCTTCGACAGATGTGTCCTTCAAATCCGTCAGCCTTGAACAAGGCTTCTTTAAATAACATGCCTGCCGTCCCGGTTTTACTCTACTTATTTGGGGTAGTGCAATGGACGAAGAATGAGCTTAAGCCCCTTAACATAGCCACTCGTTAGAACATGCATATGCATAAGAGCGCGAGGGTAATTCTATTGGTTCTCATAAGTGAATAACTTTACATGCAGACTATAGAACTTTGACGAAAAAACTACGAAATGAGAACACATAAAATAATATACAGTGTAAAATTATATATTCATTTATTTTCCCTAATTAAAGGACACATCATTACCATTTAAGCGTAGTTTCTTTGATTTTATATTTACAGCGCAACTTTTTTCTCTCATTCTAAATTTCTGTGTTATAGGTTGAAGTGGAGTTAGAAACCGTTCGCGTCCAATTGGAAGAAGAGTCCGAAGCACGTTTGGACCTAGAACGTCAGCTAGTAAAAGCCAATGGTGAAGTTTCCATTTGGAGATCAAAGTATGAAACGGAAGCGCAAGCTCGCGCGGAAGAAGTAAGTCTCTAAATGTTCAAGGATATTTAATAACTCACGTTATATTAAACATTTCCTGTATTATTATTTTTAGGTCGAAGAATTACGTCGCAAATACTCTGCACGAATCCAAGAACAAGAAGAGCAGATCGAAACCCTTTTGGTTAAGATAAACAATCTGGAAAAGCAGAAGTCCCGCCTCCAATCTGAAGTGGAAATTTTAATTATTGATCTGGAGAAGGTGATATTCTTCACATATTTTATTTTCTATACTTACCGTATATCCGTTCAAATTTAAATTATTGCTTGTTATGACAATCAAACCTTTATTTAAATACAAAAGTTACGGTATCTTTAAAGAAGCTTTGAAATTGATTGCGGGTATTTCGATTCTGTTTATATTTTTAATTGTATAGTGCTTATTTTATGAGAATTTTGCTAACGCATTATTTTAATTAGCAAATATATTTTCTTTCACATAGAGGAAGCATTATTGATTTTTTTAAATTGATGAAATTAACAATGAAAATACTATAAAATCTTCCAGCACGCACAATCGCGTAAATGCAGAAATACAAGTATTTCAATGAAGGAGTTCTTTTTTTCTTGCATCAACTGTAAATTATATACACGAAGAAAGTTCCAATACAAGATTTCTTTTAATATTATAAGTGACCACAACTTCTAAAATTCTCAATAAAATGTATGATATTAGGGGCCAATCGATTTTTTTCGAGCCAATCCATCTTGTATGTTCTTATATAAACTACGAATTATGTGAATGAAATAATTTTAAGTATAAAAACCCATCTTTACAATATTATTACCGCTAAAAAGATTTAAATAAGAATATTTTTAGAAATCCTTGTGTCAGTTTTCAAATATGACTGCTGAAAATAAGCTATCAATCACATCATAAACAAGCGCCTTCAAATCATCGCGATAGAAGAAGGTGGAATCCACACAAACACACACAAACATACATCCCAAAAAATGCTTATAACCTTGTACTATATATTTAAGAATTGAATGCATACTTAAATGCATTTTAAAAAAGCTGATTGAACATCAAAATATTTTAACCGAGAATATGTTATAAGTTACATACTCTTAAAGTACATTTCTTAACAAAATATTTCTCTAATCTGACAATAATCTTGTGTTTTCATTATGAAGGCCAATGGAACTGCTCGAGAGCTTCAGAAACGTGCTGAACACATGGAAAAGATCAATATTGAAATGAAAGCTCGTCTTGACGAAACGCTTGCTATGTACGAACAGAGCCAACGCGATCTTCGCAATAAACAACAGGAACTTCAGCGTACTAATGCAGAACTTGATAAGACCCGTGAACTTAAGGACCAACTTGGCCGTGAAAATAAGAAGCTTGGAGGTACACATTCTTGTTTTTAAGTTTTCGAAAATGAAGAAAATAGCCAGGAACTGTAATTAACCTTATAAACTTTCATTCATACATATAATATTAAAGTTTCTGAGTCAAATCCCAAATTTTTACATTTCTAAATCCTTGAAGACAAAATTTCTTTGTTTTTTTTTATAAGAAAGCTATTCCGTACATTAGATCACACTTTTAGAAGATTTTGATAGAATCCATTTCCTAAGCGTAAAGTACGCAACATAGGTGAATCCCGACGAGTATGAAATTGGTAATATGAGCTGCAGGCTCACATCTCAGAATAAACGCTAGCGCACTAGTGAAGACGTAGAAGATTGCGAAAATCCGAAGGCAAATGCCGCAATTACCCGAGTGGCGATTGCCTGTGTTACCGTATAATATACTCAATTTTTACAGCAACCACCCGTTAAAAATATTTAGCACTTACTTTTACCACTTTCTTATTATATTTTTCATCGCGCATAGTGGTATTGAAACAAATTTAGGCAGATTTGAAAAAATAATTTTGAAAAAGATTTTTATTTTGTTGGTGTGCCAAGTTAATTATCTCTAAAGTACGCGTTCTATCTTATTGAATAACATGTACAACGTCCCAATGGGTTTGTTGCTGTCATTGGTGTTCCCGCGCGCATGTAAGGAAAGGGTTCATCAATCATTGTAGAATAATGATGCCCGACTCGCTGGCAGCTCGAATATCCCGCAACCACCTTGACGGCGTGAGATGTAGAGTCGCGGAAGAAAAGACTTAAGATGAATGCTTTTGCTCATGTGCATAATCTTTCTTGTCCCGATAACAAGGGATCTGAGCTCGCTCTTCATACATGGAACCACTCAAAATGATCAGAGTACTACTGAGGTGAGATGCATGTTCGTTGCAGATACTTTGTTCCTCGCCGACAGTTCGGAAGACCAAATCTGCCGCATGAGACGTTTGTATCTGCTTCGAAGAGTATTCTTTATAGATGTCTAATCCTAAATGAGGCTCTGTGATAGGAATATGTATGCATAAATCTCTCCAGAGCAAAGGTAGTGGTAATAATGTGAGGGAAACAAGGAGTGGGCTCATGGTCTCACCCTGAAAGACACCTCTCTGAAAGGTGACTTTGATACTTGTCACACGATTTTTTCCGGATGAGATAGTAAATCTGATTTTCCAAAATAGCTTCAATCTCTCTATGCACCTCACGATTTTCGGATGAATCTATAAGATTTCCAAAAACAGATGATAAGTCTATGGGAGGTCGAATCGAAAGGTTTCCGATAATCAATCCAGGCCATTGATAGGTCGCGCTGATAGGATGCTGCATCTTTGCAAACACATCTATCGATGAGCAGGTGCTCCTGACATCATGCTACGCCTTTCTTTGATCCGCTTTGTTCATACATTACTTGCTACATAGGTCCGATTTGCCAAACGATCCTATCATTCAGGATAGCTATGAATATCTTATACAGTGTGTTCAGACAAGTGATTGGCCTGGAATTCTTTGGGTAAGCTAAATTCCCAAGAGCCAATTGGCTCTCCCTACTTTAAATATGAGGTGAAAATACGTCTTATATTTTTTTTAACTTTTTACCGTTACAAAAAAACTATTGCTGTTATTCCGTGACTTTCTGTAGGGAATTTTAACGTCGAATTCGAATTTCAACAATTTAGAAGTTGATTTTGCTGTGTTTTTTTAGTTTTTGTTCAAAAAGGAACCGAATGGGGACACAATGGGGTCTTTACGTGTACTTTGTAGAGGCTCCATTCGGTTCCTTCGGTCCGCCAGGGTTGTTTGACGGATCGCATCGATCAAAGCTCTCGCTGCATTATATACACAACAATTGGTAGTCCAAAGGTCGGATTCTTCGAAAAAATTTCCACAAAGCTCGTCATCCATTTCAGCCAGATGTTTCTCCGGATCATGAAGCATCGCTCTTTCTCTGTCAGATGCATGCCCGCGACTGATCTTAGTGTCGCCTCTCTGTCTTTCTTGCCGGCTTGTCCTGACTCTTTTTTGGATTAGTTCGGCATGGTTTCGCAGACGTTTATGTGAAAAAATCGATAGCTGTGGATGTTTCTTGCACCACAGAGCATGGAGTCGTGCCATGTAACCCTGATCAAGGGCCTCACTCGCATCGTAGCACTCTAGAAAGTCGTCGTTTAGTTGCTTGGTACACCTGAAGGCCCCGAGATTCCGCCCATCCATCGCATTGACTCCATCTTCAATGCTCCTGCAGCACTAGAAGGGTCAGCATTTGTTAGCCGACCCATTATCGGGAGCCTCGCGCGTTCCACTGCTGCTTTGATACCCCGTTACCACAACTATGTTTGGTGTTGTTAGTTTTTACCCACGAGAATCTAGGGAAATGGGTACGCCCATATTCATATTTATATGTGTGTGTATAATAAAAAATTTGTCATAAGGACAACCGCAGGATTTCGCCGGAAGTGGGTGCTAATCTGTAACATTGCACCCGCTCCCAGCGAAATCGCGATAAAATTTCAGCCACAACCACGTCTCACGACCATCAGATAGGTGGTTACAGTCTGTAACGGAATCAATAGTCCAGGAAAAGCCTCGTGCACCCTAAGAACACGGGCGACCTAACGACTACCGCCTTCTGCATTTTTCCCGCAAGTGTTTCAGCATATTGTTGACACGCAGGGATGCTTTTTAGGCCATTAGCGAGTGACAGCTTGGCACCTCCAAGAGCGCCGATGATAAAGACGACTAGTTTAACAGAATATTCCGGGTACAATCATTGCAACTCCCTTATAAGTTTTCGATACCTCTCTTTCTTTTTATTCTCCTTGGCTATGATGTTTTTGCCAGCTGGTGCTGAAAATTCGCTAACGAACATGGTTCGCTTCTCGAAGTCAAGAAGAACCATGTCAGGCCTCGAGTGAGCAACAGAAACAATTGTCGAGAATATAAAGTTCCAGTATATGCGGCACTTCCCATTCTCGAAAATTGACTTTTTTCCCTAGGAACTTTATTTCCCTAGGAGCATTTAGAGGAGCGATATTAAATTTAATGCCGTAAGAGTGACACCGATGGTAACGAAGCACTTTTAGTGCCGCATTGTGCCTTTGAATGTAGGTCGTTCCCGCGTGAGTTGGACAACTAGATATTATGCGAGCTAAATGCTCGGGGTGTGCATGGCACACCCTGCAGCTATCATCAGAAATGTCTTGGCTCAAAATGTGGCGACGGTATGTTAAGGTGGAAATGACATCGTCTTGACATGTAAAAATGAAACCCTCCTTACCCTCCGCAATCCTCTGTTCGAAGAGCTGTTCATGAAAGTTTTTCTCTTGCGCTTTCTTAATCAGGGCTTGCAGGAGTGAGTATTCGAGATAGATAAGATTTGATGCATTTTGCTCACCCCTAATACTGAAGTTAAGTCCGAGTGTTTCAGCAGTCTCCACCGCTGTTTTGTACAGAAACGCTCCTTTGCCCACTTATTCGTGATTCCTAATCATTTTAAGAAGAGGGTCTCTTCCATTTGCAACTCTATGTGCTGTACCCAGAATAATCCTGTTGTGAAGACATTCAAGACTCAATGTTCCACGACAACCTTGATGGCGTGAGATGTACACCTTGTCGGAAGCCCTGCGCGTGATGTTGTTTTAAACCGTACTTACTACAACAATGTTTGGTGTTGGCATTGTTGTTCCCACGAGAAGCTAGGGAAAGGGGTTCGTCCATCCCTGTAAAGCCGTTCTAAACACCTCACCTAGGTGCCAATCAGCTTTCGGCACGGTTTTCACACCTCCGCTTGGGGGTTAATTCCTTCGGGACTACCCCTGGAAAATTGTCCACAACTGCCTATTTATTTTTGTAACCATATTCAGCAGAAACCCTTAGTACAGGTACCCTCCATCCGCAAGCTGAGGACGCGTTCGATGGCTTTGTCATAGGACCTTCGGTTTGATTCTAGAGGAATCAACACCGAATATATATAATTAAAAATTTGTCATAAGGACAACCGCAGGATTTCGCCGGAAGCGGGTGCTAATCTGAAAAATTGCACCCGCTTCCAGCGAATCGCGGTAAAATTTCAGCCACAAACACGTCTCACAACCGTGAGTAAGTGGTTACAGGCTGTGAAGGAATCAATATGACGATCCAGCAAAAGCCTCGTGTACCCTAAGAACACGGAGTGACCCAAGGACAAGCGCCTTCTGAATTTTTCCCGCAAATGTTCTAGAATATTGTTGACACGCAGGGATGCTTTTTAGGCCATTAACAAGTGAAAGCTTGGCACCTCCAAGAGCGCCGATGATAAAGACGATCAGTTTAACAGAATATTCCGGGTACAATCGTTGCAACTCCCTTATAAGGTCTCGATACCTCTCTTTCTTTTCATTCTCCTTGGCTATGATGCTTTTATCAGCTGGTGCCGAAAATTCGATAACGAACATGGTTCGCTTCTCGAAATCAAGAATGGCGCAGTGCTAGAGATCGTATCAATGATGTAAGGCAACAGAGGAGCGGGCTCATGGTGTCGTCCTGAAAGACAACTCTCTGAAACGTGACCTTGTTAGTTGTGGCACGATTTTTGCCAGATGAGATAAAAAATCTGGTTTTCCAAAGCGCCATCAGTCTCTCCATGCACCTAACTATTTGCAGATGAACATCTAAGATTTCCAAAAGACAGATAATAAGTCTATGGGAGGTCCAATCGAAAGCTTTCCGATAATCAATCCAGGCCATCGATAGGTCACGCTGTAGAATGCTGCATCTTTGCAGACACATCTATCGATGAGCAGGTTCTCCCGACATCCCGCTACGCCTTTCTCTGAGCCTCGTTGTTCATACATTTCTTGCCACACAGGTTCAATTTCCCGAACAATCCTATCATTTAGGATGGCTGTGAATATCTAGTAAAGTGTGTTCAGACAAGTAATTGGCCTGTAATTCTTCGGGTCAGCTAAGTTGCCTATTTGCGGCAGGATTGTTGTGCGCCTTTCCACTAACCACTCCGGAATCGGCTCTTTCGACTTTAAATATAAGGTGAAAATACGGATCAAATGCTGATGGGTTGAAGGAAACTTCTTCCACCAGAAGGTTTGGATACAATCTGGTCCCGGTGCGGAATAGTTCTTCACCCCTCTCAATACTTTTTTCACCTCCTCGGTAGTGATGGGTGGGCATTCTTTATTAGGTGTGAGGGCATCACATAGCTCCTCGAAGCTATTTATATTTTCTGAGTTTTCGTCTAGTCTATGCTGCACTTCGTAGACTTCTCGCCAAAATACTTCGACCTCTTCTGGTTTGGGTGGGTGTTCGACAGTAACTGGAGGGTCTTGGAAGAGTCGAGATGGGTCGAGAGAAACTGTTGATTTTCTCTGCTCCAGGCTTCTCTTAGCGTCAGATAGTATCCGTATTCTCTCAACAATATGCTGCCTGATGGTCAGCAGCATTGATTTGTTAAGTGTGTGATAACGGATCCGGAGTTCGGGCGCGAACTTTCGAACCTTGCCGGTAAAATACCTGCCAGATGTGATGTATTCAATCACGCACTGAATGCGGGATGCATACTATCTTGCCCAGCCTTTCTTTATGACAAGTTGATGCATTCGTCTTTTGATCTTATGATCTACCGTTAGTTTTGTTTTACGGTTTGCATCGGTTAAAGCTCTCGCTGCATTATACACACAATAATTGATAGCCCAGAGGTCGGATTTTTCGGAAAAATGTCCACGAAGCTCATAATCAATTTTAGCCAGATCTGTAGTCTTGAAAGAAACCTTGGTGTTGATGTTTTTCCGGGACATATAGCATCGCTCTTTCTCTATTCGATGCCTGCCCGCGGTTGGTCTTAGTGCCGCCTCTCATTCTCTGTTGTCGGCTTGTTCTAGCTGTGGAAGAGTAGACGTTTCGCTTACATAGCCCCTTTTTCGGAGTAGTTCAGCATGGTTTCGCATACGTTGCTGCGAAAAGTGCGATAGCTCCGGTTGTTTCTCGCACCACAGAGCATGCAGCCTCTAGAATCAAACCGAAGGGCCTATGACAAAGCCACCGAACGCGTCCTCAGGTTGCGGATGGAGGGTACCTGTACTAAGGGTTTCTGCTGAATATGGTTACAAAAATAAATAGGCAGTTGTGGACAATTTTCCAGGGGTAGTCCCGAAGGATTTAACCCCCAAGCGGAGGTGTGAAAGCTGTGCCGAAAGCTGATTGGCACCTAGGTGAGGTGTTTAGAACGGTGACTCTGGGATACCGGGCGACCTCTCAGAGTACGCAGCCTTATCCTTGCATGCAGGGCTCTACAGGGATGGACGAAACCCTTTCCCTAGCTTCTCGTGGGAACAACAATGCCAACATCAAACATAGTTGTAGTAAGTGCGGTTTAAAGCAACAGAACGCGCAGGGCATCCGACAATGGGTCGACGAACAATGCCGACCAATCTAGAGCTGGGGGAGTCAATGAAAATGGATTCAATGCGATGGATCGGCGGGATCTCACGACCTTTGGGTGGAAGGAGCGACTGAATCACGACTGGCTAGAGTGCTACGATGCGAGTATGGCTCCTAAACGGGGTTACATGGCCTGGATTGATTATCGGAAAGCTTTCGATTCGACCTCCCATAGACTTATTATCTGTCTTTTGGAAATCTTAGATGTTCATCTGCAAATAATTAGGTGCATAGAGAGACTGATGCCGCTTTGGAAAACCAGATTTACCATCTCATCTGGCAAAAATCGTGTGACAACTAACAAGGTCACGTTTCAGAGAGGTGTCTTTCAGGGCGACACCATGAGCCCACTCCTATTTATCCTTACATTATTGCCACTATCTCTAGAACTGCGCCATGCCGACGGGTACTTGTGCGGCAAACCTGCAGATCGAAAGTACAAGGTCACTCATGTATTTTACATGGAAGAGCTTAAGATCTATGCTAAAAACAAAGAACAACTACATCTAGCTCTAGGGATTGTCGACCGATATACTAAGGAAATTGGAATGAAATTTGGGTTAGACAAATGCGCCAAGGTTTATTTGAAGCGAGGAAAACTTAATGGCATCTCGGAAGATCCTGAGCTCGTTGATATAAGCGCTATACGGCCCCTTTGCGTTGGAGAGACTTATACATACCTGGGCGTGCCACAGAGCCGCATTCGGGATGTCACATCTATAAAGGATACTCTCTAAAGCAGATACAAACGCCTCATCCGGCAGATTTGGTCTTCCGAACTGTCGGCGAGGTACAAGGTCTCTGCAACGAACATGCTTGCCGTCCCGGCAGTACTCTATTCATTTGGAGTAGTTCCATGGACGAAGAACGAGCTCAGATCCCTTGATATCGGGACAAGAAAGGTTATACACATGAACAAAAGCATGCATCTTAAGTCTTCCGTTCCGCGACTGTACATCTCACGCCGTCAAGGTGGTCGCGGAACATTGAGTCTTGAATGTCTTCACAACAGGATTATTCTGGGTACAGCACATAGAGTTGCAAATGGAAGAGACTCTCTTCTTAACATTATCAGGAATCACGAATAAATGAGCAAAGGAGCGTTTCTGTACAAAACAGCGGAGAAGGCTGCTGAAACAGCTCTTCGAACAGAGGATTGCGGAGGGTACGGAGGGTTTCATTTTTACATGTCAAGACGATGTCATTTCCACCTTAACATACTGTCGCCACATTTTGAGCCAAGACATTCCTGATGATAGCTGCAGGGTGTGCCATGCACACCCCTAGCATTTAGCTCGCATAATATCTAATTGTCCAACTCACGCGTGAACGACCTACATTCAAAGGCACAATGCGGCACTAAGAGTGCTTTATTACAATCTTTATTACAATCGGAAATAAAGTTCCTAGGGAAAAAAGTCCATTTTCGAGAATGGGAAGTGCCGCATATACTGGAACTTTATATTCTCGACAATTGTTTCTGTTGCTCACTCGAAGCCTGACGGGGTTCTTCTTGACTTCGAGAAGCGAACCATATTCGTATGATTTCGCAGGGAGCGGCTGCTGATCTGGAAAACTACACGCGTTCCCCCCACGAGTCCCTGAAAATTACGCTTAAACCAAAAATGTTAATTCTTCATGAAAGCGACATTTTATGAACTATGTTCTTGTCTTTCTGTAGATTAAAATTAACTATATTCTTTTAGTGGAATATTTATCCAGGTTGTTTGATTATTCTTTAATTGTTAAAAAAATGAAATTTGTTTAAATATTCGCTTAAATTTGTTTCTTACAAACATTGTTCCTGCTCGTAAAGTGGAAGACTCAATTTCATTCGTTAAATAATTTTCAGTTATGTAAACAAATTCTATTTGTGTGCAAGTTTACACTTAAAAAAGTCAGGGGATTCTGTGAAGAATGCCGAAATGTCTATACATATACGATCCAGAAGGGATATGGACCAAGTAAAGACGTTTAAACATTAAACAATCAGTTTATTGTACCTTTAGTCACTGACTAAAGATACACAGAAAAAAGTCAGTCACAATTTTTCATCAATGTTATTTTAAAAGCGCAATGCCACAAATGCTATTCACTACTTTTTTAAACAAATGAAATTTGTTTACGTAATTCAAAAAATAATAATATAATGTTGATAAATATTCCACTAGAGCAATGTAAATAATTTAAAGTGAAAAAGACGAGAATATAGTGCTCAAAAGGTCGATTTCATGAAGAAATTACATTTTTTGTGTTTGGGGAAGTTTTCAGGGACACGTGAGTAGTTTTTTTTGGTGTCAACGCAATATATCTGATGCATAAAATTCTTCATTTAAAAATTCTTTTCAAGCCTCTATACTTCTCGTGACAGTTTTCTAAGCCCTAAAAAATTATTCTAAAAACTCAAAAAAGTGAATTTTCCCCTTGCATTTTACATGGAAAACTTCAAATCAAAATCGGCACCTGCTGAAACCAAAAGTTAAATGAAATGCAAATTAGGGAATTTCTTCGTTCAATATGGGAATGAAATAGGGGGGAATCGTCAAGCATGTGTGAACTCGGGCGTTGTCGTGATGAAAGAGAATTTTTTTTCTCGCAAATGTGGTCGTTTTTTTTAAATTTCTTCTTTCAGGTGCTCTAATAATAATGCATAATATTCACCAGTGATTTTTTTACCCTTTTCCAAGTAGTCAATAAGTATAATTCCACGTGCATCCCAAAAAACTGTAGCCATAACCTTACCAGCTG
>NC_046664.1:139472029-139473959 GCF_010883055.1 Belonocnema kinseyi | reverse complement strand
AACTCGTTTTTTTCCATTTTTCTTAACGAACAATTTTTTTTCAATTGGTTATAAAAACACGTAAACTCAGAAGATGTGGACTGTGACTGCATCATATATCTAGTCAGGAGTGGTGCTGACTGAAAACAGATGATTTAGAGCGATTCGCGCGCCATCTGTTGGTCATTCTAAGGACTTATTGAACTACCCTCGTACCTACCTGACAGAATATTTTATGAAACTCTGATAGCATAATCAAGGTAGAAATGATTACTTGTTAGAGCAGCACGTATTGCTTCGTTTTAGATTAGTTGAAAATTAAAAAAACTCTAGTACTATAAGATTGTTAAAAATATTTTAAAACGCGTTTTGTAGTTGATCCATAAATTTAGTCACAGTTTTTAGTATACGTTAACACTGTTTACGCTTTATATATTTCTTACAATCGTACATATCAGTAGCGAACACGCTCTTTGTGCGGGTCTTATAAAAACTTTAAAATGATCTTTTTTTCTTCAAAGATGGCTAAAATTAAAGAATCCTAGCATTTATATGTGCAAAAAAATTAATATTTGATCTACCAGGGACATTGTTTCCTGACTATTGGCGAGAGATATTTTTTCAAGAAACTCTAATTATAGTGTTGAGAATGCGATATTTGAAAAGTAAATATATTTATTTATTTATTTATGTGTGTGTAAATGATTTTCAGACGATCTTAATGATGCTAAGAATCAACTAGCTGATATGAACCGCAGACTGCATGAACTTGAATTGGAACTTCGTCGTCTTGAGAACGAAAGGGAAGAATTAGCTGCTGCCTACAAAGAAGCTGAAGCTGTGAGTATAAATGTTAAATAAACCAATTTCGATTTCCCTAAAAATGATCATTATGCGAACAAATTTAACATAAAAATTAATTTTATTAATCCAAACTTTGCGATTGCAATAACATAAAAAAATGTGTTTTTTCGTCATTCGAAAAATTTGCATAGGTTAATTAAATTTGCACAGATTATAATTTTCCCATGTATTACTTGCAGATACGTGACTAACATAAAAATGTCTAAATATTAAATTATGACCGAAAGCATATACTAAATTCAAAAGAGTTGATGTCGATTTCGCTCAGTATTGTCTATATTTTAAACTTTTTTAAAAGTGATTCTATTGATTGAGAATTTAAAATATAAAATAATTTTTTTGAAATTTGTACAAAGAGATAACGTATAATCGGACCGGTCGAATAACAATGAATCGCCCCTCAGCCTTTTAGTGTTATTCACTACTATTTTATAAGCTTTCTTTCAATCTTTCGTTCTTTATTTCTGGCCTCTAGAGAGGATGTAGTCTATCCTTGTGGTGATTATTACTACAAATTTGTACACTAATAGTACTTTCTCAGATAACAATATGCGCACACAATGATGGCACCAAACTATCATCCCTTTTCTTAAATGTTTTATTTATTTTTGTGGGCAATCTTGTAATCAACTTCTCCTCATCAAAGGGGGTGTAACCTATATTCGGCCAGTGAAAGTGCTTTAGATTTCACGTACGATACAGTGTGTATCCAATCGCGTCTCGTCCTCCTGGTCCTTATTATATTCGTTTCTGGCTTGATAACTATCCTTTTTAATCGCGCCTCTACTTGCTTGTGTCTTATCTTCGGTAATAGGATCGGTATTCGCTTAAAAATATAAAAAGGGGAGACTGTTTGCGAGGCGGCATCTACTCTCTCTGCACCAAATTGTGTAGGGGAGCCACGGGGGTTCTTGTTATGACACGACCTGTCGGAACCCGAATTAGTCCGGGAGCTGGGTATGTTCCCGTATGCATTCAAGAGGCGAAAGGTAAAAACTAGTTAATCTTATGTATTTTGACCCGCTGAATCCAATGGTACCGGTTAATTTTACGAGGAGTGGATAGGTTTTGTTTAAAACGCAATTGT
>NC_046664.1:139470200-139471929 GCF_010883055.1 Belonocnema kinseyi | reverse complement strand
TAATCATCTCCATATGTATATATGTGTATATGTATGTATGCGTATGTGTATATATATTGATGCATATGTATGTATGTGTACATATACACATTTTTTAAATTTGTCATTTCAAATTTAAACTCAATTACGCGCTTCCTCATCAGTGGTTTTTAATGAAAACCTGCCTATTATATCATCGTTCATTACGTATTCTTCATGTATTTCTGAAACTGTCAATTTCTGTTCGTCCGTCCTAACCTACGCTAATTTGGTTTTCTCGCACTATATTTTTTTTAAAATGTAGTCTAATCGATTGAAGTCTCAGTATTTTTGAGACTTCTAAATGACTAAATTTTAATTAATTATTTTAAACAATTGATTTAAATGTTTTTTTTTTACTGAATTTTTGATCTGTTTGACTATTTTGAACCATCATCAACTCAGGTAACAATGTATTTAAATCTACATAATTATCCATCATATTTGTTCAGACTAAAATTACTAATCTGTAATATAATTATTTAGGCTAAGAACCTTTGAAAAAGATACGCATGTGTACCGAAACGTAAGGAAGATTAAAAGGAGTTTTTCTATTAAATAAATATCTGAGTTTCGAAGAACATGCTTTTTGACTCATAATTTATTTTTGATTCGCGATTGGACCATAAGACATTAATAATTTGAAATCAATAAATATTAGCGGTCGAAGAAAGGATTGATTTGTTTCATCAAATCACTTTACCTTCGATATTTTCGTATATCTAGTTACAAATTGGCGCCCAACGTGGGGCCCAAAAATTAAAAACGGTCTCTGAAAAATCACAAAGCTAATCTCTCCTCTTTGAATTTTTTTTTGTTAAAAATTATTAGATATTTTAGTCCGTTAATACACAATATTTGTGGATAAGGTTCCCAGTTATTCAAATAACGATGTTAATTTTTCTCAATTTAATATTTGAATAAAAATCTGAGTGCCGAATTTTATGGCAGGCATTCCAGATGGTTTGTAGAAAGGTCAATGTTTACATTTGATACCAATTTCTCTTAGAAAGAATAATTACTGCTGTGATTTATCGCTTCTTATCTTTCCTATACGGAACTTTTATTATATATCGGCTTGTTTACGTTGAATCTCAATAATGTTTTGAGAGAATAATCCCTATTTATTATTCTATTGTTGATTGTTCGCACTTCTTATCTTCTCTATTATTCATATAAATAGACCTGCACCTGTGTTTGCGTGTTTGCATTTATACCGATCGCGCCTTTAGAAAATCCCATTGCTGTATATTGCTATATTATCCTGCTTGTTCTTAGCTTGTGTTTTTTTCTCTCTCTAAACATTACAAAATACCCTCTTATCGCACTAATTATTAGATAACCTTTCGGGACTCGTAAACATGGAGACCCTTTTAAAGCCTCCCATTCCCTCTCTCGCGTGGACGAAACCCAAGTAGAAGGAATCCCCTCAGACCATTTAGTCCGGGAGCTGGGTATGTTCCCGTATGCATTCAAGAGGCAAAAGGTAAAAACTAGTTAATCTTATGTATTTTGACCTGCTGAATCCAATGGTACCGGTTAATTTTACGAGAAGTGGATAGGTTTTGTTTAAAACGCAATTGTTTAAACAAATAGGAGAAAATGGTTTCAATTAAAGCCGAACCAGAAAAATATCTTCTCAGTTTTGGACGAGGTAAGACAATAATAAAAAAGCATAGCTATTCCTTTAATGTAATACAATTACGTATTC
>NC_046664.1:139454184-139470100 GCF_010883055.1 Belonocnema kinseyi | reverse complement strand
TAATCATCTCCATATGTATATATGTGTATATGTATGTATGCGTATGTGTATATATATTGATGCATATGTATGTATGTGTACATATACACATTTTTTAAATTTCTCATTTCAAATTTAAACTCAATTACGCGCTTCTTCATCAGTGGTTTTCAATGAAAACCTGCGTATTATATCATCGTTCATTACGTATTCTTCATGTATTTCTGAAACTGCCAATTTTTGTTCTTTCGTCCTAACCTATGCTAATTTGGTTTTCTTGCACTTTATTTTTTTTTAAATGTAGTATAATCGATTAAAGTCTCAGTATTTTTGAGACTTCTAAATGACTAAATTTTAATTAATTATTTTAAACAATTGATTAAAAATTTTTTTTGACTGAAATTTGATCTGTTTGACTATTTTGAACCATCATCAACTCAGGTAACAATGTATTTAAATCTACATAATTATCCATCATATTTGTGCAGACTAAAATTACTAATCTTTAATATAATTATTTAGGTTAAGAACCTTTAAAAAAGGTACGCATGCGTACCAAAACGTAAGGAAGTTTAAAAGGAGTTTTTCTATTAAATAAATATCTGAGTTTCGAAGAACATGTTTTTTTGACTCATAATTTATTTTTGATTTACGATTGGACCATAAGACATAAATAATTTGAAATCAATAAATATCGAAAGTATGTATAACCACAAAAGATTATCAAAAGATAATAAGATATCGACATAGGAAAGAGGAAACAAAATATAGAGTAAGAAAATTAGGGTCAACAGAACTGCTAGCTCAGCCTGAACAAAACGAAATTGGTAGAGGGGTGGGTACTTAATCACAAAGCTTGCATTTCAAAAGATAACTAACATCGGTTTCTTGAAAAGTTAAGAAAAAGGAATCAATAAACATAACATGAAAATAGAAGAAAAAGTAATACGACAAAATTGTTTTAAAACGTAGTTCTCTAAATAAAAAAAAAAGTTTGATAAAAGTTCCTAAAGGGGTTCTCAAAACTGCGTTTCAATGAGATTACACACAAGACACTAAAGAAATTCTAGAATGAGTACAAAAAAGGGTCCTCAGGGCTATAAATAGAGTTTTACAAACTGGCACTGCTTAGGGATTCCTAAAATTTAAAAAGAAAAGGGTTCGAGAACGTATTAAATCAACTATAACGAGTATAATACAGAAATTTCAGAAATTGTGAAGGGATTCTTGACAAGTTTATTGAGATGGCGGTACATAAAATTGTGGGGATAAAGAACATTTTTAACGGAATTACTGTATATAATTTGTGGAGATCAGGCATATTTCAAATAATATAACAGTGAAATTCAAATAATATAACAGTGAAATCACAGTAGATGATATTGTGTAGGGACCAGAAACATTTCAAATTAAATGACGATACATTATATTGTGAGGATCAAAAATATTCCCAATAAAATTATAGTAAATGATGTTGTGGGGATCCCTTATGTTTCAAGTTATATTGAGGTATATGATATTAGGGGGATCAATAATATATCAAATGAAATTACGGTTAAAGATATTGTGAGGATCCCTAATGTTTCAAATTATATAAAGGTATGTGATATTATGGGGATCATAGATATTCCTAATAAAACTACGGTAAATGATATTTTGGGAATCTCTAATGTTTCAAATGAAATTAGGGTATACGATATTGTGGGGATCAGGAAAACTTCAAATCAAATTACGATAAATAACGTATTGGGGATTAAGAATATTTCTAATAAAACTATGGTAAATGATATTGTGGGTATCAGAAATATTCCAAATAAAAGAACTGCAAGTAATATTGTGGGTTTTTTTCACTTTGTGGTATTTTTCTAAATTTGGATCCCTGTGGCAAATTCTTGGTTCCCTAACAAAGTAAACTTGGGGTCACAGAGTTAAAAATATTTTTCCACACTTTAGACACTATTTGAAACATCGGGGAATTGTAATTTTTTTTAATCCCCAACATGGTAAATTTTGATTCACCGAGTTAAAAAAAGTAGTAATTTTCGGCATTTTTTAAGATTAAATCAAATATATATGCGAATGGGTGGCCTTACAATTTTGGGTCCCTAATATTAATTCATCGATCCCTGAATAACAAATATGAGGTCAACTAATAAATTGGGCTACTGATAACATGATACTTTTTTGGAATCCCTAATTTACAAACATGGGGTCAACTCATAAATTGGGGTTTCGAAAACATGATACTTTTTTTGGAATCCCTAATTTACAAACATTGGGTCACTGAGTTACAGTTCATTTTTGGAATATTCGGCACTCCAGACGGTTTTACGATATTCTAAATGCACATTTTCATTTTTCCCGCACTGACAAAAAGTTAAATGATGATTTAGCCAAAGAGCAAATTCACTACATGAACTACAATAATAAGAGAATATCATTGACAAAGCTTGGCTAAACCATTTATAAAGAATGTAGATCCTACCTTAAACTGGGTTCGGGAGACGGCAACACGGGTTCACACTTCGAATTCACAGACGCCAAGAGTGCGATTTTGGCACTTACCGAACTATTATACAACGGGAAGAATCACATAATTTGGGCGAAAGGCTCATGCGCACAACTTAATTTTCAAAATTCACAACGGTTGAGAGGAAGACAGCCAAGGAGATCCGCTTATTACTCGTCCATCCTATCGTCCCGTTCCCTCGTAGTCAGGATCGTCTGTGTTCCGGTGCTGAGATAGAGGATCGGGAGCCCCTAATCCTTATTAAAGATGTGTAGTAGGCTTCCCAATGATCCCGATAAAGAGAAAAATACAAAAAAAAACGATATCAAAGCCAAGAAATGTCTGTTTATAACCTAAACATTTCAACGATAATAATTTTAGGCGAGATTCCCTATCCTTCTATAGAATTTAGGTGGTAACTGCCTCGGTCCATCTTCACCAGGAACGTGCCTTGGATCTCAGATGACCAGAAGAAATAATTCGTTCTATACTTAATGAGTAGACTCAGCCTTCTACTCCGAATGTCAGAAGGATTAGCGATAAACGTTACCCGGAAGTTTACGTGGGGACTTGAGATGTGAAGATCTGCGGAAGGCGAAGATGGGGGTAGATTTCATCGATCATTTGCGTCGATGATGCAACTTTACGTTACTTTCGCTAGAGACCGCGGATTTAAAAAAAATCGAACGAAACACAAAAGAAAAATAAATAGCCCATTCTTAAACTTGGCGATAAAAGCAAAAAATTTACAATAGCCTATTAAAACATTATGATAATAAATGAAAAAAAAAATAATAGCTTAAAAATTAATTAAAAGAGAACGGGGGAATACCGAATTTCATTACTCTTTGTGTGAACACGAGAGCTTTTGATAAGGAAAACTTTACATAATCAGGATTTTGTGAATTGCAGAAAATCTGCAACGTCACAAGAATTAAAAGGTTTTGACTTTTGATCTTCTAAATCAGCAAAATTTTAGAATTTTTCTACATATTCAACATTGAAAAACCTTCAATATATTCAAAATTTCGTGACAAATAACTATAAAAATGCTAAATAATCTAAATTAAACAAGTTGCCGAAAAATATTAAAATTTCATTCAGGCTGATTCCGATATTTTAATCTTTATTCTAAATTATAATTATTATTTATTATATTTGATAGTACTTTCAAAAGCATATATGCATTTTAATCTGTTAATTAGACTACTGAAATAAGGAAAATGTTATAAGCTCGCATAGTACAAGAATAAAAAATTACAAATAAGTACACTCAGAGAAATTTTCTCTTGTGTCAAATGGATGCTTTTTGACACAAATGGAAGTTCCTCTTATATTTAAGGTTGAGAAGATTTTCATTCGTGACAAAAGCGAGTTTTTTGCAGAAAATATGATCCTTTTGCGACAATATTCACGAAATCTTGCACCCAAATAAATCCGTTTGTTTAGAAACGATTATCACGTGGTTCGAAACAAAACAATCAAGAGGACGATGCTTTTGTTTCAAGAGAATTTTTTCTCTGAGTGTATAAAGGAAATAATAATTATTCATCGCTGAGACTTTTATTTTATTAAGTTTGACACTTGTTAAAATAATATGTACAAGAATTCGGAGAATATGTATTAAATATTCAAAAATTCTTTATTGTGTATACATACGCATTTTTTCGAATTGAAAAAGTTTTTCAATAAAAGAGAAATTATGTTTTAAAATTATGTCATCTGTTTTCCTATTTTTATAGATGATTCATATATTAATAGGAACTACTGACTGCTTTTGGTTTATTGATGGACTATGCTCACTTAACTTAAAGAAAGTATGTGAAAAATTAAATCACTGAGACACCGTAGCGCGGATCGAATGTCGGATTTTCGAAATTCGATGGACGGGTCAATCGAATCGAAAAATGCGATCCGACGAAAGCATGCGTCGAAGTACGGTTTTCGAGATTCGAGCGAGGGTCCAATCGAATCTAAAAATTCGAATGGACGATAGCACGTGTCAAAGTTCGGTTTTGGAAATTCGAGCGACGGGTTGAGCGAATTGAAAAATTCGAACCGACGACAGCACGCATCGAAGTTCGGTTTTGGAAATTCGAGCGTTCGGCCAATCGAATCGAAAAATGCGATCCGACGAAAGCATGCGTCGAAGTTCGGTTTTCGACATTCGAGCGAGGGTCCAGTCGAATCGAAAAATTCGATTGGAAAATAGCACGTGCCGAAGTTCGGTTTTGGAAATTCGAGCGACGGGCTGAGCGAATTGAAAAATTCGAACCGACGACAGTACGCATCGAAGTTCGGTTTTGGAAATTCGAGCGTCGGGCTGATCGAATTGAAAAATTCGAACCGACGACAGTGGGCGTCGAATTTCGGTTTTCAACATTCGAAAGAGAGTCGGCTCGAATCGAAAAATTAGAACCGACGATAGCACACGTCGGAGTTCGGTTTTGGATATTCGAACGATGGACTGCCCGAATCGAATAAACTGATGCGAAAATGAACGCACGTCGAATCGAAAGTTCTATATTTCCTTGAAAAAATGCTCAAGTTTAAAAATACCATTACCATTTTCTGTGTGGATTTTGAAACAGTTCATGAAATTAGATGAATAATAAAGTAAGCACTTTACATTTTATAAATTGCATAAATGAGACGTTTTTGAACGTGAAATTTTCAAAAAAAAACTCATAGTACCTTTAAGCTTTTTAAATATTCGTGAAAACTGTAAAAATTTCGCTATGTTACGTAAAAAAATACATGTCTCCTTATCCTTTATATTTCATTATATGTATTAGCGACATCAACTGTGGATTCATATTAATTTTAATATAGGCGTGATTTTGAAAATGTTAAGAACAAAAAATATTTCATTGTTTAAATAGTTGCATGTGTTTTTTCAATGTACTGCTCCAAACATTGATCAGCTATTACATTTGATTCAGAAAATACGTTTTTTGTTTACATATTTTGGAAAAAATATGTATTGTTTAAATGAGTCACATGTATTTAATCAATTAAAAATTATTTTGTAATTTATGAAGGCTATTCAAATTGTTTATTAGTTATTATTTGCATTTTAAAAAAAAATGGCAGCAATTCTAAAAATTAACAACAGTACGTACAAATGTTTCAATTTTATTTTTGGGTCATATTTGGAGCATTACGGGCGGTAAGGGGGTGGTGAAATGAAATTTTTGATAGGGTTTTAATTCCGTAGTCCCTCCTCTTCAATCTCTGAAAAATTTGGCAACTTTCCATCAAACACTGAAGTATCAGCCCAAATTTCCAAAAATCCCAAATTTTCTTATGTTAATTATATGGTATATGGAAGTGCCCGGTGGCACGCGTTAATATTCAAAATTGTAAAAAATCCTGATTTTATTTTACCGTAAACGGAAACGTTTCTACATAGCCTTGTACTGTAGTGTTTTAAAATATTTGCAATGCATATCTAGACCAACCTAGTGTACATGTAAACAAAACTTAGGAATTAAAAAAAATTTTGACGAAAAATTACAATTGTGATAACAATATTTGAAATTGAATAAAAGCGTTTCAGAAACTGCCCTTATTACGTAGCAAGTCAGTGGAGAGAACGCTTTAACTTGTTATTGACTCACATAGTCACAATCCTAAGTTTGGCAAAGTCGCGAGTGAGCACGCGTGTTATTCGAAATTCGCGCATAAACAAGAGCACGTGAAAAGGATGCGACGTTGCCATATCTTTATTTCGCTGACGTTAGTTTTCTCATAAGATTACATATTATTTTGAATCATTGACTTCTCCATTATGGAGCTCTGAAAGGTTCCAAAATTTTAACCAGACCTTCAGTGCATTTTAATACAACTGTCATCCAAATATCAAACGATTCTCATTTGTAATTTTATTGCTGAGGGTACTCCCTTAATTAGGAATTTAACCATTTTTAATTATTTGAAAATTAGAAATAGTGCATGCAATGTTCATCCGTTAGATTTTTCCGATTTGAAAATAATCTGAAAAGTTATTCGTATTTGAATTTTTGCTTTGTTTTTTTTTTCGTTTAACCTCTATAACTTTCTATCTAATTGAAATTTTTGTGTGTGGAAAACCGCTCCTTTTTTATTTTTGCAATTATTTTTGAGCAGCTTTTACCAATACGGGAAATGCATCTTATGAGCATAATGCAGGCTAAACAATTTTTGAGGCCGGAAGAATTTTCTTGTCTCTAAAAATATAATTTTTAAATTTGTTTTGTAAACTATAAAAAATATCGCAAAAAGGAAATTAGAGTTTTTTCGTAGAAGCAAAATAGTCGTACACCCTTGATATACACTATACTTTTTGTTCTACCCTCCATGAAAAGAAGCATGTGAAGAAGGTAAAGGATGTTTGGTGTTCTTGACAATTTTAAATTACAAGTGAAATTCAGAAAAGGTGCACTCAGCAGAAGGAAGACTGTAGGGTACGGGCGATTTAATTTTTCAAAATATAAACATAATTTTTTCTATTGGGCGTAAAGCTTCATCTAGCGGGGCCTAAAATTTCCTGTCGGCCCGGTAGCGAAGTACGCATGTGTGAATGTGTATCTTCATTATCAAAGTATAGGTTAAAAATTGGCAAAAAATATAAAGGACGGTTTTTTGAGAAAATCGATTTTTAATTTTTTGGCAAAACTTCTTTCGAAAGAAGAAGATGAACCTTATTATGATCAAAAAGAAAATAATAAATATCTTAATTAGGCCAAACTTCTAGAGGTTTTACAAATTATCGAGTTTTTTAAAAAACAAAGCACAAAATTCAAATTTGATTAATTTTTTAGAAACTTCTTTTTTTTGCTAATCCAAAAAATACGTATCGCCTAATTTCTGCTAAAAAACAACACGTGGCATCCCTTAGAAATTCTGCGTTTTGAAGTGTAGGGCCCTGTCTGATTTGAATGGATTCGGTTCTTATTATATTTCTTTAATATGGACAGTAAGCACGATTACAATGACACGATATAAGGAAAAATAAGGTTATGCTTGTACCTACCCTGCAATTGATATAAACGCTGCTATTACACTCGTATTCAATAAATATCCAATAAAAACGTCCGTTCACACCTAAAAACACTTCATTTAACTTTACATAGTTTAAAATTATAGTCTGAAAACAATCATTAAAACGCGGAAAACCACACGGAAAACTGAAACCTAAGCGGTAAACACGGGCTGATGTCGGAATCGAGTGCTAGAGACAGAGTGGGGAGAGTAGTAGGCCAGTGTACTTTTATTTTCAATGACTTTGCGCCCTTTTTAAACTTCGTATATCAACTTAAGAGTATTAACATCATTATAAAATTGAATGAAATTCATATAATAATTAAATATGTTTTAAAGTATTAAAGAAAGAAGTACTCAAAATTTGATTAAACATCGAAGATGCATATCTGCAAATAATTTAACCAATTTCTTAACAGTAATTCTAAGTTTTATGCAATTAGAAGAACAAACGGCAGTTATAAAATATAAAAAATATTTCATGCGCTATGTGACATTAAAAGTTTGAAATATAATTTTAGCAAGAATGTCATTTAGAAAAAAATCATTTAAATTTCAAATCGGAAATTTTCAAAATCTGATTTAAATACAAAATAAGCATTTTTGATTAATTGGAATGTTTTTCTTGCCTTGAAATTTTGTTTTGGTCGAAGTCAATTTTCCAGCTATACAAAAACTCTACCGAAAGCCCGCTGGTAAAATAAAAAAATTACAGCTCAAACATGGCGCCTGCAAATCATGAACAATTGCCTTTAATGAGTATTATTGACATGTTACAAATATGAATAAAGTATTTTTCTGCCTAAACTTCAAACAAGACTTCAAATCGTCGAATTAACACTATTTTGTGATGAGTAATACAGTCAAACCACCTTAGCATTATGTTTTACGGGTCTCTGAATGCAAATACAATGTTAGTTAAACCATATTTCGTCACTATTCGTCCCTAACCTCAGAAATTTTTCAAATAGTCGAACTATCACTATTCTGCGACGAGTTATGTAGTAACGCCACCTTATCATTATGGTTTCGGGGTCACTGAGACCAATTCTAATGCTCGTATAGCTTCAACTAATGAAAATTGGTCCATAACCTCTGAAAATACCCTAATTTGCTAAAATTATACGTTTGACTATCATATTGCGTTTTACAGAGTTGATACGGTCAGTATGCTAAATACATAATGCTCGCATTACATTTTTTGTTATTTGTCTCATTCAGTAGTCTGCTGACATTATTAGCTATTTATCACCTGAACATTTGTATAAATTTAATTTTTTACCTGCTACCAAAAATGAGTGTGCACTCTAAATGG
This sequence comes from Belonocnema kinseyi, assembly GCF_010883055.1. Classification (NCBI taxonomy): domain Eukaryota; kingdom Metazoa; phylum Arthropoda; class Insecta; order Hymenoptera; family Cynipidae; genus Belonocnema; species Belonocnema kinseyi. The sequence goes on along the minus strand of NC_046664.1, from coordinate 139,461,275 downwards.
TCTTCACTGGTGGAGCTACAGACTTGCACGTGTTCCTTCTCTTTCAAACATAGTTCCAATCCCATTAAGTGATCCCTTGCCGTAAGCAGTTCAATAACAGTGCCATTCGTATTCGATACCGAAGTCATTGTTATAGTTTAGAAGGTTGCACATTTGGTATTTAATTTTGTATTGTTGTTTAGTACCATCAGTTATATAAATCATTTCTTAACATTTAGCACCATCCGTTTTATTTCGGAAATCAAAATTCCTTGCATAACATACACTCCTGCGGTATCATGAGTTGTGCTCTTTGATATCAGAATATACTATTCAACATATTGGTAATGGAGGACCATAAGCATATCTTGGAATAATGTAAGCGGAAACCTAAGATGTACGTGTGTTAAAAACGGCCCTTGAATCCACGGCGATGACTCCAAAACGTTAGATGCACATGAAGTAGATAGTAAGGCATCAAATCTTTGGATGCCGATTATGTGGAGATATTAAGGAATCCATCGAGCACATTATTGATAGCTGTCGCGTGATGGGTGAGCGAAAATACACGCAAAGACATAATGATGTAGCGGGCATTATACACCAACAACTTGCCCTAAATCTAGGACTCTTAAAAAATGGATGGATTTCTATAGATACATTCCAATGCCCGTTCTAGAAAGCGAAAATTACATCTTATATTGGGATTTTACTATCCAAACGGATCATAAGAAAAAAGAGTGAAAGAGTTTACATCATCGACATTGCTTGCCCACTTAACAGAAATTTACAGTCAACATGTACAACCAAGATCCACAAATATTGGGAGTTAAGGCATGAAGTAAAGACCATATGGAGAAATGTAAATCATACATCTATTCATCCTATTGTGATTCTGGCTACAGGCAATGTGCACCAAGATGAAGTGAACATCTTGAACATTAAGTAGTCAGTAGAGTATTGGCAGTAGCTCAGAAGGCTGTTATATTAAGCACATGTCGCATTATAAGAAACTTTCTCGACCATCAGAAAGCAAGCGATTAAAAACCTGTGGAGTGGCAAACGCAAGCTCTAAGAAAGCATCGAGAGGTGACTGTTATCACCGCCAACACTAGCGGCTGTTTGTAATTGTATACCTGCAACATTATCGCAGGAGGTTTCAAGTATCGTATTAAATTAACTTCCGCGGCTATGCTGGCGATAGCGTAACTACTGGTAGGGCCTCTCAAGCCAGGCAGGCAAAGAAGGAAGAGGAGTGGGACTAAGAGGAACACCTAGGGGTTGGAACCCCGAATTCAAACTAGACATGAAGGGTGTTGATAAGAACATTATACCTTCAGTAAGAAAAGATCTCACCGTAGATTCCGATCGGGTGCAAGCTCCGGTGGTCGACGCCGGCCCCGCGGATTTTGGAGAAGGTGGGGAGCCAATCGCACAATTTGTCGGTAGAAGATATGAAGCTTCTGGAAGGAATAGACTCTTTTGTGAGGACACTACCCAGAACTAGGTCCCTTTCGGTGCAAGAGGAGCCGCACCAGGCAAAATAAAAGAGGCGAGGCAGCACTCCTGAAGTGGAAAGAACCACGACGTAGGTGAAGGCGAAAGCCTGCCCAGCAGTTTATGGAGAGAGTGACCAACCATGTATTGAAGATAGAGAAACTTCTGAGGGTGGCCTACAAGCCCAAAAAGATCTACGAGATCAGCAACTTTCTGGTTGACGAAAATCGGCGATGGTTCTAAAGAGGCGTTCATAGAGGAGGTGGTCAAAAAGAATGTGGGTCTGCGTCTTCAGGTTTGTAATCTGGGGGCGCAATGTCAAAGTCTTTTGGCAAATCATAGGCTCGAGGGTGCGGCAAGGGTGCTAGCACCGGGCTCATCAGGGGAATCTGGAAGTAAACCGGCCCCGAAGAAATCCAAAACCCATGTCCAGAACCTTACGTCGATAGGTCACGCTGTTAGGATGCTGCATCTTTGCAGACACATCTATCGATGATCAGGTTCTCCCAAATACCTGCTACGCCTTTTTTTGAGCCGCGTTGTTCATAAGTTTCTTGCCACACTGGTTCAGCTGCCCGAACAACCCTATCATTTAAGACAGCTGTGAATATCTTGTACAGTGTCTTCAGGCAAGTCCTGAAGCGGAATAGTTCTTCATCCCTCTCAATACTTTTTCAGCTCCTCCTTTTCTGCAAAATACTTCGACCACCTCTTGTTTGGGCGTGTGGTCGATAGTAACTGGAGGGCCTAAAAGACCCGAGATGCGTCAGAGAGAAACTGTTGATTCTCTCTGACCCACCTCTCTCTCCACTCTAGACTTCTCTTAGCGTCAGATAGTATCCGCATTCTCTCAACAATATGCTGTCTGACGGTCAGCAGCTTTGACTTGTTAAGTGTGTGACAATGTGTCCTGAGTTTGCGCGCGAACTTTCGAACCTTGGCGGTTGAATTCCTGCCAGATTTGATGTAGTCAATCACAAACTGAATGCGGGACGCGTACGGTCTTGCCCAGTCTATCTTTATGGCGAGTTGATGCATTCATCTTTTGGTCTTATTATCAACCGTTGGTTTTTTTTACGGTTCGCATCGGCCAAAGTTCTCGTTGCATTATACACACAAAAATTGATATTCGCGAGGTTAGTTTCTTCTAAACATGTTTACGAAGCTCGTCATCAATTTCAGCCAAATCGTTAGGCTTGAGAGGAACCTGGGTTGTAATGTTTCTCCGGGTCATAAAGCATCGCTCTTTCTCTATCGGATGCCTGTGTCGCCTCTCTTTCTCGAGATTCCGTCGATCCATCGCATTGAATCCATCTTCATTAGCTTTCCTAGCTCTCGAGTGGTCAGCATTATTATCCGACCCATTGCCGGGAGTCTAGGAGATAAGGCTGCGTACTCTTAGAGGTCGCCCGGTATCCCAGAGTCACTGTTCTAGCCACCTCACCCAGGTGCATTTCAGCTTTCGGCATGGTTTCCACACCTCTGCTCGAGGCTTAATTCGTTCGGAACCACCCCTGGATAATTGTTCGCGACTGCCTATTCATTTTTTAAAATCATATTCAGCAGTAACCCTTGGTACAGGCACCCTCTATCCGCAACCCGAAGACGCGTTGGCTAGCTTTGTCATAGGCCCTTCTTATCGATCATCTTATCGATCTCGAGTGCTTAATCCTGAAAGTCCGGATTGAAAAAGCACAAGAGAAAAACTGTTGCTTTCCTTAAATCACCCGGATTGAAGTCTGGCACGGAGAGTTTCATTTTTCATTTCAAGACGGTGTATTCTGCACCTTAACATACCGTCGACACATTTTTAGCCGTGACATTCTCGATGATAGCTAGAGGGCGTGTTATGCACAACCCGATCATTTGGTACACATACTATCTAGTTGTCCAACTCATGCGGGAACAACCTACATCCAGAGGCACAATGCGGCATTAAGAGTTCTTTATTACCATCTCTGTCACTCTTACGGCATTACACTTAATATCGCTCCTCTAAATGCACCTAAGGAAATCGAGTCAATTGTCGAGAAAGAGAAGGGCCGCTAATATTGAAACTTTATATTCTCGACAATTGTTTCTGTTGCACACTCGAGGTCTGACATAGTTCTTCATGACTTGAAAAAGCGAACCATGTTCGTCATCGAATTTTAAAAGAAAAATTTTTAATTAATTTTAATTTAAATTTTTAATTTAATTTAATTTTTTATTTTTTTAATTATATATGTATATATTTTTTTTGTTTGAATATGCATTATTATATTTGAGAATATTTTAAATACTGTGAAGATTTTGCATAAAAAAATGTAACTTTTGGATTTTCCATTATTCTATATGCTTTCAAAATTAGAATTTTTGATTTATCAAGAAAATCGAAAAAGTTGTTATGATAAACCTCTAGAGCATTTAGAAATGGAACATTTTCTTTTCTTGTTATTTTTTCATATCGGCAGTTATTAGGCTTAAAAGGTTAATTTTTGTTTGTTTCTTGAAATTTTGTAAATGCTATTACTCTAATAATTTTTTATTTTATGAAAAGAGTCATTAGATAAATTGTTCGACTTTTTAAATACCACGAATAACCGTGCAGAGAATTGTTGAATTTTGAAAAAAAGGACTCAAAAAAATTTAAAAGATGCTCAAATTTTGAATTATTATCCAAAATGGCTGGCTAACGAACAGACAGACACATTCGTAAAAACCTATTTTTTGGATTCAGGGGGTTTCAAAACGTGGACATTTGTCTTATCATTTTTTTCTTATCTTGCATAGTTTGTCCGCAAAATGAAATTTTTGATTAGTTTTTGTGCGGTCAGAATTTGAATTTTCAATTTTTTGAAAGAATTCATAAAGTTGATATGATAATAAAAGTTGATATGATATGACTCTTGTAGAGTGTACTAAAAGCGAATCTAATAGATGATTTTTTTCAATAGCTATCGTGCTCACAGGCAGGCAGAGAGACATAAAGACAGACATAACGACAGACAGACACTAAAAACCTGTTTTTCGGATTTAGGGGGTCTAAAAACATGGACCTTTTGACAAACACTAGGGCGGTCCAATTTTACACAAATCTAATACCTTCTATGATAAGAATGTAAAAATGATATATTTGTCATGAAAATTTTATTGATAGTTCTGTTTTTAGTTTTAATCATAAAAAATAGCATAAAATCGTTAAAAATTAGATGTTTTTGAAACCCCAAACATGAGGCGAAAAAGGAATTAAAAGACAAAAGTTGTGATAAGAATGTGCCCACGCAGCAGGTATATTTTTTTACTGTTAATGAAGTTTTTCATGATTAAAGCCAAAACTAAGCATCCTCTGAAAAAGTGTTTGATAACAAAATTGTACATCTTTTTCAAATGCACAATTTTTTTGAATAAGTCGTTTACCGTAGTTGGCATAATTCGGCCGAATAATGTGATTTTTTGATTTTTCATTATTTTGTATGCTGTCAAAATTTGAATTTTGGATTTTTCAAAAAGATTCAAAAAGTTGTTATGATAATCTTATAGGACATTAAAAAAGCAAAATTTTTCTCTCTTTACTTTTTTTATATCGTGCTTTATTTGGCTTGAATTATTTGTTTTTTTTTTTTTTTAATTCTTATCCAATATGGCGGGCTAACGAATTTGATCTTTAGTTTGGGAAACTAAACAAGTGTACCATAGGCCAATCTAAAAGAATAATTTTTTTTAAAGTTATTGAGCTCACATACAGACATATATACAGACACATTCGTAAAAAGGTTTTTTTTTCGTATTCAGGGGGTCTCAAATCGTGGTCGTTTGACAAAAACTGGCGGGGTTCAATTTTACAAATGAAAATGTAAACAATCACTTGACTAATAAACAAATGATGAATTTTTCTGAAATTATCATAAAGTTTCTAAATACAAAAATTGACACAGATAAAAAACAAATTTTGGTGTCGAAAAATGCCTGCCCAGTGGGCACAAAACTATGAAAATCCCAAGAATGCCCTTAGGGCGTTCCTAACACGTCGTATGTCAGGCCAATCAACGTCTCTAACACGTCCAATGTCCTAAAGATGACCTAAGGACGTCTCAAAAACATGGACGTTCTCGGGAGATCGTTCGTACTGACAGTAGAAGTTTTAAGAGCATCATTAAGATGACCAAAATAGATTTTATAAAAATGTCTTAAGGATGTCCCAAAGACGTCTCTAGGACATCCTTAATTTCTTTGCCCACTGGGTGATTAATACATTTGTTTACCATATTAACGATGATAATCTCAAGATGAAATTTGTCATCATCCTATTGTTTTTATCCAAATTTCTTGCAATATATCTTAAAAATCGTAAAATTATGTTAAATTGTAGAAAAAATTCTTTCAACAAATAATTTGTTTACAACTATTTTTTAAAATTATTATATTGTATTGAAAGTACTTTAACTAACGTTAGTCTATGAAACTTACGCGATTTCAACCATTTTTCTGCTATTGGCAAGGACTCGGAACGTCAAACAGAAAAAATTGCGATTATTTTCGTCATATTTTTTTATTCCCTAGCGGACAGCGTGAACGGAAAGAATACTTTACAGAGTATCGTCATAGTATCCACATTGTATCCCTTCCGTATCATGCAACAAAAACTATGAAAAAACAGCAAGATTAACATTTTAAATTGGTGAAATTCGGATTCTACGTTGAAATTCCCATTAGAACGTCACGGAGTAATCGCAATAATTTTTGTTTGCAACGTTAAAACGTTGAAAAAATGACCTGTAACGCCTTTCGACTGCTACTCTCAGATGATTCGTTTGAAGTGAAGCCATCAACAGGCGTTATACGTCTTATATATTTTTAAACTTTTCACTGTTATAAAAATACCATTGCGATTACCCCGTGACCTTCTACTGGGAATTTTAACGTTGCACCCGAATTTCACTCTTTTTCCGCTGTGCGGCCAACATCCGCATAGAACAGTCTACAACAATTACGCGAGGCCATAGTGTGGAGGGGCGTGTCAGAGTAAAGTTCAATGATTCACCTCCAGAAATGGGCAATTCTGGACTATAGTTGTAGACTTTTTTCCCAAAAAAAAAACATTAAGAAGGGCAATGTAACCATCGTTCAAGACAACAATATCTCCAGAATCTCACGATTAGAGCTCCACGCCGTGGAGATAGGCCCCTTCACGAGTTTGGGTGAAAGTTGAGTGGTTCTACGGCCACTTTCTGGGATAAAAATTGATAGTAAAACGTAGAGTTAGAATTGGCAAATTGTTGAACCGTTAGATGGAAAATGCTATAGCAATTCCCAACAGTTGAACAAGTATTGTGCAAAAATCGTGGACTTGATGTTATCCTGTATTGTTATCGATTTGAATAACACATACCTTTAGTGGATTAATCCACTTTGTTGCATTGAAAATCGCTGAATAAAATTGATTTTCTGGACTGGTTCACTGATGCTCACTTTACCTACTGTTTAAACTTTTAAATCAGCACGAAAATACGTAAAGTTGGAATTGAAACGTGACGTAAATACAGTCTGTCAAGTTAAAGCGTGGGTGGCTTTACTCGCAGTCGGTAAGGTGTATCGACATGATTTTGGTGTCAAAATATTAAGAAGAGCTCCCT
>NC_046664.1:139452403-139454084 GCF_010883055.1 Belonocnema kinseyi | reverse complement strand
TCTATACTTTGTAAAAAAGGGGAAAAAGGGGAAAATTGGGTCAAAATTCTCGATTTTAGGGATTTAAGGGGATTTTTCAAATTTAAGGGGAAAAAAGGGGAAAAGGAAAAAAAGGGGAATAGGGAAAAAAGGGGATGGAGTGGCATCCCTGTAAGACGCATAACGCCTATTGACTGCTACACTTCAAAGTTATCATCTGTAAGTAACAGTCAACAAGCGTCATAGGTCTTATATATTTTTTAAAACTTTTTGCCGTTGCAAGAAAAAACTATTGCGATTACTCCGTGGTCTTATAACGAAAATTTTAACGTTGAATATGAATTTCACCAATTTAAAAGTTGATCTTGCTGTTTTTTGAGTTTCTGTTGTATGACACGAAAGGGATGCTATGTGGATACTATAAAGATACTCCGTAGAGTACCCTCTCCGTTCACTCGGTCTACTGGAATAGAAAGATAGATTCGATCGACTATATTAAAGGGGATCGGAATCCCACCCCAGCATTGGTAACATATTCTTAGATAATATACGTAGATGGTACATTACATGAACTAGCTTGGTGACACAGGAAGTCTGCCCAGTTGGCATGAAAATACCTAAGACGTCTTTCCTAAGACGTTTTTGATAACATGTCTTTTGGTCATCCTGGAGATGCTCTTTAAACGTCTAATGTCAGTACGAAAGGACACCAGGAAACGATGTCTCGAGGATATTCATGTCTTTAAGACGTCTTTAGGTCATCTTTAGGACACTGGACGTCTTAGATACATTGTTTGGCCTAACATAGGACGTCCTAGGAACGTCCCAATGATGTTCTTGGGAGTTTTAAAGCCTTTTGCTCCCTGGATGTATTTTTCTGTGCTGAACTAGATAAAAATCAAGAATTTGAAAGTTTTACTCACCGAATAGCTTCAATTTCTTCGTCCTTCTCGGCAAGGCGACGCTCAACTTCATGACGAAGCGTGCTCAGCTCCGCGGATAATCTTTGAGAACGCTGTTCTTCAATTTTGCGACCCTGTAATATTTATCAAATATTACTACTGAAACTGTACTATTCTGGAACTGAATGTTGATACATTTTTTAGATACATAGGATAAAAATATAACGGATGTTTACGAATGTACGTTAATGATTTTGGAGTCCGATACATGGTTCATAAAAATTTGATATAATATGGGTGGTTGTTCCTGGCGCATGTTAAACTGTAAAGACAGACGATCTGCAAGATTCGATAAGTGCATACAAGTGTGATTAAATTCTTTAAATTTGTATTAATTATACTGCTTATTTTATTCAATTTTTTTTATTTCTAACCTGATCACCAGCAATGATGTGGTCCAGATAATAAACGTGCGGAACACGTTACACGCTCGGAATTCGAGGCACGCGATGCTTACAGGGTGCGAGGCATATGGATATAACTTCGTGGTAGGCTCGATTTTCGACGAATCACAGTCGTCAGAAAATTGAAAAAGCTGGCCAAAATTCGAAAAAAATCAATTTTATTATTGAGATTTGAACTGTTGTAGTCGGTAGAGTAGGATCCTCTGCGTTCGTTTCGAATGGCAGAGGAAGCTCATTGTATCATACAGTCTGTCAAGTTAAAGCGTGGGTGGCTTTACTCGCAGTCGGTAAGGTGTATCGACATGATTTTGGTGTCAAAATATTAAGAAGAGCTCC
>NC_046664.1:139432127-139452303 GCF_010883055.1 Belonocnema kinseyi | reverse complement strand
TAATGTATTTTCACTCCCCTTACACTTTTAAAAAATCCCCTTTTTTCCAAAAAAATCCCCTTTTTTCCCTAAATTTGAACGGCTGAACCAGTTGCATCCCTGGTCTTATATATTTTTTGATCTTTTCACCATTATGAAAAACTAATGCGATTAGTCCGTGACTTTTTAATGGGAATTTTAACATTGAATCCGAATTTCACCAATTTAAAAGTTGATATTGCTGTTTTTTTTTAGTTCCTGCTGTATGATACGAAAGGGATACTATGTGGATACCATGAGGTTTATCTGTAGAATATCCTTTTCGTTCACTTGGTCCACTAGGGAATTGTATCACATTAAACAGAGATGCCCCATTATTTTAAAAAGATTGACGGCAGATATATATTTCTGTCTTATGTGTCAGAAAGAGAGGGGTGACTGTCGATAATCGAGAAGTCGGCAGTTCTTGATTACAGAAGATTGCCAAGCTCGGTCTAACACATAAGACAGAGAGAGAGAGAGAGAGAGAGAGAGAGAGAGATAGTTCCAATTGACTACGGTTTTGAAATAAACAGTACAGTATTGCACTAAATATACATACATACATACATACATACATACATACATAAATACATACATACATTCATACATATATGCATACGGAACTAAATCAAGAGCAGCGGATATGGAAGACAGTGTAATAGAAGTCGGAAAGATTTATTTACATGATGTAATTAGCTGATATGACTAGAAGTATAAAACTTTTTAATAGTATCTAAAATCCAAAGCGATATAATATTTGCTGACATGCCAGTCATGAAACCTATTTCAGAGTTCCAGAAAATGTAAATTGTAGTGGATGCAAAATATTTTAAAGCAACTTGACAATGAAAAAAATTATTCTTTATATTATTGGTATTAGGCTTAATTTATTACACACCTAAAAGCTTATTGTCTCTTATACATATAATCGAATGCTTGAATGGGTTAAAAAAATCTTAATTATTCGCTGAGGATTAGAAACTAGCAAACACTAAGTAACCATCAATCTAACTTACGCCGCGCCACCATGCAACATACTCTAACCAACTGAGTTATCGAACGCTTGGACTCTGGATATTGGGATCCCTAAGTATTATGTCCGGAATATATCCCAAAAAATATAAAATACTATTTTTATATAAGATTCAAGCTGAAGATGGTATTTTTCGATATTATTTTAACATTATTTAGTGTGATTTAGTGTATCGCAACTTTTGAAATGTTTTCAAATAATTTAAAGTTTTTTAAATATTTAACATTTTATTGAACAATTTTTTTCAGGAACTCGGGAAAAGTTACTAATTTTCGGACTGAATAAAATAGTTTAAGAAAGCAATAAATAATCATTTCCATTGAACATATTATATACATTTAATTAACATAACATAACATTTAATGACACACTATTTGATTAGTATTATCATTATTTTAAATCTATGCAACAGACCTTTTCTTTCTTTCCTAACAACTAAGAGCTGTTTGTAAAATAAATATTTGTATCTTCAAAAAAACTTGATGCTGGTGACTCCCGACTTCATATATGCAAAAAGATGCAAGTTAAAATTCTTTAAATTTTTTAGCAAGGCAACTAGTATCGAAATTGAACAGCTTAACGCTCGCGTTGTAGAAGCTGAGACAAAATTGAAGACTGAAGTACAACGCATTAAAAAAAAACTACATATTCAGATAACTGAATTGGAACTTTCGCTGGACGTGGCAAATAAAACTAATCTAGACTTGCAAAAGACCATCAAGAAACAATCTCTAACCCTAACAGTGAGTAAATCTTCCATAGAAATTTGAATAACCCTATTAAATCAAATTCTAAATATATATTTAATATTATTATCCTTGATAAGGAACTGCAAGCACACTACGACGAAGTTCAACGTCAACTGCAAGTGACGCTAGACCAATTGGGTATCAGCCAACGTCGTCTACAGTCTTTAACTGCTGAGCTCGAAGAAGTCCGTGGCAACTACGAATCTGTAAGTTATTGAAATTAAATATTATTATTTCCAAACCCAGCCTCACGTGTGGAATTATACGGCATTACTTTTAATTAAATGAGATCTTTCTGGATTGAAATCATATAAGATAAGCTTACGATACAAATAAAGTGTCTCATAGCAATGGGATATTCTGGGATATCCCATTTAATCCCATTTATGTCCTGGGTTATCCCAAGGATAACCCGCCGAGATATCCTGCAAGGTGGAAGTTTTTAATTTATCGCACGTGTACATAAATGGGATAAAACGGTACATACCATTGCTGTGTACAAGGTTCAAGTTTGGGTTTGAGCTCTGTTAGAAGTTACTAGAACATCAGGTTCTGGCCGTACGGTGTTGAAAAAAATGGTAAAAAATGTCAATTTTCTTAAAAACCTAACTAGAGTTCTGAGTCGTTGAGTCGTTTATATTACTTTAAAGACTGTATCGAAAATGAGAATATTATCGAGAACATAACCGGCGAATAATTTCTTTCAGATTTTGTGAGAAGAACGACTCCAAGAGAAGTTAAATCACAAATTTTAACTTCATTTTTGAATAAATAATGGAAAATTTTAATTTAATCCTCTACTGGCCCAACTGCTTTTTATTACGTGAATGGCACAACGGGTGTTTTTACCCGACATGTTCAAACTGGTCCCGCGCAGCCGGTATTTCATATTTTTGCACTAAAAAATTATGTAATGTAGTTTAATATATGCTTTTTTAATGGATTCGGTTTTATAGCCATTCGTTTAATTTAAATGAGTTAAAAAATTTTTTGAAAGAAAACTACAAAAAGTCAATTTTTTTACTTATAAATTCATAAATCACGTATTTTTTAAATATTTTTACCTAAAAATGTAGAGTTATGCTCTTGAGATACTACACTTCAGGAAAAATATTACTGCATTGTTGATGCTTCCATAAAAGGTATTTATTTTGCAAAATGAAAACTCGATTTTATGGTAAAATAAAACACCATATTTTTCTATGTTCAAATAAAATTAGTTTTTATTCAAACGCAACAAAAATAGATAATAAAAGTTGCAAAATACAAAATTAACATACAAAACATTTTTCAAAGTTATAATTGCTCTTTTAAGTCTCTTTAAGCTTGTTCACGAAGCAAGCGTTGCCGTAAATTGTACGCCAACTGCAAAAACAAGAGACTATAAAATAATAAAAAAAATTTCAATTCAGATGATAATCTTACGTTGGAAATTGAATGAAAATCACTGATATCCATAGCACCAATTTTTGTTGAAAATCACTTTTTAGCTCACTGATGGCACAACGGGCACAACGGGCTGGTTGGGCACGATGGCCCAACATATACTCTCTATACTATATATACTAACTCTATACTAACCCACTTTACCTTCAGTTAGTGAGGTCAATCACTAGTAAAAGTCAACACGAGGTCCATTTTCTCGAATTCATTAAGGTTAATTCGAGCTCAAAAATTTGTTGGGGTATTTTTTATCCATAGCGCTAGTTAAGGGGTCAATACGGTAAAATAGGCAATGGGAATATTTTGAAAGTATAGAGGGTTATATTGCACGAAATTAAATTCTCGACCATGTAAGAACTTAATACGTCAAATTCGGTTTGTGTGCCTCAAAGTACATAAAAATGACAGTCATAAATCTAGAAAAATTTGCTGTAACAATCTTAATCTTAACTTCAACTTAATATTTGACCATTCCATATAAGAATTCATACATTCCAGCGCCTGATCATTCTTCCTTAGAGCCATCCACACATTTATTTAGCATATCACACGATAATCGATACGCGGCTTCGAAGGGGCCTGCTCGAAAAGCTACCCCGCTAAAACAGCTGATGCTTCAAAATATGAAAGGCGGTTACGTCACGCGCGAGCATGCTTGGACAATTTTCTTATTTATTTTGAGAATTTTAGGTGCACGAACGAGTTACATGATGAATTACTATCATTGGAAACACATCGTGTAAAAATAATCGACAAATGTAAGCCTAGAATAGACGATACTCGAGGTGCGACACAGACCGCGATGTTCTGGAATAAGTATTTAAATTCAAATAAGGGAAAATCGGCCGGAAATAGTAAGAGAAGTTCCAAAAAATGGAAAATTTAAATTTCGTTGTCACCGGTGCCGGTAATATGGTCATAAGGGTTCTGAATGTAAAAAGAAATGCAAAGGATTTCGAAAAAAGGCGAAGACCGCCGAAAACGTGAGTTTGTATGTTGTGGAATGTTTTACTGAGACCCATGAAACCTTACAGTTGGAAAATAACGCGTTCGGTTAAAAATGGTCAACTTGAACACGTTCTTTACGTCTCTGAATTTCGCGAGATCCTTCTTTCTGTGTCAAAAAATTAAGACAAAAACTACAAAGGAATTTTTGACAAACGTCCTGCCATCGTCATTCACGATGATGGCAAAATACAGTTAAGACCAGAGAGTGTCGGTGACTGATTGTACGTGAGCGAAATAAAGCAACAAGAATAGCAGAAGATATCGGTAGAAAACCATGATTTCTGGGGGGGGGGGGCATCAAAAACTATCGGAATATTGAATCAGCGCTTGGGACACATTAGCGTGCAAGATGTTCAGAAAAAAAGAAAGGAAAAAGAAATATATGCTCCTTTTCTCTGAAAAGTAGAAGGGAAAACAGGATGTCTCCACGGGAAAATGTCGAGGACCCCTTTCGTCAAGAAATCTGAGAGAAATCAGAACGACTCAATTTATTTCACTCTGATCTCCATGTACCAATAAAAGTGGAATCAAAGGAAAAATCTAAATATTTTATTACTTTTATCGACAATAGTTTAAAGTCTTGCGAGATACGATTTCTTAAAAAGAAAAGCGAGGCTTTTGAAAAATTCAAAGAGTTCTAATCACTAGTCGAAAATCAGAAAGAAAAGAAAACTGAGTGTCTGCAATCCGATAATTGAACGGAATATCTCAGTGGCGAAATCGACGAGCTTCTAGAGAAGATTGAAAACCAGAGAAGACTAACCGTGGGGTACAATCCAGAAAAAAATGGTATAGCAGAGAGTAAAAGTCGTACTCTTCTGGAAATGGCGAGGTGTCTGCTCATACAGTCAGGTCTGTCGTCTTCTTTCTGGGCTGAAGCTATTTCGACTTCTAACTATATTCGAAACTAGCAACCTGGATGAAAAGACTTCGTAGAAAGCTTAGGCCGGAAAAGTCGCAGACATAAGCCACTTAAGAGAATTTGAAAACAAAGTCCTGATTCTGGACAGAGTACCTGGAAAGGGAAAGCTCGAGGTACGAGGGAAGAAAGGAATTTTTTTACGTTACTTTTTAAGTCTGCAGTCAATAATGTATTATTAAAAAAGTAAAAAGTTCAACAAGAAATAATAAAGATGCCCAAATAACTGATAAAAAAGTTAGAAAAAACACGAAAACATGCATAAAATAAGTAAAAAATAAATAATAAACTATCATAGTGTCTTAAAACATAACGAGTGAGAAATTTGTTTTCTTACCTGAATCATTGTTTGACAAAATTGGTAGTTGAAATGAAAAATTAGAACTTGTCTTATCCTATTTTGGAGTTAACCTCTTCATCTAACAATGATATAATTCTTCAAGCCAAAAGGAATAGAGATGAAAAATAATAAAAAAATTTTATATTAATGCTGTAAACGTGGCATTAATATCAATTGTAGGTAAAAGACGAAAAAACAAAGTTAAATAGGAAAGAAAGGAAATAAATTGTAGGTCGTGAGATCAAAGTCATCCGTAAAGGATTAAATAAGTACATTCATGAAGTCGCAGAATAAGGTTTACAGTCGAAAACCAAGCAGCAAATTTGAAATCCCAAAATTATATAATACAATGGAAAAAGCGAATTGGAACTAGTTTTTACAGAAAAGACTATAAAAATCCGGTAGTTTGGAGTTATCATATCTAAGATTAACAGATTTAATTTCTTCACTGATATAAAAAGATTTAATAGTCCGACGGTTGTTTAAATTTTTTTCCCGAGTAAGAATTTTCGGACGTTTAAAATCGAAATCATGGCCTGTTTCAATTCTGTGTCTTTTAAATGCAGTGATACTATCACCGTTTATATTATGTCGTTGATGTTCTTTGATTCTATGATGTCGAAGATATTTATTCTTTGCATTTGGAATGCTTGAAAAAAGCTTTATCAACATTACATCGAGACGTCGTAACACATTCTCATCGTGACACTCGCGCTGCGCGCTCGATTTCCGATACACATTTGTAAACAGGTTTTGTTGGATTTTTTTTCTCGTAACTTTCGTCGTTTTTCCACACATTTTTTTCCACGTTATTTTTCACGAATAAAACAAAAAGTACGTATCCTATCAAGAACTGATTCTTAACGAAATTGTAGATCTTTTTTGGGATAACCATTTTGGTTAATTCATCTTTTTTTGTATCCTACATAGTGTTTCATATTGTGTGTTTTTCGGTTTCAAATTTTGATTTTCGATTGATAAGAAAAATTTTGAAAACGCTATAACTCTGAGGATTTTCTTTTTATCGAAAAAAATCATAAGGATAAATTGTTTGTTCTCTTCAACACTATAAATATCTGTACATAGAATTTTGATATTCAGAAAAAAGTTGTCTCCAAAATTTTCAAAATGCGCTCTTTTTTTGAATTTTTATCAGAAATGACTGGTTCACGAATTCGTCCTTTCTTTTAGGACCTAAAAAAAGTATGCCAAAGATGAATTTGATTCGTTCATTTTTTCGAGAGTTATCGTATTAACGGACGGACGGCTGGACGGACAGACAGACAAACGTTATGTTTCAATACACTATGATAGTTTATTATTTATTTTTTACTTATTTTATGCATGTTTTTCATGTTATTTCCATGTTTTTTCTAAGTTTTTGTCAGTTATTTGGATATCTTTATTATTGTTTTTTAAAACTTCTAACTTTTTTAATAATAAATTATCGTGCCACTGTTTAAGAAAAGGGATAGGGAGAGGCAGGAAACTTATAGAGGAATTAGCTAATGAATACTGCGTACAAAATATACGCGATGGTGTTGGCAGATAGGCTGCGCAAGGCTGTCGAGGGGAAAGACTTATTGCCGGAGACGTAGGAGGGATTTAGAGAGGAAAGGAGTACTGTTGACAATATTTACGTCTTGTAGCACGTAGTGGATAGAGAACAACCAAAAAGGGTGCCAAAGTGTACGCGTTTTTTGTATATCTGAAGAGCGCGTTCCCTTCGGTGGATAGTAGGAGGTTGCTGGAGGCAATGTGTGAGAGGGGAGTGTAGAGGGGCCTAATCGAGAGGATAAGGGCGATATACGAGGAGACGAAGGATAAAGTGAGAGGAGGGGAGGGAATTTCTTAGGGATTCTGGATGGATAGGGGGTTGAGGCAAGGATGCCCGCTTAGCCCAACGCTTTTTGCAATTTGGTCGCGGATGTGGAAAGTAAGCTAGCGTTTAGAGTGGTAGGAAGAGTTAGGGCGGGAGGAGTCAGGATATGGTCACTCGCATATGCAGATGACATAGTGCTGCTAGCAAAGAGCAAGGAGGTTATAAAGGAGATGATGAAAAGTTGAGAAGATATTCGGAAAAAAATACGCTAGAGTTAAATGTGAACAAGTCGAAGGTTATGGTCTTCAGGAAAGGAGGTGTGTGAGATGAGGGAGGAGAGTGGAAGTGGAAGGGAAGAGCGGTGCAAGAGGCGAAAGTGTTTGTGTACCTGGGCTTCCTGTTTCGAAGGTATGGGGGGGGGGGGTGGATGGTCATGTAAAAGAGAGGGTGAGAAGGGAAAATTTTGTGATGATGCAGGTGTGGTGGCTAGGGAAAGGTTGTTCAAAGATGATTTTGTAAGGAGAAAAACATTTTTTGATTCGCTAGTGATGAGTGTGTTATTTTACGGATTGGATGTTTGGGGTGGAAAGTGAGTGAGGAGGTGAATAGGATACATGAGAGGTATGTAAAGTGGACACTGGGGTTTGCACGGAATACGCCGAACTATATTGTCAGGATGGAGACAGGAATAATGAGTTTAGAGATTATAACAGGGAGTCGAGCGTGTAAATATGAGGAGAAATTTTCGGGAGAGGGGGGAAGTAAGCTGATTAGGGAGTGTTGGGGGGAGAAGAAGAAGAGACGTAGTAGTGCAAAGATGGAAGTGGAAAGGAAAAGGTATTTTAGAACGAATGGAGTGCAGATCGATGAAAGAGAACGCAGAAGGAGAGGAGAGAATAAGAGAGTCAAGGTATAACGGGAACTATGTGTTGATTATACCAAGGAACAAAGCGCAATATTTGGGTGAGAAAGGAGAGCAAGGAAGTCAGAAACTTATAGCGATAATGAGGTGCAGTTGCATGGAGAATTATATTAGGTCCTGGCTTTCTAGATAGGAGAGAATGAATGAATTGTGCGGGAAGGGGAATGCGAAAGTTGAGAATTGGTTAGAGGAATGGGAACAGGTGGAAAGAAGGGGGATAAGCATGGATGTATTATTGCATGAAATAGGAGACAAAAGAGCAGTAGTATGGATGAAGGGAGTGTTGGCTAAGATGGAGAAGAAGAGAAGGGAGGAGGAAGATGAATGGAGAAGGAAGGATTGTAAATAGGAGAGGAAGTAGATGTAAGGAAACTGTAAATATTATAAATTGTAGTTAAGGATTAGGCGTTAGTTGCGCAGGCAGAGGCTGACAATGCGAGGCATAGCGAGGAAAGAGAGACATGCGTGCGAGGCGAAGCGCAGCGAGGAAGGTTGGAATATAGAGGCGAGCGGATTAGTTATAAGGTGTGGATGGCTGTTAATTTGTAATAGTTAGCTGTAAGACAATTCTGTAAAAAAACTGGAAGTGTAATCAAGTCCATTTTTTTAAACCAGCAGGCCGAAAAATAACCGTTTATCTATCTAATAATAAATTATTGACTACAGGCTTGAAAACACACACACACACAAACTGGGTCCGAAACGTGAGAATTTCTCAATTTCACTCTACATGATTTTTATTTCAATGACCTTTGACACCCAATACTTTTTGATATAACAAATACATAAATATGTGACTTTTTGCAAAGAAAGGGACTACTTTATCGATCGTAGTTTCGGAGACATTTTCTTTTTTCAAACAAAAGTCAAATGTATTGATTTTTGTGTGTAAGTGGAAAATCACACTTCCAAGATTGTCCTGAGTTGAAAATGTTAACGATTTATCGAGCCATATATGAAGTAGACCCTTTTCTTTCGGAACGTTAGATGTATTTTGTCGTGCATTAAAATATCAAACGTTTTTAACATAATTGCCTGTAAGGCTCTTAGTATAGCATATTCACAGATTTTTTACATTACCTTGATTCTCAAAAGCTTTAGTTTGTATAAAATCACTCGGGCTTTTGCATTACATTGTATTACTATCAAATGTCTCAAACCATTTCCTTCTTTTTTTATGAATGCAAAATTGAAAAGTAGGGACAACAGTATCTTTTACGTTGAATTGAGAAGCGTAATCCCGTTGTACTTTTGAACTTTATCATTACCTTTCGTTTGCTGCAATGGTTCTATCAAACTACGTTTCACTATTCCAGTTAACTCTTCTTCTTCTATACATTTGTATCTTTTTTTTCATTTGCGTGTTTTTTTTGTAGGCCCTTCGTGCAAAGAGGACTGTCGAGCAGCAATATGAAGAAACTGTTAGTCGTATCAATGAATTGACGACCATCAATGTAAACATTGCATCTTCTAAGGCAAAACTTGAACAGGAACTTGCTACTCTAGCTGGTGATTACGAGGAAGTAACCAAGGAATTTAGAATGAGTGATGAAAGGTACCAAAGAGTACAAAATGAGCTTAAACATACTGTTGAGATCCTTCACGAGGAACAAGAACGCATTGTAAAAATTGAGGCTATTAAGAAATCTCTTGAAATTGAGGTGAAAAATCTTTCTGTCCGCCTGGAGGAAGTCGAAGCCAATGCTATAGTTGGTGGCAAACGCATCATCAGTAAACTTGAAGCTAGGGTAAGCAATGTTTGCAATTCTATAAACAGTTTATCGGTCTTTTTCAAACACAATAAGAATTAAACGGTCAATTTGATTTTCAGATTCGCGATTTAGAGCTAGAACTCGACGAGGAGAAACGCAGACATGCTGAAACAGTGAAAATTCTACGCAAGAAAGAACGCAATATCAAGGAAGTAATGATCCAGGTTGAGGAAGATTCAAAGAATATTGCTCTGCTGCAGGAGTCTTTGGACAAAGCATGTCAAAAAGTAAACATTTACAAAAGACAACTCCAAGAACAAGAAGGCATGTCCCAACAGAGTGTAACGCGAGTACGTCGGTTCCAACGTGAACTGGAAGCCGCTGAAGATCGCGCAGACACAGCGGAAAGCAATCTGACCCTAATCCGCGCTAAGCACCGTAGCTTCGTGACCACCTCAACGGTGCCCGGTTCTCAGGTTTACCTTGTCCAGGAAACGAGGCAAGAAATGTAAATCTTTGCAGCGTCATTCTTCACTACCTTACAGACACAGTTTTGTCTGCGCAAACGTAATTAAATATTTTAAAATTATATTTTCATGCATATTATCGTTAGAAATTATTTGACCATTCGGATAAATGCCACCAAGAAATTTTATATAAACAAGAATCAGTGAGTTTTAACTTCTGATTGAACATTTAAAAGAATTAAATATTCTTGAACATAAAAGAGAATTTGTTTGGAGGACTGCAGGGAGGAAGAACCAGATTGAGTAAAACATGGCACACTCATATTTAAAAAATATATAGTGAGAGAGGCCGTCAATCTTAAAGATACAACCGGGTATAGAGGATTACGTTTAGAGGCTAATACCACTCTGAAAAATCAGATTCAACTTTGCGTGTGAGAAACACATGGTGATTATGATTGCGAACAGCGTCACATTTCGTAAGGTTACAAGTTTACAAGGTTATAAAGTTACAACTTCATCAAGGCGACTTAAGAAACCTAATCCTCTTTTCTATCATACTGTTTCTGCTACATCTTGTAGTAGTTTCCACTGGTACTTCTGCTACAAACTGCATATTGATAGTATGAGGTCACTTATATATTTTACATCCATGAGCTAAAATAAGTTACCTATGCTGAAAGCGCAAAGCTGTAGAGGCTTGCTATACGGATTGTGGATAAGTACACGCGGGAAATTGGAATAGAATTTGGGTCGGACAATACTTGAGGCTGTTTAAGAGCTGTATTCAAACAAACTTTTTGTTCGACAAATTTTGTCCTTCAATCTCAAGAGCGAGCAACCACGACAAGAGGATGCATAATTTATGCATAAATATGAAAGGCAATTTAATCTGGATTGGACTCATGTTTGCCTTCCCTAAATCATATGGACTAAAATCGGACACGTAGGGTTTCATTTTCGCATACCAGGATGTTTTTATTTTCATCTTAGCATACCGTGAATTCATTGAGCATCAATAAACATAAATTTTCATCAGAGCCACAATATAAAATATTTAGCTTTATAATCGCTAACGCTATTGGTTTTTGGTATTAAGAGTCTATTATACACTATAATTCTCAAACATTATGTAATAAAAGAGCTGAAACCTCTAGAGCACATCAAAGTAAATGGGTCATTACTTTTGAAATCATATGAGAGTGGCACTAACTCCTGCTTAACGTTTGACACAACTCTTGAAGGAACGTACATCTGAATTTTCAATACAATTTCCCTTAAATGAAAAAAATCAGATCCATATTATAATTGAATAAATAAAGTTGAGAATACTCCAAATCCGCTTTATTTTTTTCTTGTCTCATCTTTTCCTATATTTTCAAATTAGAATCGAAAAACAGTTACAAAAAATCTTCCAATTTTTTCTTGGACACTCAAACCCTGTTTAATACAGTACACCCAAATTTTTCAGCATGTGAAATCCCATGCGGAAATCCGGATAATCAGCCTATAAGATATGTCTAAAGTCAAAAAACAGATGCAAATCTAAAAAAAAAGTAACAGTCAAGGAAATCATTTTATTCTTTTTATTTTGTAATGTAAAGCATTTTCATAAACTGAATTCCTCTCATTACTTTCCTAGTGTAAAATTTTAATATTTTGGCAAACAAATCATTATCAACACAGTTATTTCTATAGCTAGCAGGCACACTCAGATATTAATGCATTGAGTATTTTTAAACATTATTTTATTACGCGCATGATTTCTAGTTAAAATTTGTTTGAATGTCAAATGTAAATAAACATACTGTCATAAACATTGCTTAACTTTCTTAAATCAGTTATTTAATTTACAGGTAACTATTTCTATTTTTTTTTATTTTTGAAATCTAATGGGATCTTATATATCTTCATATTATGATTTTTCTAAATATTTCTATATTTTATTTCGAAATCTCTAATCTTTTGAATGGTTCTACTTACAAAATCGCAGATTCAGTTTCTGCACAAATGTATAATTCACCTTGAAGAAAAATAGAAATAATCTATGAACAAGATCAAGAACATACTATACTATATTTGTTATGCTTAAAGTGACGTACGAATTTTTAAACTGTCAAAAAATATGTAACCAAACTTTCTGTCGATAGTATACTCATTGTCAGTATTAAAAATGTTGTAAATAAATTAAATCTTCCTTATAAACTTATTTTTTCAATCTGGATTTTTAATAGCATTTTTTGAAAATAGTCTCTTAATTTTTGAATATATTAATTTGCCTTTATCATGCTTTTATGTAACAGATGCATATTTTTCATCAGGAATTATAAACTGCAAGGTGTCAAGGACTACAAATTATTGTGGAACTGACATATTTTACAAAACAATGATTAGCTTTTAGAAAAGTACATTCGAGAAAATTAAATTGTCGCCATTTTTACGAATGTATAGCGGTTCAACGAGCCTCGGTTGGCTTAAGCTACTTAACATCAGAAGCTAAACACAAGCATGATTGCAATCAAGATTATCGCAAATGAATTACTAATTATCTCATGTAATTATTATCATCAGAAGCTTAAGGAGATAAAAATACCCAAACGTTCTTTTTAAAGTTGCACAAACTTGTATTAAAATAATGATAATTCTATGATACCACTAGATATAGGACATCTACCTACAAACAAACGCACTGTACATCATACAAGAATATGTTTCAACATTTCATTTAATAATAAACTAAACAGTGTAAGTACAATATCTGCTGTTAGTCTTTAATTATTGAAACCCTGTATTTTTCAATATTTGGTACCGAGGTCAGACCGGAAGAAAATTAAAGGTGTTTTAGTTATTTAGGCTATGACTAAGCTGCCGCAACTTGCCACCTCAACCTACCTTACCTACAGTTTGTAAGTGGTTCTATATCATACAAATTGCCGATAATTGGTTTTGATCGGATGATACTGTTTATTTTGCCATCGATCGATAATACAGTGCGATGTTAGTATATTTTTATCTGATAATTTCCATGTCGGTCAGCGAAACAGGCGTTTTAATATTTCATGATCCTAATTTACGTCGAACGTTAAAAGAGAAAGGTTGATAGATTTCATTACACATATTTTAATTTCAAAAAAGGCATAGTTCGAAATTTTTTATTTTCTGATTTACAACTTAAGGTAGCATCGAATACAAGGTCATTAGCCAGTACATTTACAGGCCAGTAATATGAAGAGATGTACATTGTGATTTCAAACAAATTAAATACATTAATATTTCAGTCGGCGATTACAGTATTGGCGAAACTATATTTGGCTTAAAACACATATTTCATTAAGGAAATTTAGTACTTTTTGAAATTTATTTGTGTCCGTAGAATTATTTTGAGACTGCCCGGTAGGCGATATAATCTTCTTTTATTTAAGTAATTTCGACAGTCTTCCAAGTCATAATAGTGTGTTTCGTGGATGGTGATGATTTTCAAGTATTGTTCCAGATCATATTGCAGGAAGAGGTGATTAGATTGCGTATATCATTAGACTCAACTGAACGAGCTTACGTGTAACAAAAAGTATGCATGCTCACTTGGCTAGAGAATCAGCCTCTTCATTGCCTTTAATTTCTATGCGCGAAGGAATCCAAGGCAGGACTATTTTCTTTTCCATAAAATAAAGTTTTGCCAAGGATTCTTGTATAGTTTGAGTTATGCAATCCAAGTTGGTGAAATTTTTTATATCTTCGATGGCAATTAGAGTGTCCAAAATGATTAAAAATTGGTTGTCCTTTGATTTTGGGAAATGCACACCTTTCACATCTAAATATTGTTTAAGAATCAGGAAGTTTAAATTTTGTCATGCTTTCAGAACTTACTATTCCACATCCCGTTAACTTCACTAATGTTGAGCTGCAGTTTCGTACTACAATCTAATTTATGGTATATAACACAATTTCTCGTGTGTTACCATTCACATGTTAGTGCACGTACTTGTTTTTAGTTAGATGGGAGAAATCGAGCTGCCAGAATTTAAAATTTGTTTAGAACATTAATTTTTGGAAATTAAATTACTGCAAACTAATTTTCTTTAAGTCAGTAAAAATATGTTCAGAATTCTTGTTTTGGTCCTGTCAATTTTCTTTTGCGCTCGCGCCGAAAAAATGAATGTGTTGTTTTTCGATCCAGAAGCTCAATTATAAATGTGATGTATATACAAATAAATCCTAAGTTGTTTAGAAATTTAAAAATGTCAGTAAAGCAGTTTTGAATAATTAAATATCCTGAAGAACAGTTGCATATATCAGAATGGGAAATATGATTCAAAGAATCCTTTATTTGCAAATGAATAATGCATAGTTATGGAATCTTAAAACAATTGTGATAAACTGCTAAAGAATTTGTTAATAAGAATGTTATAGAGGTGGCGTGAGATGAAGTAAACTTATGGAGTGTATAAAGAATGCATTTGTTGATATAATTCAATACTGATAGACCTGGCAGTTACATTTTGTACAATTCTTAGAAAAAATATTACTTCAGCTTCCAAGTGGTATATATCAAACGACGAATGGCGAAAGAATTTTTTTTAATAAAAAAGGATGTGGCCTAACGCATTAGGAACGTATAACTGAAACGCAGCGTTATATAGGACAGCTATATAATTTACCTTAATGTACTGTACTATACTTTAATTCTTAACGTATAATTATTTTGACAATAAAGATTCTTTGGCGGGAGCAGATTATGCTTTTGTAGCTAAACTCTGGGTTCTTTATTACAAAAAATATAAACACTGATCACTTTTATTTATTTTCTTTATCATTTTTTCATATTTATGAAACGATGAGGCTCGTGATAACGAGCAATTTACTAAAATTATGGTCCTTCAGCCAAATAACCTCTTTTAATTTTCAGTAAATTTGTCTGTATTAAAGTATTAACATTCAAATTAATGGAGACCTATTTCAACATAAAACAAAGAGTAAGAATTCGCCGTGCCGGGAATGTGGTTTTCTTTCAAACAGTTTCGTGTGCGAAAATTTTTGTCTAATTACATCGAAACTTGGATTTGAGCCCGGGTTTGGTTCTGACTTTCGGGCTAAATCCAGGTCGTCTGAACGTAAAGATCAGGATGGTATGAACACTGAGTTCAGAAATATTGCGCAACGTGTGACAAAGTTGCCTATTCGATCGTTAGGATACCCGCGACTCCTTTCATCCGAAACCGCCGCGCTGCATCTGTTCTCGGAAGGCTCCAATCCAGTTTCTTCTTATACAAGCTCGACTTTATTCAAAACTAATTACCATTTATTTGAATTTATCAGTTTAGTATTCTTTTAATAAAAAAATTCATATCCGTTCTCTTCTGCTTTTATACCGTCAGACAGATTGATTAAACATTTCATCCAGAAGTCGCTCCTATGAAATCACTTTATTAGAATTTTGTAATAAGAAACTCTTCAGCGGTACTCTTTGAGTTATTACTTGCAAACGAATTGTTAATTTCAGAACTGTACGTTAGTATAACGACTAGTGATTAAACATTTAGTGATTCGAGTAGATAGGTAGGGGCGGTCCTGGCGCACTTTTTCCGTACGAATAGCAAACTTTCGGCTAGAGTGCAGCTGGCTGTAAGATTGGTTTCGCTCCTTGTGCTGACTTACGCATTACAGTTTTGAAGTATCCGATCGATGCTATCGATATTGGAAATCAATACTTAAAAATCACGGAAATGGAACTTTTTAGCCTCAGAAATATGGAATAGGATAGGATATGATATTGCAATAATAGGCTATTTAATACCTGCTATTCTCGGAATTGAAGTTTTTCACCCAAAAATAATATAAGTTATGTATTAAATGTTTTATCGCAACGGTGCATCATTGAAAATTTCCAAGATCTGCAACCTCTCTCGTGATAATATAACAACTCTTGGTAAACAAAATTCCATTCTCATTACATCATCGTCGATTCCTGGAATCCTTATTTATTTGAGCTAAATTAATTAAACATTCTCCTTTGATATTTGCTGACAGGGGCATCATATTTCATATAACGTCATCTTCGATTCCTGGAATCCTTATACATGTGAACTAAATTAATTAAACGTTCTCCGTTGATATTTCCCAACAGGGGCGTCATATTTCATATAATGTTAAACAATTCTCGATAAACAAAATTCCATTCTGATGACGTTATCATGATTCCTGAAATTCTTATCGACAGTGTTGCCATATTTCAACAATATTGGCACCATAAAAGCGGTGCACTCATTGTTTTTCATCATTGTACTGGTAAACAACCACGAGTAGGTTTGAAGTATAAAACGCTCCAAGATCTATATCAAAGCACAATTTTTCGGTGATTCTATCAGTTAACAACAAGACTCGCATAATTTCAAATTACTTTAAATCTTTATAGTGTTTCTATAAGTGTCATCAGTTAATAATAAGACATACATAACCTTGAAATAACTTGAAATCTATGCAGTGTTTCTACAAGTGTCATCAGTTGATAACAGGACATACATAACCTCAAATAACTGAAAATCTGCACAGTGTTTCTGTAAGTGGTCGCTGATTCCATTTAAAGCTAAAAATGGATTTCGAAAAATGTAAAAAAGTTCCACGAATCATGAAGATGAGATATCAACTTATACTCGAGAAGCAACCCACAGCAGCTGATGAAGTTAGATTGTGGACGAGGGCCGTAACTATAAACATCAGGATATTAAACAAAATATTAAGGAAGAACATTCTGCTATCCGTGGGCCAAAAACATGCAATTATGACGTTAATTGGTGATCTGAAGAAAGTAAGCAGAAAATTCAAGAAGTTGCTCAAGACAGGAACTGGTATGAATGAAGCTACGAAGAAACTGAGCGAGAGGTTGAGTTGGAATGATGTAGCAGGTGCGTTTCGAACACGAATAAGAACGGGACTTATGACAAATTTAATTCATAAAGATTTAAATACATTTTTGGATGATTGTAAACGCATGTTTATTCCACGAATTAAGAATGCAACTAATAGTGTAGTTAATGTCAAAGTTTGCGTTGAATTGACAGATATGTTCAAGGCATTAGTGGGAGGGGTGGAAAAAAATCGATGCAAAACGTGTTTACACTGAAGATAATCCTATTCTAACGTCTACGAATATTGGTGAATGTTTTAAGGATAAAATTCGTCAACAAGTTGAAGTTAAAATGGAAGATTTAAGAACATTAGATTTAGGGTGGAGACTAATAAAAATTATCAGCTTAACGGTTAACATAAATAGATACGCCCCTTTTCAAGTTGGAGCTTCAACTTTCATTGTATTACCTGATTTTATACAGAGAAAAAAATCTGTAGTTAATATTAAAAATAAAGACTCGTATTGTTTTCTCTGGTCAGTAATGGAAGCTCTTTACCCAGTTAAAAAAGATGCAGGAAGAACCAGTTCTTATCCTAAGCTTGATGGTTCAGAACTCAAATATAACAACATCAAGTTTCCAATTGCTCTTGAGGATATTCCAAAATTTGAGAAAATGAACGGTTTAAGTATAAATGTGTACTGGTTCGAGTCTGCTCAATACAGTAAGAAAGAGAAAATTTTTCCAGTTTCTATAAGCCAGGAAAAATCTAAAAAAGCAATAGTTCATCTTCTTATGATTGAAAATACTAACTTTGATTCAGATGTAGAAGTTGATCATTTTGCTTGAATAAAAAATCTATCTATACTAGTGAAATCACAAATGACAAAAGCTGATCATTGCACTTACTTCTGTGATAGGTGTTTGCGTCACTTTAAATTTGAGAAATCTCTAGAAAAACATAGAAGTTATTGTGATAATCTAAACAATAATTGCAGTATATGCTGACATAGAGTGTTTCTTAGAGCCAGTTGTCAGTACGCATGGAAATGCTTATCAGAAACATATACCTACAAGTGTTGCTTTTTACAAAAAATGCAGTTTTGACGATTCACAATCTGAACCTCAAGTTTATCGTGAAAAGGATTGCATCACGTGATTTGTCCTTGAGTTGAAAAAGATAGCTGAGAAAGTAGATTCTTATTTTAAAAATGCAGTTCCAATGGAACTGTTAACATTAAAGCAAGAGTATGATTTTCAAAACGCAAAATTTTGTCATATTTGAGAACAAAATTTTAACCAAGATGATGTTAAACATCGGGATCACGACCATTTTACAGATAAATACCGTGGCCCTTCTCATGACAGGTGTAACGTAAAATACCAAGACTCACATGTAATTCCCATAGTATTTCATAATTTATCTGGCTACGACCATCACTTTTTCATTAAAGAATTGGCTACAAGCTTTGAGGGTGATATCTCATTATTACAAGTCAACAAGGAAAAATATATATTATTTACAAAAAGGGTGCAAAATACAAAAGTTAAACTCAGATTCATGGACTCTTTTCGATTTATGCCAAGTAGCCTCTCCAAATTAGCTTCAAATCTTAGCAATGACGAAAAATTGATTACAAGAAAATATTCAACAAATGATGATGAATTTAAATTATTAACAAGAAAAGGCGTATTTTCATACGATTATGTTGATAATTAGCAGAAATTAGATGAAGATTGTCTGCCAGCAAAAGAGGAATTTTATTCTGAATTAAATGATAAGGGTATTTCAGATGAAGATTATAATCAAGCGCGCAAGGTGTGGGAAAAGTTTAACACTACTATACAGCGCTAAGGCTTTCTTTCGATGCTATGTTAAAGTATACTAGAATGGAACTCGATCTATGAACAGATGTAGAAATGTTATTACTTGTTAAAGGAGCAATATTTCGATATAAACAATCAATACGGTAAAGCTAGGAGCCAATCTTTACCCTATAGCAATTTTAAATTGTTCACTGATTTTTAATACGAACACAATTTTTTCAATATTCCCGATGATTCAGAAATAGGTTATATTCTTGAAGTAGATTTGGAATATCCTGAAGAACTGAATGATTTGAATAAAGCCTTACAATTGTGTCCAGAACATTTTTTACCTCCTCCTCCAACATCTACAATATCGAAACTAATTACCAATTTGAAATCAAAGACGAATTACGTTCTTCATTATCAAAACTTAAAACAGTATTTAAAATTGAGAATGAAGCTTGTTAAAATTCATCGAGTTTCAGAATTCGAATAAAAGCCATGGCTAAAAGCTTATATTGATTTGAATACTGATTTGCGAAAGAAGGCAAAAAATGAATTTGAAAAAAATTTCTTCAAACTCATGAACCACTCTGTGTTTGGAAAGACCATGGAGAACGTAAGGAAGCACAAAGATGTTAGGTTAGTGAGAAAGTGGGAGGGAAGATGGGGTGCAAAAGCTCTGATTGCCAAACCAAACTTTCATAGCTGCTTCATAGCTCGACCTCAACTGTTAATTTGAAGCCGAATACATAAAATTCACTCGATTGAGCAAAACAAGATCGCCCTCAGCTAGGGAGATGATAAGAGGATGCTGATTCCTCATACCACCGACACACTTCTATGGGGATACAAATTCCAATCACAGGAGGCAATAGATGTTGATAAAAATTAATATTCATTTTCCAAAAAGAAGAATTCAATTCGCAAAGGAGAGTTGAAACTGTGTACAGTGATTCCAAACAAAAACTTGTATATACGAGTGTGAATAAAATATTAACCGGAATTCTTTTTTAATATTTATTTATTTATAAAACAATACAAAAATACTATTGATTATTTTTCTACATAGTCTCCTTCACGCTC
>NC_046664.1:139427402-139432027 GCF_010883055.1 Belonocnema kinseyi | reverse complement strand
TTTGGCCCAATCAAACACTTGAGTTTTAGACAGAGTATCATCCCCATACTGAACCTTCAATCGAGTCAAAATTTCGCACGGTTTAACGCCTTCTTTAGTTAAAAACTTTATTGTAACCCGTTGTGCAACGAACGCTGGAACCTGTTGCTCACTCACAGCTGTACTGACGAATTGACTGAGTCAAACAGCTCACCAAGCGTTTTACCCACTCCTAATACATTACATTACTAGAACCTACACTGTGAGAGTGCTTGCGATTGGCTAAGAAAAGTATTTGTAAAATTCCGGTTTATATTTGATCCACCCTCGTATGTGTAGAAACAAGCAAAGTGAATAATGTGACAAGTGATGTGGATATATGAGTCGGTGAGTGCGAGAGATTGCGGATCCTCGGGTTGCGGATAGAGGGTCCCTGTACCAAGGGTTTCTGCTGAATATGGTTACAAAAATAAATAGGCAGTCGCGGACAATTGTCCAGGGGTGGTCCCGAAGGAATTAACCCCCAAGCGGAGGTGTGAAAACCGTGCCGAAAGGTGAATGGCACCTGGGTGAGGTGTCTATAACGGTGACTCTGGGATACCGGGCGACCTCTCAGAGTACGCAGCCTTATCTTTGCATGCGGGACTCTACAAGGATGGACGAACCCCTTTCCATAGCTTCTCGTGGGAACAACAATGACAACACCAGACATAGTTGTAGTAAGTGCGGTTCAAAACAATAGAACGCGCAGGGCTCCCGACAATGGGTCGGCCAACAATGCCGACCAATCCAGAGCTGGGGGAGCCAATGAAAATGGATTTAATGCGATGGATCGGCGGGATCTCGTGACCTTTGGGTGAACGGAGCAACTGAATCACGACTTGCTAGACCGCTGCGATGCGAGTGTGGCCCGTGAACGGGGTTACATGGCACGGTTGCATGCTCTGTGGTGCGAGAAACACCCTGAGCTATCGCACTTTTCGCAGCAACGTCTGCGAAACCATGCTGAACTACTCCGTAAAAGGGGCTATGTAAGCGGAACGCCTACTCTACCACAGCTAGAACAAGCCGGCAACAAAGAAAGAGAGGCGACACTAAGACCAACCGCGAACAGGCATCAAATAGATGAAGAGCGATGCTTTACGACCCGGAGAAACATCAACACCAAGGTTTCTCTCAAGCCTAAAGATCTGACTGAAATGGATGACGAGCTTTGTGGACATTTTTCCGGTGAATCTGACCTCTGGGCTATCAATTATTGTGTGTATAATGCAGCGAGAGCTTTAGTCGATACGAACCGTAAAACAAAACCAACGGCTGATCATAAGACCAAAAGACGAATGCATCAACTTGCCGTAAAGATAGGCTGGGCAAGACAGGACGCGTCCCGCATTTAATGTGTGATTGACTACATCACATCTGGCAGGAATTTTGCTGCCAAGGTTCGAAAATTCGCGCGCGAACTCCGGACCCGTTATCACACACTTAACAAGTCAAAGCTGCTGACCATCAGGCAGCATATTGTTGAGAGAATACGGATACTATCTGACGCTAAGAGAAGTCTAGAGCGGAGGGAGAGGTGGGTCAGAGAAAGTCAACAGTTTCTCTCTGACCCATCTCGAATCTTCCAAGACCCTCCAGTTACTGTCGAACACCCACCCGAACCAGAGGGGGTCGAAGTATTTTGGAGAGAAGTCTACGAAGTTCAGCATAGAATGGACGAAGACTCAGAAAATATAAATAGCTTCAAGAAGTTATGTGTTGTCCTCATAACACCTGATAAAGAATTCCCACCCATCACTACCGAGGAGGTGAAAAAAAATTAAGAGGGATGAAGAACTATTCCGCACCGGGACCAGATTGTATCAAAACCTTCTGGTGGAAGAAGTTTTCTTCAACCCATCAGCATTTGGCCCGTATTTTCACCTCATATTTGAAGTCGGAAGTGCCGATTCTAGAGTGGTTGGTGGAAGGGTGTACAATACTCCTGCCGAAAATAGGCAACTTAGCTGTCCCAAAGAACTACAGACCAATAACTTGTCGGAACACGCTTTATATGATATTCACAGCTATCCTAAATGATAGGATTGTTCGGGCAATTGAATCTGTGTGGCAAGAAATGTATGAACAACGAGGCTCAAAGAAAGGCGTAGCCGGATGTCGGGAGAACCTGCTCGTCGATAGATGTGTCTGCAAAGATGCAGAATTCTACCAGCGTGACCTATCGATGGCCTGGATTGATTATCGGAAAGCTTTCGATTCTACATGCCATAGACTTATCATCTGTTTTTTGGAAATCTTAAAGGTTCATCCGCAAATAGTTGGGTGCATAGAGAGATTGATGCCGCTTTGGAAAACCAGATTTACTATCTCATCTGGCAAAAATCGTGTGACAACTTACAAGGTCACGTTTCAGAGACATGTCTGTCAGGGCGACACCATGAGCCCACTCCTCTTTTGCCTTACATTATTGCCACTATCTCTAGCACGGCGCCATTCCGACGGGTACTTGTGCGGCAAACCTGCAGATCGAAAGTACAAGGTCACTCATGTATTTTACATGGACGATCTTAAGATCTATGCTAAAAACAGATAGCAACTGCATCTAGCTCTGGAGATTGTCGAATGATATACTAAGGAAATTGGAATGGAATTTGGGTTTAACAAATGCGCCAAGGTTTATTTGAAGCGAGGAAAACTTAATGGCATCCCTGAAGATCCTGAGCTCGTTGATAGAAGCGCCATACGACATCTTTGGGCTGGAGAGACTTAGACATACCTGGGCGTGCCACAGAGCCGCATTCAGGATGTGACATCTATAAAGGATACTCTCCGAAGCAGATACAAACATCTCATCCGACAGATTTGGTCTTCCGAACTGTCAGCGAGGAACAAATTATTTGCAACGAACATGCTTGCCGTCCCGGTACTACTCTATTCATTTGGAGTAGTTCCATGGACGAAGAACGAGCTCAGATCTCTTGATATCGGGACAAGAAAGGTTATGCACATAAACAAAAGTATGCATATTAAGCCTTCCGTTCCGCGGCTGTACATCTCACGCCGTCAAGGTGGTCGCGGAATATTGAATCTTGAATGTCTTCACAACAGGATTATTCTGGGTACAGCACATAGAGTTGCAAATGGAAGAGACCTTCTTCTTAAAATGGTCAAGAATCACGAACAAGTGGGCAAAGGAGCATTTCTGTACAAAGCAACGGAGGAGGCTGCTGAAACACTCGGACTTGACTTCAGTATTAGGGGTGAGCAAAATGCATTAAATCTAATCTATCTCGAGTACTCACTCCTGAAAGCCCGGGTGAAGAAAGCACAAGAGAAAAACTTTCGTAAACAACTCCTCGATAAGAGGATGCACGGTCTCTTCCACAGAAATGTGAAGGATCAGTCAATGTCGCCACATTTTGAGTCAAGACATTTCCGATGATAGCTGCAGGGCGTGCCATGCACACCCCGAGCATTTAGCTCACATACTATCTAGTTGTCCAACACACGCGGGAACGACCTACATTCAAAGGCACAATGCGGCACTAAGAGTGCTTTATTACCATCTCTGTCACTCCTACGGCATTCACCTTAATATTGCTCCTCGAAATGGTCCTAGGGAAATTGAGTCAATGGTCGAGAATGGGAAGTGCCGCATATACTGGAACTTTATATTCTCGACAATTGTTTCTGTTGCTCACTCGAGGCCTGACATGGGTCTTCTTGACTTCGAGAAGCGAACCATGTTCGTTATCGAATTTTCGGCACCAGCTGACAAAAACATCATAGCCAAGGAGAATGAAAAGAAAGAGAGGTATCAAGACCTTATAAGGGAGTTGCAACGATTGTACCCGGAATATTCTGTTAAACTGATCGTCCTTATCATCGGCGCTTCGGCGCTCTTGGAGGTGCCAAGCTTTCACTTGCTAATAACCTAAAAAGCATCCCTGCGTGTCAACAATATGCTAGAACACTTATGGGAAAAATGCAGAAGGCGGTTGTCTTTGGGTCACTCCGCTTTCTTACGGTGCACGAAGCTTTTGTTGGATCGTCGTATTGATTCCTTTGCAGACTGTAACCACCTATCTCACGGTTGTGAGACGTGGTTGTGGCTGAAATTTTACCGCGATTTCGCTGGAAGCGGGTGCAATTTTTCAGATTAGCACCCGCTCCCGGCGAAATCCTGCGGTTGTCCTTATGACAAATTTTTAATTATATATATAATAGCAACAAAAGAAGTTTATATGTAAATTGGAAGAAGGAAGAAATCGAAAAACTGTAAAATTGTTTGTAAAGTGCAAGTTATTGTGAATAAAAGAAAATCAATTGAATATAAATTGTACGTTTTTATTTAATGCAACCTGAAAATAACATTTTTTTAAAAGCAAATTTAGTTCTAATAAAAAAATTCAATTCTAATCATTTTCCTAAACAGATGTAGCTATTGGATGCAACATGATCCTGCAGATCGAATATATCAAGGTCAACGATGTTCAACAACCAATCATTCGCCCATCTACTATTCGCACTTATTATCATTATTATAGGGACAAGGAACTCTGAAAAAACAACATAATTTTTCTTTTTCATTTAAAATTATTTTTTATTTTCAATGGAAAAAGCCAGTACATTATACTTAAAAA
>NC_046664.1:139421296-139427302 GCF_010883055.1 Belonocnema kinseyi | reverse complement strand
GGCCTG
Organism: Belonocnema kinseyi; assembly: GCF_010883055.1. Classification (NCBI taxonomy): domain Eukaryota; kingdom Metazoa; phylum Arthropoda; class Insecta; order Hymenoptera; family Cynipidae; genus Belonocnema; species Belonocnema kinseyi. The sequence goes on along the minus strand of NC_046664.1, from coordinate 139,427,296 downwards.
GATTGATTATCGGAAAGCTTTCGATTCTACATCCCATAGACTTATCATCTGTCTTTTGGAAATCTTAAAGGTTCATCCGCAAATAGTTGGGTGCGTGGAGAGATTGATGCCGCTTTGGAAAACCAGATTTACTATCTCATCTGGAAAAAATTGTGTGACAACTTACAATGTTACGTTTCAGAGAGATGTCTTTAAGGGCGACACCATGAGCCCACTCCTCTTTTGCCTTACATTATTGCCACTATCTCTAGCACTGCGCCATTCCGCCGGGTACTTGTGCGGCAAACCTGCAGATCGAAAGTACAAAACTAAAAACAGAGAGCAACTGCATCTAGTTCTGGGGATTGTCGAATGATATACTAAGGAAATTGGAATGGAATTTGGGTCTATACTTTTTCTGATCTCTTATTTTATATTATGAATCAAGAGATCTCGAAAAAAGAAGTATTTTTTATATTTCTTCCGCAATCGGTTGTTGAAATTGCAGTAGAAATATTGTATATTTTCAGGCGGTTTGCGTAATGCATATTGCGTTTATCGTGTACATTAGGTGCCTGTAGAATGTACGTGTATGGCGTATGTTATAGCAAACAGAAAATGACAACAATACAAGTTTCAAAGTAAAATCTATACAACATCATACCTATAATTACAACTGATGCTAAATGAAGAAATCCATGAGTTTAAATCAAGAAGACCCCTCGTTTCAATAAAATACAATGCTTTTTAGGGGCCAACAAAACAATTTTCTTTTTTTACTGTGAAGCACCATTGGGATCATGCTGGGGAAAATATATGTTGTTACTAAGTTCAAGGGTCACTTTTTAAGAAAATAATTACGGCGGTGCAAAAAATTATTCATTAAAAATTTTATTTTTCAAATTCCATTTTCGAGAAAATTGACATTTTTTAATTTTTCGAAAAAATTTGATAACTTGTGTAACAAATTTTGTTTGAAGTTGGCACTTGTGGTAAATCAGTTTCATAATGGGACCAACTTACCCTATAAATATGAACCAAATATCTTCCAAGACAGACCACCCATGCTTACCCGGCTATGGCCTTTGTTGAAATTGCAATATTTTTATAATTTTCAAGGTCTTTATTATTTATGAAAGTGCTATTTGATATCTTTTCAAACAAAAGTTCAAGCAAACTCACAGTCTTTGGATAGTTCACAGTGCCTATATTAATAAGATTTTTATTGAAAATGATCTAAGAATCTCCAATCATTAGTCTGTCTTTCGATAATTTTCGTACACCAGAAACATTATCTATATCTCTCCTTCTCTCCCCCAACTTTTGAAGATCATGAATTGCTATATCATTTGATGGAAAGGAAAGTGGTGTTTCTAAATCCTCTGAAGTCTCAGAATTGTATGCTGACTAGAATAAAGTTTCATCATCATCTTGATCATTTTGCTCTTCACCATCATTTTGAAACTCGTGTTGAAATTCTTCTTCAGATTCACTCTTGATTTCATTTTTCATTTTATTCTTGGCTTTATTTCCGGATGGATCAATTCTTTTACCAGTTTTAAAATCATTAAATATTTTCTCAAGTGGTGTAACGATAGGCTTAAAGGTATCATTTAATGTCTGATCAACTGTTTCTTTACCCAACTTGATTAATCTATGCTTTCGTCGAATCGCTTCACTATACTGAGAAAACTATATCGCACAAATTACAATATATATCGTAATTCCTGCGCTATATATCGTAATTATCGCATTATAATAGCGCAAAATCGTGATATCGTACATTGCAAGTTTTTACATTAGATACCGCATAATTGTGTAATCTATAACGTAAGAAATGGGGATTCCCATCCGTCGGTTACATTTTGCGCTTTTGCTGAAATGTATTAAGTAAGTTCTAATTCGTCTACAATAATGTGATTTATTTCGGAGGAAATATATCAGTAATTACATATTTTTTTGTGTTTTCTGTCGTTGATTCTACACGTTTTACTGAAATTTCCTCACTTCAGCGCAACACAGTCGACGAGTTCAGAATTATTTTCCTAACCTCAATGAAACTTTCGCCGAAATATGTTTAATCATTAACAGTTGCAGGTCTTACCTGCAGCAAATTTTTAATTTTCTCTGTGTTTGTATTAAATCTAGAGTCCCGATTTATAGCTCGAACTGACTCATGCTCTGCCTTTTTCCCATTGTTACTAAGGACGCCGTAGCAGACGACAGCAACAAAATTTAACTTCATTTTTGCCTGTGATATTAGTGCATTATAATATCATACAAAGCTCCGGGACCTGATTGTACGTTATCATATTGCGCTTTCTTGCAATATAGTACTTTTGCGATATCATTGTGCGATATCTTTTTCTCCGTGTAGCTTTAGCAATTTCATGAAAAATATGTTTTTGCTTATGAAAGCCCTCCTCACGTGTAGACATGTTAATACCGTAGTGTTCAAAGTGTAACTGCTTCTATACAGGCATTACATACATATTTATTATATTACTCATACATATATACTCATACAATATTACTCATACACTGCTTGGTAACAGATGTCCATGCCGTTTTTCTTTTTTCTCATGTTGTCCAAGCGAATCGAAATTAACGATTTGTAGCTTTATAGGTTGTGCTTCAAACTGCATCTTGACTATGACTGAGTGAAAAACTATAAATGTCAGGTTTATGTAGGTTCAGTCTTTATTCTGAAAGTATCTCTCAAACAGATATGATCGTTCACGGTGACAAACCTACAGTCAGTCGTAAACGATCCTCGAAAGAGGCAAGACGTGGCAAAGGTCTGTTGAATAAAATTATTAATAATCTTCCTGTAAAGTAACATATTCCTGGATACCAGCACTGCAGACCAGGCACGAAGTTGGCAAAAAAATTGCGCGAGGTGATCCTGGAATCAATCCTCTTAACGCTGCTTGTGAGGAGCACGATATAGCCTACTCACAAAATAGAGAAAATATAGAGGCTAGAAACTTATCTGACAGTGTACTAGCTGAAAAAGTTTGGAAAGGTGTCCTTGCTCAGGACGCAGGCTTGGGTGAAAAGGCCGCTGTAAAAAAGACTGATGGAAAAAAAATGTAAACAAACCTCGAATTTTACCAGTTCCAAAGAAATTGGGTGGCTTTCTACCCTTTCTTATACCTATCTTTGCCGATCTAAGTGCTACTTGTGCGCTAACTGGTGGAGCTGCGCGAATAGCTAAAGCTGTTAATGATTCAAATGATGCAAAACGAAAGCTTGAAGAAAGAAAACGTTATAATGAAGCAATGGAAGCCATTGCTGTGGGGAAAGGTCTATATTTGAACCCTTATAAAGGAGGATTAGGACTTCATCTAAAACCATATAATCAATGGGGGGGGGGGGACTTAAGTGCAAATCAAAAAAACTTAAGGTGACGCTACCTCATCGAGCATTAACTGATGAAGATTTACTTAAATTCGCAAAATCTTTACAAAGTAAACATTTTAGAGGTGTTTTTATGTGTAATGGGTTAACAAACTGTGAGCCACGTAAATGTGAAAGTGCTATTGTTAACCTTGATGATAAAAAGAATCTAGGTACTCATTAGGTTGCGTATAAAAAGATTAACAGTAAAATAATTTATTTTGATAGCTTTAATAACCACAGGCCACCTTTGGATCTCTTTAAGTATCTCAGTGTTGGTAGCGTAAAACATAATCATGAAAGGTATCAAAATTATGATACATTTGTATGTATACATTTATGCCTTAAATTTTTATGCAATCAATTAAAATTTCAAATTATGCATAATCTATATAAATGTACAGGCTAATGATTTCAAAACAGTCAAAGACTAGCCGTCATCATGGATGATTCATTGACGTTAACATTATCGGGCACTTTTTCGACCCTAGAAAATCAGTATTTTCCTCCAACTTGTCTCCATACAAAAATGACGCTCTTCGTCTTGTGGAATTTCTAACCTTCAACTCAATTCCCAATGTAGACATTGTTCAAAATAAATTCTACGTGGCTAAAGAAATAATTGAAATATCTACAGAAAGTTATGAAATAGGTGATATACAGCACTATCTATAGAATGTTTTAGTAAAAAAGGGTATTGAAATTCAAATTAAACTTAATAATAATACATGAGATACATCATCAATCTGGCATCAATGGTCAAAAAGTACACACTTTTCATGAATGTTTCCCCGTTGTATCGCCAGAATATAAAATAGTGGAAGTCCCATTGCACATCATTTACTTGCCGATTGCCATCAAGACAATAGATCATATACAGCTTCGTATAGTTGATCAAGACGGATATTTGGTTAATTTTCCTGGAGAAATTATGACACTCAATCTGCGCATCAAGTCTTTACGATAGTGGGTATTGTTTTCAATAAAAAGGTTGGATTCAGCTGTAATACTTTAATACCATGGAGCAAGAGCATCAGTCGACAACAGACTGTCAAAGAGATAGCACCTCAAAACGTTCTGCTGCTGAAAAGGCTGGGTTTCGAGGTCACACCACTCGCAAAAAGAAGAGAATAAAATGATTCAAGAGTTTTTTTTCTTTGCATCTGTATTTTTGTATATCGACGTTTAATTGTTTGTCATGGAGGGGAAAATTTTACATATTGAAACTCCCATTATCTTCGACGAATCTATCGCTCATTGTGAAGTGCATGCACACCAGTCATATGCTTCATCAAGCTTCAATAATAGTGATGAGATTAGAATTGCAGTTCAGAATCAAGATCATTGTCTCCTACCGAGCAAAAGTTCACTGCACGTACATGGAAGAATCGTAAGAACTGATGGAGCACCAGTAACAAACACAATTTGAGTTTATAATGCCATCTGTCATTTGTTTAAAGAAGCAAGATATGAAATCAATGCAATAGAAATTGATAGAAATAAAAATGCTGGTCTCACTAGTCTCATGAGAAATGATGTATCTCTAAATCCCGGACCATCACGTTACAAACAGAATGCTGGCTGGCTTAAAATAAATGATAATAATCAATCACTACCCATCGCCACTGGTTACTGTGATGTAACCATACCTCTTAGCATGAAATTTGGGTTTGCTGAGGATTAATCACAAAATCACTGTCAATGCTAAACATGAACTTATTTTGACAAGATCAAAAAGTGATGCAAATGCCATTTTGCAAGCAGCCCCTATCAAGCAGTATAAAATAGAAATTAATAAAATAGAGTGGTTATTGTCTATTGTTAGATTACACAGCCACAAAAAAAGAGTGCGGATCTGGTAACAAGACACACATATTCCTATGGACTTTGTGGCGCTAATTTCAAATTTGGTATCAAAAATCACCCATCACGTTATGGTTGAGCCATAACCTCAAAAAATGACGAAAAATCATGCACTGAGGCAAATAAATTTCAAAATAATGCCAGTGATGCAAATTTTCCCTTCAAAAATATGTCGACAACTGTGAAGGACCAACCCTTGCCTGATATCAACTTATTTAACATAACTTTACCCAACAGAACCTGACCTTACCTAATCTGAATTAACAGAAATTTTTAGAACTACACGTAAAGCTCTGAGAGCATATTTTCCCAGTAGCAAATGTGTGCTACATCGAATGGGTCAACTCGAGCCTAACCTAACCTAACCTTACGAAACACAATTAAACTGATTGTGTTGTCCTATTGTGTTTGCCGTACCGTTTGAATCAGCTTGGGCTTAACCGGCAAAGAGGTCTAACCTATCCTAACCTAAAAGAACCTGACCTAACGTAACCTAACCTAACTTAACTTCACGTAACACAATTAATCTCATTGTGTTGTCCCGTTGTGTTTTCGAACTTGGGAACAGTATGAATATCCTCTACTTCCAACTACTTCAAACCATGTTTGGACTGTAAAAACATCAACACAATTGGAAAATTTTCCCGCTCAAACAACGGCATATTGCTTAATTTTGTATGATCGTATACTTTAGTATAAACCAATAAGTGGTTTGGTGAAAAAGTTGATATAAAAGCTACTGTAACCGAGTAAAAATAG
>NC_046664.1:139405778-139421196 GCF_010883055.1 Belonocnema kinseyi | reverse complement strand
TGTTCAGACAAGTTATTGGCCTGTAGTTCTTCGGGTCAGCTAAGTTGCCTATTTTCGGCAGGAGTATTGTGCGCCCTTCCACCAACCACTCTGGAATCGGCCTTTCGACTTTAAATATAAGGTGAAAATATGGGCCAAATGCTGATGGGTAGAAGAAAACTTCTTCCACCAGAAGGTTTCGATACAATCTGGTCCCGGTGCGGAATAGTTCTTCATCCCTCTTAATACCTTTTTCACTTCCTGCGTAATGATGGGTGGGCATTCTTTATCAGGTGTTATGAGGGACAGCATAACTTCTTGAAGCTATTTATATTTTCTGAGTCTTCGTCCAGTCTATGCTGAACTTCGTAGACTTCTCTCCAAAATACTTCGACCTCATCTGGTTTGGGTGGATGTTCGACAGTAACTGGAGGGTCTTGGAAGAGTCGAGATGGGTCAGAGAGAAACTGTTGATTTTTTCTGACCCACCTCTCCCTTCGCACTAGACTTCTCTTAGCGTCAGATAGTATACGTATTCTCTCAACAATATGCTGCTTGATGGTCAGCAGCTTTGACTCGTTAAGTGTGTGATAACGGGTCCGGAATTCGCGCGCGAACTTTCGAACCTTGGCGGTAAAATTCCTGCCAGATGTGATGTAGTCAATCACACATTGAATGCGGGACGCGTACTGTCTTGCCCAGCCTATCTTTATGGCAAGTTGATGCATTCGACTTTTGGTCTTATGATCAGCCGTTGGTTTTGTTTTACGGTTCGCATCGGCCAAAGCTCTCGCTGCATTATACATACAATAATTGATACCCCAGAGGTCGGATTCACCGGAAAAATGTCCACGAAGCTCGTCATCCATTTCAGCCAAATCTTTAGGCTTGAGAGAAACCTTGGTGTTGATGTTTCTCCAGGTCGTAAAGCATCGCTCTTCATCTATTGGATGCCTGCCCGCGGTTGGTCTTAGTGTCGCCTCTTTCTTCGTTGCCGGCTTGTTCTATCTGTGGTAGAGTAGGCGTTCCGCTTACATAGCCCCTTTTACGGAGTAGTTCAGCATGGTTTCGCAGAAGTTGCATGTTAATAGTTCCTTTTTCGTCCATCATCTCGGCTAAGTATGAAACTGTTTGGGAAAGTTGGTAGGATCCAGTGAACAATATTTTAAGATCCCTTTCTGTCATTTCTGGGAAATATAAAATCTCGGTAGATGAAAGGCTGTTAAATATGTTTTTCTTACGGTACCACCCTTTCTCTTCGGCCTCTTCGGCTAAAGTGTTCTCGACACTTTTTTGATTTTTCATCCCTAAAACAATTTCTTCAAACAGCTCTACATCAGACTGCTATCGTTTGACTCAGTAGCTGTTAACTGCGATATCTTACCTTTTAATGCAGGCATTAAAACATTAAATTCCTTCACTTCCAACAGGTTCACAACGTCCCGGAAGCTACGGTCAAGAATGAAAAAATCTTTCTTCATCAGTTTTGACAAACCGTTAGGATTCTCAATAACTTTCTTCATTAATTCTGCATCATTTTGATTCGCACAGTACGGACCAAGAATTTCAAGTCAGTTGTACACACTATAAGTGGTTTATAAAATGGAACTTTTTTGCCCAGAGAATGATTTTCTTTGATATTCGTTCTTTCCACTTTTCTGGTGTCGAGCGTAAGTGCCGTCACAAATAACCATCAATTTTTCAATAGCATTGTACAATGTCTTAGCCATTTTTGTAGTATGGTTTGCAATTAGATCGCACCTTGATACAGCGTCGAGCCCAAATCGAGAAGGAAGTACTTCTTTTTCAAAAGATTTCATTATCGATGCGGAATATTCTGATACGAGTTGCTCTCATTCAAGTTCAAAAGTAGCAGAAAATAATTTATTGGAGTTTCCCGTTCGTAATTTGAACAAGAATACTAGAAAAGCTTGTGTTACTGTGCGAATTTCAGTATTGCTTAAGGAAGTCATCATATCGCGCAACTTACCAGTGCTTTCCACTTCAAGCCCGTGAAAATCTGCAGCTTTTCTTCTGGAAAGTTGAAATCTGCAACTTCGTCAAGAACTGCAGCATCGCATTTGATGCTTAGACCATCCATTAACTTCATTAGCTCTGAAGCTTTCATATTTGATGTGTTCAAATAGTTACGCAATTTCTCAGGTCTTCGTCAAAAAAAGATTTTTGATCAGATGATCTTGACAACATCGATTCCCCTTTGCGATGTAGATTTTTTTTTTTACATACGATTGAATGCGAGCTTCTTGTGCAACAACTGTTAAATTCTTGTTTGAATAACACACGCAACAATATGCATGGGTTGAAACAGTTCTTTGCATGTGTACACAAATATGCTCGTCATCAGAATCTCCAGAGGTGGACCTCAATCTTCTTCTAAATGTGAGGTCCTTAATATCGGATTATAGAGAAATGTCGCTGTCATAAACGAAATCAAGGTTTTCTGGAGAATCCGTTGGCAATTTTTGTGTCCTCTCGATATCCAACTACCGTTTTTTATAAAAAATAACACGACAAACTCCACATAAGACATAATTGATGGCGACTGCTTTCCCAAAACTCATAGAAAAAGCCTCAGCTTCATTTATTGATTTAATTGTCTTACAACGGCCTGAAACGTTCTTCAAAAACTTTAGACACGCTGAACATTTTTTACTGTATGAAGAAATACGCTTATCGAATGACATCTTTCTAGTTGCGTAGGAGTTCAACTAATTAAAAGAAGAAAATGCAATTAGCTGTATAAAGCAGCTTAAAGAATTTGCAAAAGGCTTATGCAAATAGATTCTTTCACCCGGAGCAATTAGTTGCTGGACAAGGAGAAAATCACAAAGCCAGAGAAAAGATTACTCTTTCAATAATATGCACCTACGATATTAAAACAGGTATCTTTTTTCCCTAGGAATAAATCTAACCTAGCCTAACCGAACCTAACCTCACGAAACACAATTAAACTGATTGTGTTATCCCGTTGTGTTTGCGGTAACATTTCATTCAGCTTCGGCTTAAACTACATAGAGGTTTAACCTATCCTAACCTAACAAAAGCTGACCTAACCTAACCGATTACGCTGGCAACCCTGTTCTTGCGTACTTTCATATTTTGACATTATTAGCAATAAATGTCTGGAGTTTCGTAACCGCTTGTTGCTAGCATTATTCGCCTGTGTCTGTAACCAGGGCACCTCCACGTGGTGACCGTGGGCAACGGATCCACAATGGCTGATTCCCTAGGTAAACGGCGTTCACGCCGACATGGCAGACACAGGTAAAAATGTATTACGATGGAGGGAAAACCCCCAGTATCGGCGTCTGGTCAGGGTGGGAAAGCGGGCTCTCCGACGTCGTCATTATGCAACCGTAGCTCTTCATCAATAGATCACTTGGTTGGTGTAGAGTCTCATGCTACAAGGAAAAAAACCGCGAGCATTTTTAATCGCATGCCTGAAAGAATAGCTCAGATTCATTCTGTTCCATTTGCAGTAAATATGAAGTGAGCAGTTTGCGAAAATCAATCGACGAGGAAGGGAAAGTCTTTAGGAAAAATGTTTTGACCGAAAAGTGCTGCACCAAGAAACAAAATGGGTTCCTCACGTCATTTGCAATTCCTGCAGACTTATGTTGTATCATCTAAAAAATTCAAACAACGAAAAGTACCGCAAGTACTCTACACCAACCACATGGAAAAACCCCGTTATTGCGAAGGGCTGCTACTTTTGCATGAATTCCGTCAAAGGGTTCAACGCAAAAATAAAAATAACATTTCGTACATTAATGTGTGCACAGTCACAACAGCAATTAAAATCAATAAAAATACACACCAGACTGATTTAAGCGCTTTAGAAGAAGATGGAATGGAAGTTGAAAGTCAACGTCATGGAGTCGGTAGTGAAACCAATGATCGAACAGAAAATAGTTCTGATGATTCCGATGAAAATGACGAAAAAGATGACGAATATGGCGTGCATAAAATGAAACTGAAGGTTCCAATATTAGTCTCACAACTAGAACTGAATGATTTTATTAGAGATCTTGGATTACCGAAAGACGGCGCTGAATTTGCCGCTTCATTTCTAAAAAGAAGAAATCTTCTAGAGCCAAAGACAAAAGTTTTATTCTATCGCGACAGGGACAAAGAATTCAGAAAGTTTTTCGTTAAAGACGAAGAGACGTCTTTAGTGTACTGCACTGACGTTAACGGACTAATGACCCACTTGAAGAAAAATGTGTACAGAGACAAAGAATGGCGACTTTTCATTGATACGTCCAAACGCAGCATTAAGGCTGTTTTACTGCATAACAAGAATACTTACGCTCCAATTCCTATAGCTCACTCAATGGTCATCAAAGAAGAATATAACAATGTTAAAATGCTTCTTGAAAAAATTAATTACACGAATCACAAATGGCAAATATGTGGTGATCTCGAAATCATAACAATGATATTAGGCCAACAATCGGGTTTCACGAGAGAGCCATGCTTTATATGCCTGTGCAATAGCAGAGATCGAGCCAATCATTACAGCAAAAAAAATTGGCCTTTAAGAGATTCATTCAAACCTGGTTCTCATACTATCATCAACCAAACCCTCGTTGATCCACAAAAAATTTTACTACCACCCCTCCACATAAAACTTGGGCTCATGAAGCAATTTGTCAAGGCGTTAGTCAAAGATGGACAATGATATAAGTATATATCCCTTAAATTCCCTAATGGTTCAGACGCTAAATTGAAAGAAGAAGTCTTTGGTGGACCACGGATTCGAATATTGACAATAGATACTAATTTCGTGAGCCACATGACGAAAATTAAAATGGACGCTTGGGAAAGTTTTAAAGCAGTAAACGCAAATTTCCTTGGTAACAAAAAAAGTCCAGACTACAAGAATATTGTTGCGAAAATGATAAGAAACTACAAAAAGTTAGGCTGCTTGATGAATTTAAAACTTCACTTTCTAGATTCCCATCTGGATAAGTTTCCAGAAAATGTTGGTGGTTTCAGCAAAGAACAAGGCGAACGTTTTCATCAAGACATAAAAGTGATGGAACAACGATATCAGGGTAGATGGAACGAGGTTTGACCTCTTTGCAGGTTAAGCCCAAGCTGATTCAAACGGTAGCGCAAGCTCAAAGGGACAACACAATCAGTTTAATTGTGTTTCGTGAGGTTAGGTTAGGTTAGGCTAGGTTAGATTTAATTCTAGGTTAGGCTCGAGTTGACCCATTCAATGTAGCACACATTTGCTCATGGAAAAATATGCTTCTAGGGCTTTACGTGTAATTCAATAAATTTCTGTTAATTCAGGTTAGGTGAGGTCAGGTTCTGTTGGGTAAAGTTATGTTAAATAAGTAGATATCGAGCAAGGGTTGATCCTTCATAGTTGTCGACATGTTTTTGAAGTGAAAAATTGCATCACTGGCATTATTTTGAAATTTATTTGCCTCAGTGCATGATTTTTCGTCATTTTTTGAGGTTATGGCTCAACCATGACGTGATGGGTGATTTTTGATACCGAGCTTGAATTCAGCGCCCTAGAATCCATAGGAATACGTGTGTCTTGTTACCAGATCCACACACTTTTTTGTATGGCTGTGTAATCGTTGGATCGAAAAATGAATTTAGGAATTTAAGAATTAAGATTTTTTGGTACACATTTTACTATGAGCATCAGTGACCCTTACTAGGAATATAATCGCGTGAGTGCTCTTCTAACGAAGGACCGTATGACTGAAACAGAAAGTGAGTTACGAATGAATTTAAGAATTACGTTTTTTATTACACATTTTACTATGAGCATCGGTGACTGTTACTAGGAATATATAGTAATCGCGTGAGTGCTTTTTTATGCAAGGACACGATGACTGGAACAGAAAGTGAACTGTTGAAGCATCAACTGATATTACTTCTATATCAAGTCTAATTGACAACAAAGGTTATCTTAATTACTAATTGTTTTTTTGAATTAACCAAAAAAGTGATAATTGATCGGTTGGCGTAAATGTAAGAGTGTCAAAACCACGAAGATTCGTGAAGCACAATGAAGGCTAATCGCTTTAAGCTGATGAATTCGCGATTCTTGTAAACTGATAATAATAAATGAGAGCGTCTTTAGAATTTCAAATGCATGGCCAAAATCTGTTAAAACATAACAGTATCATTTTTTACACAGGTTGTACCTTCTTCAGAATACACTTAAGAATTCAGAGGTACAGAGCGTAAATGAAAAATACTCGCAAAATTATGGATGAAAGTGAAAATATTTAGAAGTATATAATTCTACTAATAAGTTTAACAATGATGTGAATCGTTGAATTCAACCAAATAGGTAATCAGAAAAACTAAGCTTAAGGCCAATCTGAAAAAAATGGTTTCTCTAACTAAATATCATTAAGCAATGTTATACGTAAGACAACACAATTGATGTGATTTATCGCAATTCTTCTGCAGGCTAATGTTATATTCATAGATGTGATTTGCTTCCAGTAGGATCCTGCGGTGGTTATGTGAGTATAGTTTTTTTATGGTGTATATAGTCTTAATAGGGAACAATATTCTTCGTATATCTCAACTATGACTATTTCGTAGGTTCAGTCTATACTTTTTCTAATCATTTATTTTATACTATGAATCAAGAGATCTCGAAAAAAAAGATGTATTTTTTTATATTTATTCCGCAAGGGGGCTTCCATAAACCACGTGGCCCAATTTTTACCACTTTTTGACTCCCCCTTCCTCCATGTGTTTCACCAGGGCATTAGTATCGCCCCCCCCCCCATCCCCCAAAGGTGCTCCGTGATTTTTTTCTATATGTTGTAAAACGAAAATAAAACAAAAAATTATGAGTGGTATAGCAACCACCCAAGTGGTTGCGGTCACAATTTTTTTGTCTCGATTTGTTAACTAATATAAATAAACAAAAAGACTTGGAACAGGGGCACTCGGTTTGATTCGCAGGGATCGAATTTAAGACTCCGCACGCTGTTTGAAAAAAGTAGTAAGCTATGCGCTGTATTATAATTATTTTTTACACCTGAATATAAAACCACGTGGCTCGGACGCGTAACACCCCCTCCCACTATGTAGTCCACCGTGGCCTTTCGTACCCCCCCCTCCCTAAAGCACGTGGTTTATTTCCATAAACCACGTGGTTGCTTCCGGCCCCCAATCGGTTGTTAAAATTGCAGTAGAAATATTGTATATTTTCAGGCGATCTGCATAATGCATATTGCGTCTATCGAGTACATTAGGTGTTTGTAGTATGTACGTGTATGGGGTATGTTATAGCAAACGAGGAAGGACAAAAATACAAGATTCGGAGTAAAATCTATGCAATATCATATCTATAATTACTACTGATGCTAATTTAAGAAATCCATGAGTTTAAATCAAGAAGACCCCTCGTTTTAATAAAATACCATGCTTTTTAAGGGCAAACAATACGATTTTCTTTTTTTTTTCACTGTGAAGCCCCATTGAGATCATGCTGGGGAAAATATATATTGTCACTAAGGTTGAGGGTCACTTTTTAAGAAAATAATTACGGCGGTGCAAAAAAGTTTTCATTAAAAATTTTATTTTTCAAAATTCCAAAAAATTTTTTTCCTATTTTTAATTGCCAGAATTGACTCTTGATTTTTTTTAGAACTTCTGTGATACCTTGTACAATATATATTTAAACCAATAACATTTATTAAGTCATTTTCGAGAAAATTGACATTTTTTAATTTTAAGAAAAAATTTGATAACTTGTGTAACAAATTTTTTTTGAAGTTTGCACTTAGGGTAAATTAGTCTCATAATGAAATCTACTTACCATATAAATATGAACCAAATATCGTCAAAGGCAGACCACCCATGCCTACCCGGCTATGCCCTTTGCATCGAAAACATTATAGAGTTGATGGGTATTTTCGTGATAATAAATCATTCAAATATACAAATTTTATAAAAAAAACTAATTCTCCTTTCACCTTTGAAAACTAACAATAAACAAATTGAAAAGCGCTCTTTAATGGGTAATGGTTTACTTCCGAAATATATGGTTGGTACAGAGGCTAATAAATTAGACTACATTTATTGGGATGATCCAAACGAATCATTTGATAGATTGCGTTTACTGTAAGCGTCTCAAGCAGCGGGAAATCCAATTCACACAAATGAAATTATGTCAATTATTGAAGAATGACGAGAGGTTGGAATTATTTATTAATCAATTTTTAAAAATTAATTTATCAATTCATTATTGATAATTAATATTTACTCATCAATTTGACGATATTTTGGTCATTTGAAAACTGAGTATCGAATATGATGCAAAATATGTTACAGCAAGAAATTCAGACTCTGCATTATGTCATAGCTTCTTTGCGAACTGAAGTTGTTAACAAAAACATGATGATTGAAACTCTAGAAACTTCCTGATATAAAAGTTTGAATATTTTGAAAGTTGATGTGGATTCCATTCAAGAACTGTCGCATCGCAATTCAGAGCTCATTTCGCAATTGGATGCCAAGCTGAACAAACTAAAAAATGAATAACGAAAAGCTGGAACTAGTGAAGGAGCTACAGAGGCCTGCTAGAAGAAACTATCAACGTCGACAATTTTATATCCGTAGCATCGATGAGACTTGGCAAGCGGATTTTGTTGGAATGCAACCTTGTATAAAAGAAAACAAAGAATACAAGTACATTTTGACTGTAATTGATATATTTTCCAAATTTTCTTGGACTATTCCAGATAAATCCAAAATGTGGATGCAATTTATCTTACACGTTAATCACAAATGGATAGATATTTTGAAAGATTTAGTTTCATCTTATAACGATACTAGACATCAGACTATTCGAATGAAACCAAAAGATGTTACTGAAGAAAATAAGAAAAAATTGTTGTTTGATGGATACAAAAATTACAGTGTAAAACATGCAGTTGAGAAAGCGAAATTTAAAGTTGGAGCTAAATTGCGTATAAGTAAATTTAAGCATGGTTTTGAGAAAGGCTACACACCGAATTGGACAACTGAAATATTTACCGTAAGCGATGTTAAGAATACTAAACCGGTGACGTATATGCTTAAATATTATCGGGATAAAGTTGTTATAGATAGTTTTTATGAGCATGAACTACGCAAAGTTAGACATCCAGACATTTCTCTGTTTAAAAAAGTACTAAAAAAGCGAGGAAATGAGCTATTTGTAAAATATTTAGGTTTCGATGACTCACACAATAGTTAAGTAGATAAGTCTAGATTGTAAGTATCTTTTGTATTAATTTTAAGTTTTTTTCTGACGAAAGTTGATTATTTTCGGGTATGTGTGTCTTTTTTTACTCACACACCTACCTACACTTAATCTAATAAATAAAAAAACGCGAATTTAGTTTAAATTATATTTTTATTTAGATATTTTTCACAAACAAAATACATGACATTTTTAATTTATAAAGCTACCATTCACGCATCTGAGTTCTGGTAATTTCTCAATCACTTCTGCACACACATTCTGACTATAAAAAGTCATCATTTCAAGAAATAGAATTTCAAATCGTATACGATTAGCAAATATAAGTTTTTTCATTGCCCTACTCTTTAAACTCGTATAGTTTTTGGTATATAAGATTTTATACATTTCACAGATGGTGATTTCACGTTACGCCAGACACTTTCAGCGATGGTTTCAATAATGACATCTTTTGTACAATGAAACGGCATAACACTCAGATCTAGAAGATACCGGTCGATACAAGGGTTTCTACTTCCTGAAGAAGCAAACGTTTCTTGCAGTACACATGTATAATATTTTTGCGTTTCTTGAATTTTCTCCAAAGCCACTATATAATTTCCAAAAGATATAGTCATGTGTATATGGAAATTTCCACAGTCAATGCATTGTTGCTTCTCTTGGCCATCAAGGAAGATTGTCATGAGGTTAAAGTCACTTATAAATAATGTCCACTCCTCAAGACTTAGGGTTATACTAGCATGAGGATGTCTGGCCTGAAGTTTCACTGCTGAGACGAGCTTTCCGTCTTTTTTAAATTGAGCACCAAAAATAATTTGTTTTGTGAATAATGAATTCAGGTTGTATGTAGTCGCATGTAGCATTTGATGCTACAAGCGTTCTCGTTCCATATTTTGTTTTAGCCTCCTTGATTTCCGTTATTTCATATCCCTGGTTAACTTCTAGGTCTGTCAGCTTCTTTGTTCGAAGAAAATCTTCACTGCAAGCGGTTTTGTTTAATTTTAGGACATCCATTCTTTTATCTTCTCCTTCACTGCTTGTCATCTTCAAGATTCACACTTTTAAATTTCCTTCTTAGAGTATGTATATCGGTTCGGACTTTAATGGCTTGCTTTAGCTCTTGAACGTTCTTTAGGAATACGTTTAACAACTTTTTAGCTCTTGTTGCTTTTCTTCTTCACATTCTGGCATCTGACAACAAACTGAAGAAAGAGAAGAACTGACCTCCTCTTATATACGCGTGCCCCCTTCATCAAATTTCTGTAGCCTTTTTGTAGTATCTCACCATATGACGCAATAATTAACATGAGAGTGAAAAAATAATACGTATTTAAACCTTTACTCAATTTAGATCACATAGATAAGAATTCCAGGAATTCACGATGACGTCATCAGAATGGAATTTCGTTTACCGACAATTGTTTAACATCATATAAAATATGACGCCCGTGTCGGCAAATATCAAAGGAGAACGTTTAATTAATTAAGTTCACATTGATTTTTAAGTATTGATTTCCAATATCGATAGTGTGGATCGTATACTTCAAAACTGTGATTCGTAAGTCAGCACAAGAAGCGAAACTAATCTGACAGCCTTCTGCACTCTAGCCGCAAGTTTGCTATTCGTACGGAAAAAGGGCGCCAGAACTACATCTACCTATCTACTGATGCGCCACTTATATTTTAAGCTATAAGCTAAAAGGGTTAAGAATTTGTTTCTCAGTCTCCTGACAGCTTTTATGGAATATTGAAAATTGAAGAAAATAGAAAGAGTCTATGAATGAGATCAAGAATAGGTATATAGGGGGATTTCGTAATTCTGAACCACCCTTTTGACTTTTGCCGATAAGTTTCGTCTAAGGAAAAAAGAGTGCTGGTGCCTCAGACGATCGCGCGCCAGGCTTCCAAGCAAGAAGACTGGGGTTCGATCCCTGTGCTGGCACCAATGCAAATTTTTCGATAAACCTTAAACCGGGGCTATGGTGGTTCGGAACCCACCTTAAACTGATGATTGTACGAAAAACAAATTGAAAAACGGTTGATTGGACGAAAAACGAAGAAGTTACATATCTCTCATCCTCTTGTTTTGAACAACGCCCTACGTAAACCCTCCTCTCTTTATCTGTAACCTCTTGGGCACGCGCTTGTGCAAT
Organism: Belonocnema kinseyi; assembly: GCF_010883055.1. Taxonomy (NCBI): domain Eukaryota; kingdom Metazoa; phylum Arthropoda; class Insecta; order Hymenoptera; family Cynipidae; genus Belonocnema; species Belonocnema kinseyi. Next base: position 139,409,805 of record NC_046664.1, on the reverse strand, counting down.
TTTGCTTTTTTCTCCCCTTCTCAGTCTCTCTTCGAGGTTCCAGGCTCGGAGGATATAACTTAGACAGTCCCAACTCACTCTTATAACCAATCTCAGAAATCTCTTATGCAAACTTCCCACTATCTCATTTTTGTTCCATTACTTTACTCGCACATTCTGCATCCGTTACTAGCAGTAAATCATCTGCATATAGTAGTGAACCTACTTTGCCTGTTCTTAATATTGTCCTCCATTTCCCTTTTCTCTACAACTTCTTCTCTAAATCTGCCAGAAGAATACAAAATATAAATAGGGATAACATAAACGCTTGACTAAGCCCCCTTCCAATTCAAAATTCCTTACCTGCCTTATCTCCTATCTTCCACCTTATCTTAGTATCAGCAAATATTTCTTTTATCCTCTCTACTAAACATTACTTTGTTTTAATATGATGAACCGTTTTCCTCTACGCTGTTCTCTTGCTTTCTCTTGCTTCTTCCTGTTCCTTTATCCACAGTAGCCTTTTTCTTTTTTAGCCTATCTATTGCCTCATCTGTTTATTTTCTTGTAATTTGGTTCCCCTTCTTCATTTCTCCTTTTGACTATCCTTCCCTTTTCCCTCTTGATCATGTTTTCTCTCCCTTTGACAAAACCTTGAAACAATCGGTCTACTCACCCTTTTTTATGTCTTCATTCACGCCCTTCCATTCCCCTATTTCCCTATTCTCCCCCTTTGCCATTTCCTTTGCAGCATCCCCTCATTTCCTACTATTGTACTTCCTCGTCTCTTTTTTTCATTTGCTCCATTTTCTCACACATTCTTTCATTTTCACTTTACTCTCTCAGCATTCCTCGTCGCGTACTCTTTCTTCTTTTCTACGGATCTCATCCTTTACATTCTCCATCGATAATTTATCTACCACCCAGACCCCTATTTTCATGTTTTCTTTCTTTCCCTCTTTATTTTCTTTCTCTGCCGCGCTAACTGATACCCCCTTTTAGTGTAGGTATCACTTTGAAGCCTTCAGACTATATCTCATTCCCCGCCTTGAAACTCCCTGTCACATTCCGTATTCTTTCTGCAACCAAGATTTAGCCTACTATTGTTTTTGTGATCATAACAAAGGTAGTGATGTGACTTGTGATTAACAAAAGAAGGCCAGGAGTTCCAGACATAGGGAAATAGAGAGGGAGGGGAGGAGGGTACTAGATACAGTAGGAGAAACAGGATGGTTTATATGTAATGGACATATAAAAAGATATGAGGAAGGAGAGATCATATTTGTAGGGCTGCGAAAGACAGTAACAGACTACATCCTTGCGGAAGAAAGAATGAGGAATATGATGAGTTGTATACAAGTGAGTAATGAGACAGGGTACGAGCACTTCCTGGTTATAGCTACACTGAAGGGTGATGGCCATAAGTGCAGCCGTTGGAGAAAGGAATAAGAAAATGAGAGTCTGGGGGGTAGATAAACTAAAAGAATTCAAAGAAAAAATGAAAAAGGAGAAGATTAGGTATGAAGAAGAGAAGGGAGTTAACTCACACATTGAAAAATGGTTAGTGTCCATTGAGAAGGTAAGGGATGAGATGGATAGAAAAAAAAATAAAAAGAAGAGGAAAAAAGGAAAAGAGAGGGTGGTGGAACGACAAGGAGAGAGGAGAGAGAATGAAAGAGTGTGTAAGAAAATGGATGATAGAAAAAATGGGGAAGGGCGAATACAACAGGAGAAAAAGAGATCATCAGAGGGTGCTAGGAAGAAAAAAGCAAAGGGGGCAGAAAAAATAAAAGGAAAAAGGAGAAAAAGCGAGCAAAGAAGGTAAGGTTTTTGATGTGATAAATAAGGAAAGAAGAGGAAGAAAGAGCGTGAATGAAGATCTAGAATTGGGTGAGTGGACAGACTATTTCAAGGGTCTGTTAGGAGAAGAGCAAAATAATATCAAAGAGAAAAATAGAAAGTTAGTACAAGAAGAAATGAAGGGAGGGAATGTAATAACAAGAAGAAGTGGATGAGGAAATTAGTCCCTTTGTTCGCGGATTTTAAAGCAGCTTTTAATTCAGTAAACAGACATGTGTTATGGCGGAGAATGGAAAAGAGGGCAGGATTCTGGGCAGGAAAAGATCTAAGGCAAGGGTGCACTTTTGAGTTCGCTACTTTTAGCGTGCTGTTCACAGATTTAGAGAAGAGGCTTAAGAAGAAAGGAAAAGGGGGGACGATATTTGGTAACTGCAATCTGTACTCTCTAACTTACGCTGACGACGTAGTTCTTTTGGCAGACGACGAGAAGGGGATACACCTAATGATCAAGATCAGTGGGAGAGGATCTGACGCTAAACGTAGAGAAGAACCAGGTGATGTATTTTAGAAATAAAAAAACGATAATAGATTACGTTTGCAAAATAAACAGACAAACAGTGGAAAGGATAGAGAAGTTCTGTTACCTAGGTTTTTGATTTAAGACAGAAGGGGAAAACGAGCTGAAAGTGTGGAAAAAATAGCATGAGTGACTGAAACAATAGGTCAAGTACGATCTATAGGAATGAGAAGGTTCAAGGACGATTCGAAAATAAGGGTCTGGTAGTTCGATGCATTGGTTTGGACGGTGTTGTGTTATGGAGAGGAAATCTGTGGATGGCAGCAACATAAGAAAGTAAATAGCATGCATGAGCGTTTTCTGAGATGGATGATGGGGTTAGCTGGAGTTGCCCAGGATACATGTTAAGGCACGAATTAAGGAGAAAAATTTGTTGCTAGGCAATTTAAGAGAACCTAAAAGTTTGAAAAGGAGAAAGGGGAGAAAAATAGCATGAGTATGCTTGTATGAAGTTCGGAAGGACACAAGGGGCTTGGGAGAATTTAAAATGGGAGGAAGAAAGGTAGAGAGATGGAAAAAGATTATGAATTTGACGCAAAATCGATGGTATATGATGGTCAAAGGGCTGGAGGACCAAGAAGATCTGCAAACAATAAAACGAGGAGGAAGAATGGGATGGGGTGGTACTATTAAAAACGGGAAAAGGAGTGAGAACGTGCAGATGATGTTTACGAAATGGAGTCATAGGCACATGTGTTAGAGAAATGTGCAGGAGAGAAAGACGGACAGTTGAGTGTGGATGAGTGTATAGTTGGATGTTAAATGGTAATGTACAGGGAAGAACTAAAGAAGAAGTGGAAGAAGAGAAAGAAGTAAAGGTCAGCAAGCGAATAGGGCAGAGCCAAACTGGCAATCCTGAAAAAGGAAAGTAAAAAGCAAAAGTTGATTTCAAAATCGTAGAAAATAGTAAATTTTTATTATAAGCGCAAACGGAAGCCCTGTAAAAACGTGTACTATCAGAATTATTATTGGAATTACTATTCGTATTATTTTTAAATGTTATTATTATTTAATTTCATTGTTAAGTAAGAGGAAAAATTAGAATATAAGTAGCTGATAAGCGAGATTAAGGACGAAATGTGAATATACATATGTGCAGGGAACAAAAACCCTCAAACACGTAAAATGAAGACATTAATCAAACCGAAGGGCCTATGACAAAGCCACCGAACGCGTCCTCTGGTTGCGGATAGAGGGTCCCTGTACCAAGGGTTGCTGCTGAATATGGTTACAAAAATAAATAGGCAGTCGCGGACAATTGTCCAGGGGTGGTCCCGATGGAATTAAACCCCAAGCGGAGGTGTGAAAACCGTGCCGAAAGCTGAATGGTACCTGGGTGAGGTGTCTAGAACGGTGACTCTGGGATACCAGGCGACCTCTCAGAGTAAGCAGCCTTATCCTTGCATGCGGGGCTCTACAAGGATGGACGAACCCCTTTCCCTAGCTTCTCGTAGGAACAACAATGACAACACCAAACATAGTTGTAGTAAGTGCGGTTCAAAACAACAGAACGCGCAGGGCTCCCGACAATGGGTCGGCCAACAATGCCGACAATGTTACATGCACGGTTGCATGCTCTGTGGTGCGAGAAACACCCGGAGCTATTGCACTTTTCGCAGCAACGTCTGCGAAACCATGCTGAATTACTCCGTAAAAGGGGCTATGTAAGCG
>NC_046664.1:139380434-139405678 GCF_010883055.1 Belonocnema kinseyi | reverse complement strand
GAGGAGAAGCTAAAGGAGAAAGGGAAAGGAGGAACGGCTTTGGGTAATAGCAAACTATACTCTCTAGCATACGCGGACGATGTAGTTCTATTAGCAGATGATAAGAAGGGGATGAACCTAATGATGAGAATCTTCGAGGAGTATGTGGGAACAAAAGAGCTGACGGTGAACGTAGATAAGACAAAGGTGATGTGTTTCAGAAATAGAAAGAGCAAAATAAATTACGTTTGGAAGATGAACGGACAAAAAGTGGAAATTGTGGAGGAGTTCTGTTACCTCGGTTTTTGGTTTGAGGCAGAAGGAGGAAACGAGCTGCAGGTGAGGAAAAGAATTGAATGTGCGAGTAAAGTAATGGGCCAAGTTTGGGGTATAGGTAAAAGAAGGTTCAAGAGCGATTGGAAAATGAGGGTCTGGTTGTTTGATGCGTTGGTGTGGGCGGTGTTGTGTTATGGTGTGGAGATCTGGGGATGGAAGGAACATAGGTAAGTAGAGAGCATGCATGAGCGATTCCTGAGGTGGGTAATGGGGGTTAGCTGGAGTTGCCCAGGATATATGTTAAAAGAAGAGTTAGGAAGAGAAAATATGGTTACTAGACAAATTAAGAGAGCATGGAGGTTTGAAGAGAAGCTAAAAAGGCGAGAGGGAAGTAAAATTATACAAGCATGTTTCGGTGAAATTCGGAACAATGAAGCGAGAGGTAATGTTGGAAATTCAAAATGGGAGGAAGAAAGGAGAAAAATGAGAAGGGTGTGTAATATTCGAGAAGGGGTTATGGAGTGGCAGGACATAGAGTTAGATCTATTGGTTAAATAAGCAGAAGAGAGATGGACAAAGATTATAGATTCGAGGTATAATAGATGGTATGTGATGGTCAAAGGGTTGACGGAACCAGAATATCTGCAAAAAATAAAAAAGGAAGAAAAATGGAGCAGGGTTGTACGGTTCAGAATGGGAGAAGGAATGAGAGCATGCAGATATTGGATGAATGAAGAGGAGAATTTATGCAGAGTATGTGGATACGAAATGAAGTCATGGGCACATGTATTAGAGAGATGTACAGAAGAGGAAGAGGGACAGTTGAGCGTGGATGAGCCTGTAAGATGGATCTTGGATGGTAGTGGACAGGGAGTGATGTGGATGAAGAAATTGGATGAAGTAAGGGAAAGCAAGGGAGTAGGGCAGAGCCAAACGGGTGATCCTGGAAAGGGACAGTAAAAAATGAAAATTGTTTTCAATATCGTGGAAAATGCATTTTTTTATGGTAAGAGGAAACGGAAGTCCTGGAAGCTCGCTCAGTTTAGGAATTATTATCACTACTGTTACTATTGTTTATCCTACGTAATGCGAAAGAGTAGAAAATAAGTAGTAATTAAGTGAGACTAAGGTTGGAATTGTAAATATATGAATAGGGAGCGGTGGCCCTCAAACCCGTAAAAGGGAGAGATTAAATACATACATATATTAACTATATTAGTTAAGTGGAATATTGATTAAATTTGGTTAATTTAGTTTCGATTTTTTAAACAAACGGAATTTGTTTAAACAATTTTTTAATTCTTTTTTACTCCAAATTATTAATATTCTTTTAGTGGAATATTAATCCAAGTTGTTTGATTAATCTTTAATTGTTTAAAAAATGAACAATTGTCCGCGACCGCCTATTTATTTTTGTAACCATATTCAGCAGAAACCCAGGGTACAGGGAGCCTCTATCCGCAACCCGAGGACGCGTTCGGTGGCTTTGTCATAGGCCCTTCGGTTTGATTTTAGAAGAGTCGAAAATGAACCGAATATATAAACATGAAAGTTGGAAATTATTTTGAAAAAAAAAATATATAATCACAGTAAGTATTTTTTTAAAATATGAAATAAATATAAAAGTATATTTAATAAAACAATAAACTGTAATTATTTTTATAAAAAATACTATTAGTGGGGATAAGCTCATAACTCATATTATTTTAAGAAATAATATGAATTGAAATTAAAATGTATTCTTTAATAATTTTATATTGTTCACAAAATTAATATTGTAATATATAAGTATATAAATATAATCAAATTAAACTATTAAATAAATAAGAAAATAAACCTAAAATATTTGTTTATAAATTATTTAAATTAATAATATCAATTTTATATCCAACGTAAACGCCTAGTTAACTATTATGAAGTACTTGGAGATACTAACACGTGTTTAGTCTTGGAATAGTCAAGTCTTAATGCCTTCCCTGGGCACTTACGACAGTGAGCAGCTGTCATGCCGGGTAGCTGCGCGTGCGCACGTGGGAAATTGCAATTGACCAATCCTTTGCGCCTCGGACCTCCTAAACCTTCTTCTTTTAAGGATGAGCTACATTGAATATTTAAGCGAATTTTCCGGCGGGATTTCGGACACAAAGCAGTTGACACTTTAGAAGTAAAATCATAGTGTTAAACATCTAAAAATTGCAGTTAGATTAAAGAATTTCGAAATAGAGACATCTTTAAGCCTTATTTGCCACGTGACGTCACCCTGAAAGTGGTGCCAATAAAAGCTTCTAAAAGAAATGCCTGCCCGCTTGTCAAGCATCGCTGTAAGCCACGATATAATAATGAGTAATCTCCCCTTTTTCTTGGCAAGGATTCTGTAATTACTGTATTAACATTGAATTAAAAATGACTGATTATCCTCATTAATGGCTTACAGTTACGGTACCGAATAGTAAAGTACGCTTTTTTTATGAGCTACCTTTTTTGGCTTTGGCGACAGGCGTAGAGGCGTGATTGATGTAAAAGGAGGTGAGTTTAGTAAGGGGATTACGTGGAAGTGTAGGGGAAGCAGTTTTGTAAGGTTGAATGCGTCAGGAGAAAAGTTCAAAGTGCTGATTTGTAGGCTGGTCAACCAAAATCGAAAAAGTGAGAGGGAAGATAGGGACACCTGATCAGTAAGGTAGACCACAATGACAATGAGGGGCCCAGTAGGGTCCGGCAGAGGGCAGCAGCAGGTAAACAACAACACTGGTGATGAGGATCTTGTAGCAGCTACAGAAACTGGAAGAGCCAAAGGTGATGACGGAGCGAGTACCGATGATGACGAATTTCAGTTTACTACGACAAGTAAGTTGAGTTAGGGAAAAAAGGAAGGACTCGATGACAGATGGACTCACTGACAGCAGGACTCGAGGCAGGCAGTTTACAGATAAAAAAGAATTAAGAAGATAAGAGGGAAGGCAATAAAATATCAAGAGAAGAAGAGGGAAATGACCAGGGAGATGAGAAGTTGCGAAAAAAGTTTAAAAAAAAAATCTTCACCAAAGAGAAATAAGGGTAAAGGGCAAGTTGATCTAGAGAATCTAAAAAATTCTATAAAATGGTTTAGAGAGGAAATGAACAGCAGAAGTCTGAATGGCATGCAAAGGCGAGGGGATGGGGTATGGGGGATATAAAGAAAGGGTAACAAGGGATAAGACAAGGAGAAAGAGATTAAAACCAGTAAATTAGAACGTTATCCCAGAAAATGTGAGAATAAAATCAAGATTGAGAAAGATAGAAAAATGGTAGTAGAAGAGAACACGAAACGAAGTAGACATATAGTAATTGGAGGGATGAAAATGGGCAGTGAATTAGAAAGATAGGAAGTGGAAAAGCTGATAGGGAAACTTGGGGCGAAAGTGCACATGGAAGATGTATACGGAGTGAAAACGAAAAATCCAGGAAATTTCGTATGTATATTGTGAAAGTGAGAAGTGAAAAAGAAAAAGTTGATATCTTGAAAAAGAAGGAAGCTTTAAAGGGAAGGAAAGAAAGCATAGAGGAAAATATGACATGAAATGAAAGGAGAAGAAAGTGGATGATAAAATCGAGCGCATGAAGTGAAAGGAAACACGGTATTGATATGGAAAACAGAATGTGGATAAATGCTAATGTGTGGAAATGGGATGATACGAAACAAAAATTGAGTGAAGACAGTAGGGAAGGTCCATTGCGCTGAGGGGTAGAAGGCAAGAATCGGGATAGAAGGACGGAGGTAATGGAAATAGTAGAGAGAGGAAGAAGGGAAGGAGGGGAAGGTGGAGAGACATGGTTTCCACAAAAGTAGGAATGGGCCGTAAGACGAGCGAAGGGAAAATAGAAGAAAGAAAGAAGTAAGAGTAGCGTTTTTAAAATTATCAAGGCTAATTAATAAAGATAAAAGATTCTGAGAAAGGATAACGAAAGCGAACGTGGTGATATTGAGTGAAACTTAGTTAGATAAGAAGGATTTAAAGCGAATGAAGAGGAAGTTACCTAAGAGGTATATATGATAGATGCAAGAGGCAAATAAAGAGAAGATAAAGGAAGAAAGAAAGGGGGTATGGAGTCAGGAGTGAGAAATGGTCAGCAGACTAAGAAGAGAAAATGGAAAAGGAAAGAAAAGGGTGTACAGTGTTAGGAAATCAGAGAATATACACGTTACACGGTGAGCTGGATCAGGAATTCAGTATTCAAAATTACCAACAGCATACAATTCTTAACCGATTTCCAATTTTCTTCAATAGAAATAATCAGTGATAGTTGCGCAAGAGCATGTGTGGATTAGATTTTTTTAATTTTATTATTTTCTGTTTTTCACATAAACAAACAAAGAGACAAAATGAGTCATTTTTCACTTATTATTTTTCATCTGTAAATAAATGATTTAATTAATTTCGTTCTTCATGAAAATAAGTGGTCATGAAAGTAAGTTGCATTTGCTTAATTTTATCGACAATATGATACTTGATCATGAAAATTTGTCTTCTGATATAATTTGCTTATTTTATTAACAATTTATATAAACAAATGCATAGTTTGGTCATTTATCTGCAAAAAATAATAGTTTTTCTTTCTTATCGTCGTCAGTTTGTATTAGTGGTAATTATTAGTGATGCAGGCAAGTCAGAAGCTCGCATCAGCCTTCAGCCTCTAATCGATCACTCAATAACACGACTTTTTAAAGACCCTAATTTAAAACTTCCTCCTATAGACTAGAGGGTCTAGCACTCTTTGATACAGTGGCATAGCTACAAAATTTTCCGCCCGGGGCCAAAAATAATTTGCCGCCCATAGTTCTCAAATCTGCATTCAATTTAAAGATAGTTTCGCCGCCCCAAGCGTTTTCGCCCAGGGCAGCGGCCCCCTTCGCCTAACCCTAGCTACGCCACTGCTTTGATACACTTTCATCGGCAAGCTGCTAAATTTGTGGGTCTACGCCAAGAGAAATGAACATACTTGATCGTGTGAAGCTGAAAGAAGAGATTATCACTAAGTTGGAATATGGTATTTCTCCTTTACATAGAAAGATGCAATCTTTTGAATGTATAATACATATAGGTTGTCGTTTAGATTTCAAAAATAGATGTACAAGGACAGAGGAGGAAAAAAGGCAAAAGGGCGCTGCTCATACTCCAATATGCAAGGAGTTTAAAGAAAGGACTGGTCTGATCATAGATCAGCCAAGGCATGGAACTGGTCACTCGAATAGTGGTAACACCACCAGAAGATTTTGCGCGGATCCTGACCTAGCTGCTGAAATAACAGGAGTGAATAAAGAATTGATTGTTAGGTTTTCTTAAATGTTGCAAATGTTGACAGGTAGTAGCACGAAAGTTCCTCCCTTGTTTTTTTATCAAGTTCTCATTTGAAACTGCACAATTGTACGTCAGTCTTTACCCATGGTATTTTATGCCTCCAACAGTACACAAAATGTTGCTACATGGAGCAACGGCTATGCAACATTTTTTACTTCCAAAAGGACAGTATTCAGAAGAAGCTGCAGAAGCACGTATAAAGATTTCTAGCGGTTCAGAGAATTCAACACACGAAAATGCTCTCGAGTTTCGACTAATAAAGATTTAATGCACAAGCTTCTTGTATCATATGATCAATTAATTGCCTCTATAAGGCAGAAAAGGGGCAAGAATGAAGTTGAAATGGATCCTCAAATTCTTGAAATGATTGACAAGTACAACTTGGAAGCTAATTCTTCTGAATCGTCACAAAACATCACCACTGATATTGTTTAAAGGTGATAAGAGAGAAAAGCGATGAATTTCTACCCATAAATGTCCAAACAATGCATTTGTTTCTATAATTTGTTTATGAAATTAAAAAATAATATCGAATCACAAGTCTATCTCACTATACATCACCACTTATATTTTTTGAAAATGATCTGGAAGAAGAAACAATACTTTCTTTCTATAAATGGCCAAACTATGCATCTGTTTATAAAATTTGTTCACATGATTTGTTTATAAAATAAACAAATAATATCGAATGACAATTTTTTATCTTTAAACATCACCACTTCTATATTTTAAGGACGATCAGTAACGAAAACGAATAATTTCTTTCTATAAATGGAGAAACTTTGCATTTGTTTATAAAATAAAAAAATAATGTCGCATGGAATGTCTGTTTATAAAAATTATATTCGAAAATCCACTAATAATTTATTTTGCTAAGATGATTTGACATATATTTTCATAGAGAACGAAATGAATTGAATTATTTATTTACAGATAAAAAATGATAATTGAAAAATGACTCATTTTATCTTTTTGTTTGCTTATGTAATAAACAGAAAATAATAAACATTAAAAAATCCAATCTATGCATGCTCTTGTGCAACTATCGCTGATTATTTATATTAGTAAGTTTGAACTGCCATGGTTATATGCGACGAGCGAGAGTATGGCAGGAAGTAGAGGGAGAAGTGAACAAGAAGCAGAAAGAGAACAATGGCAGGAAGTAGAGGGAGAAGTGAACAAGAAGCAGAAAGAGAACAGATGGGAAAAGATTATGGGGTCAATGTACAACGAATGTTATAGAATTGTTAAGATGGAAGGGGTCCCAGAATATTTGGGAAAGTTGAAAAAGGAGTGTAGTTGGTCCAGGAAAGTACGTTTCAGAATGGTAGAAGGCAAGAATGAGCGTAAATATTGTTTAAGTATAGAAATGAAAATGTGTAGGGTATATGGTTATAAATGAAAATCGTGAGAGCACGTATTAGAGATGAACAGGGAAAAAGTTAGGGGGAAAGAGTGTTTAAGATAGAGTTTGCTGGATACTGAGCAGTTGTGGATAGACAGAAAAATGGATGGAAAGTTTAAAAGAGAAAAGGAAAGAGAGAATGCATGGGGGAAATGAAATACAAAATCGTGACGAAAATTGATGCAAGAGAAATATGTGTAAGAAAAATTAGTGTTGCGTGACTTGGAAAAGCATGAAGAGAAATTGTGAGAGAAAATGGAAGCCCTAGAGGGTCTCACGTACTCGTAAGATAATTTATGAGGACTAGGGAATAATAATAATAACATTTTTTTATAATAAGGCGAAGCAATTAAAGAATAAGTTAGGATAATTATATTATATTTTATTACGCTCCCTTTTACGGGTTGGACGGCTCCATTCCCCTTCCATCTTTTTAAAATATTTTCTTCACCACTATGCCTTATGTAAAATTATAAAAAGATGTAAAGGAAACGAAGCCCTCAAGCCCATAAATGGGAGAGTCATAAAACACAATACCATTATCCTGATTCATGTTTATCATGAAATTTAACTTCACCTAATCGTTCAGTAATATCTCTAATTATATTTGTCCTAAATTTATATTAGTTGAGAAAGAATGGTTTATTATCTCATTTATTCCTTCTCTCATTGTCTAGCGTACCATCCTGGACCATCTGCACTCCTTTTTTAACCTCTCTAAATATTCTAGGACCCCTTCCACCTTAATCAATCTATATCTATGTAAGTGGTCTCGCAAATTAAGAAAAAGGTGGGGGAGTTGAAGCGTCGAGAAGCAGTTGAAGTCAATGAAAACTGTAAAAATTAAATATAACTGTGGTTTATTCAAACAAACTTAAAAGGATGAGTTTCAAAGTGGAAATTTTCTCAATAGATTGAACCGGACGGTGGAGCCAAGAGGGAGTAAGCGTGGGTGCCCGGGCAATAAAGCTAAGGTACCGTGGGAGTCGCTGTTGATTGGCTCAGTGATCCCAAATCTGAAAAGAGACGTGTTCCAATACTATCACAAGCCTGTGTCCGTGGGAATATATTAGGAGACGATGTAAATGACCGGGTTGCGCGCGCAACCCATTTCTCCTCTTCTGAATTTGAAAACTCGAAGGTGCACGATTGCCGGTCGGAACACTTCGGGGGTTTTATTTATATCTCTATGTGCTTTGAAATAAAATGAAGAGATTGAGATTTTAATATTTCCAGATTTCGATGCTGCCGATACTCATGATTTAAACACTTCGCGCGCCTCTTTATATGTGTACATTTTGAGGTTACGTTATTTCAAGTATTAAATATAATTTATATAAATATTAATACTATTATATATATAAATATATACGTATATTATTGATGATAATATTATAATTATGTTATATTATAAGAGTCTTATTTATATCTTGATGCGCATTTGAAGGAAATTAAAGAAATTGGCGATTTTGGAATTCATCTCGTTTGAATAAAAATTCAATTATTTGATTGAAAAATTAATTATTTTGTTGAAAATGTAACTATTTTATAAATAAGTCCTCTTTTATATCAAAAGTTCAACTACTTTGTTAACATTTTTATTTTTTTTATTTGAAGGTAAATCTATTTCGTTGAAAATACATTTTTGAAACTGACAATTAAACTATACCATTTTTGGTTATAAAATCATGTATTTTGTTGAAAATTCGTACTTCTTTATAGAAACTAAATTGTTTTGTGGAAAAATCATACGTTTTGATTAAAAATTACATTTTTCAGTTGAATTATCTACTGTAAATATTTTTTTAGTTGCAAAATCGTTTTTTTGTAAATACAACTGTATTGTTAAAAATTAAAATCATAATTTTTGGGTGGAAAATTCGATTATTCACTTAAAGTTGACCTACTTAGTAAAAAAATTAAGTTTTTCTTATCAAGGATTCATAATTATAGTTGAAAATTCAACTATTTGCCTTTAAATTGGCTTAAGAATTCATCTTTTTTGTATATAATAAACTTTTTTAATATAAAGTTAAATAATTTCGTTAAAAGTTCATGCATTTTGTTGGAAATTGACCTTGTTTGGTAGAAATTTAATCTTTTTGTTTGAAAATGTATCATTTTTGGTCAAAAATGCAATTGTTTGGTTGAAATATCAACTGTACATCTTCTTGGGTTTAAAAGTCGATTATTTCATTAAGAGTTGAACTACTTCGTAAAAAAAATCAGTTTTTTTTTAACAAGGTTTTTTAATTATGTTTGAAAATTTAACTATTTCGATGAAAGTTTAACTTTTTGATCGAAAACTCATATTTTTCGTTTAAAAAATTCAACTTTTTGTAGATAATTCGTCCTTTTGACTTTAAAATTAAATAATTTCGTTGAAAATTCATGTATTTTGTTTAAAATTTGTCTTTTTTTGTAGATCACTAATTTTTTTGGTCGAAAATTCATCTGATTGGTTGACAATTTAACAACTATGTTGAAAATTAATTTTTTCTGTCAAAAATTATTTATCATCATCTGAAAATGTAATTATTATAGGATTAATTAAAAATTAATCGTATATATTGGTCAAGTTGGAAAATCGTTTTCTTATAGAACATTAATCTTCTTGGTCAAAAATTCACCTTTTCCCTTGAAAATTTAACAATTTTGTTGAAAATTTTTTTTTCTTGTTCAATTCAATTTTTTATTAAAGTTTTTATCTGGAAATTGAACTATTCCGTTTTTGGTTGAAACTTTATCCTGTACATTGTCTTAGTTAAAACACCAATTATTTGATAGAAAATTAATTTATTTGTTTTCGATTATAATTTTTTTTAATTGAAAGAATTTAAAAATAAAATGTTTTAAATTTAACTTAAGGTATTAAAAATTGAAAAATAATTGATTTTACAAGATGATTCTGAATCCTTTCAAAATTAAAGAATTAACAGATATTAGATTATAAAATTATTTTCGATTATGACTTCAAATATTATTTCAGTATAAAAAATTTTATTTTTAACTCATTCAATTTGAAATTTTTTAATTAAAAAAAAGAAAATTTCGTTAATTATCAGCAATATTTGACCGATCATTTAAAACCATTACAGACAACTGTTAAAAACTATACAAGTTTGAACAGAATAATTCGAAATAGAAAGCCTTGAATTGTGAAATTTGTAATGAGCTAAATTTTAAGTTTAAAAACTACAATTTTAATTTAAAAAAAGATTCAACATTAATTTAAAACTTAAAATTATTTAAAATAATTTGAAACACGATGTAGATTTTTGCAGATTTAAAAAAAATTAAGCTTTTTGAGAATTGTAAAATATTTAAAAAGAATAACAAAAATTGTTGTGATTGCTAAGAAAATTGAAAATGATTTTTTATTTTGAAAAATTAATTTTTAGACTGAAATAATATTTGAAGTCATAATTGAAAATAATTTTATAAACTAATATCTGTTAATTCTTTAATTTTGAACGGATTAAGAATCATCTTGTAAAAACAATTATTTTTCAATTTTTAATACCTTAAGTTAAATTTAAAACATTCTATTTTTAAATTCTTTCAAATAAGAAAAAATCATAATCGAAAACAAATAAATTAATATTCTATCAAATAATTGGTGTTTTAACTAATACAATGTACAGGATAAAGTTTCAACCACAAATGGAATAGTTCAATTTCCAGATAAAAACTGTGATAAAAAACTGAATTGAACAAGAAAAAAAAAATTATCAACAAAATTGTTAAATTTTCAAGGGAACCAATATATAAGATTATTTTTTAATTATTCCTATAATAGTTACATTTTCAGATAAAGATAAATAATTTTTAACAGAAAAAATTAATTTTCAACATAGTTGTTAAATTGTCAATCAATCAGATGAATTTTCGACCAAGAAAATTAATGATCTACAAAAAAAGACAAATTTTAAACAAAACACATGAATTTTCAAAGAAATTATTTAATTTTAAAGTCAAAAAGACGAATTATCTACAAAAAGTTGAATTTTTTAAGCGAAAAATATGAGATTTGATTCAAAGAGTTAAACTTTTAACCAAATATTTCAATTTTCAACCATAATTAAAAAACCTTGTTACAAAAAAAGTATTTTTTTACAAAGTAGTTCTACTCTTAGTGAAATAATCGACTTTTAAACCCTAAAAAATGTACAGTTCATATTTTAACCAAACAATTCCATTTTTGACCAAAAATGATACATTTTCAACCAAAAAGATTAAATTTCTACCAAATAAGGTCAATTAACGAACAAAATACATGAACTTTCAACGAAATTATTTAATTTTAAAGTCAAAAAGAGCATTAACTACAAAACAGCTAAATTTTTAACCCAAATTAAAGACAAATAGTTGAATTTTCAGCTATAATTATGAATCCTTAATAAAAAAAATTAGTTTTTTACTGAGTAATTCAACTTTAAGTGAAAAATCGAATTTCCCACCCAAAAATTATGATTTTAATTTTTAACAATATAGTTGCATTTACAATAAAACGACTTTGCAACCAAAAAATATTTACGGTATAGATTAAGTGTTAGTTTCAAAAATGTATTTTCAACGAAAGATATGAACTTTCAAATAAAAAAAATAAAATTTAAATAAAGTAGTTGAACTTTTGATATAAAAGAAGACTTTTTTTTACAAAATAGTTGCATTTTCAACAAAATAATTAATTTTTCAATCAAATAATTTAGTTTTTATCCAAACGAGATGAATCCTAAAATCGCCAATTTCTTTAATTTCTTTCAAATGCGGATCAAGGTATACATAAAACTATTATAATATAACATAGTTATAATATTATCATCAATAATATACGTATGTATTTATATACATAATAGTATTTATATTGATATAATTTATATTTTATTCTTGAAATAACGCCTGGGATATGATTTAACCATTCGATGGCACACTAGGCTCAAAAATTCCTCAAATATAAAAATTCATGAAAATTCACGAAAATCTATTTGAAATTGGTACTTCAACAGCCCTGTCACCTACGTGGGGTACCCCCTTAAAACCTCCAGAAAATGTCATTTTTCACTATTCCTTAACTTCTACCATCTTTTTTCACATTTAAAATAAATTTGGAACCAAATGATCCACATCATTTCTTAAAGTTACTATACAAGATTATTTACAAAATTCAGCTACTCAAAATAATAAATTAACTTTTTGTGGGAAGCCTTTTTCACTTGGGGTCAAAAAGACCCTATTGTGCCATCTATGTTACGCGTCGGGAAGTGTGCCATTGAGGGTGTGTGTGGTTGTTTGTGAAATATACATTAATGTTATATTTTTTTAAACCACTGCTAAGACGCTCAGAAAGACCTTCAATATAAGAAAATGAAACCTTTAGATCACATTTATTATAAGTTTCAATCCATTTTTTATTTTTAGATGAATTATTATAAATTTCATGGATTCTTTATTTAATGATTTTGTTTACTAATTGGAATGGGTAATTGTTTTGCACAAGAGTAATTTTTAGTTGATCTAAATTTTCTTTGCGAAATTGAATATTACTTTATTTAACACATCTATCAGTAAGACCTTTTATTAGACCAATTTTTTGAGAAAATAAATGATGAGAATTATAATTCAAATAACGTCTTGACCAAGATGCTTTTTTATACCAATTTGTTATTAAATTTCCCTCTGAAGTTTTAATAATTAATCAATCTAGATAAGAAATAGAGTTATTCTCCTCTTTTCCAATCGTGAACTTAATTGAATTTTCCATATTGTTCAAAGTCTTAATGAATTCACCTATTTTATCAGTAGGAACAATTGCTTGGATATCGTCTATATATCTTTTATAAAGAATAGGTGTAAAAGTTAAACTATCTAGAGCCGTTCTCTCTAAATCTGCCATTACTAAATTTGATACAATAGGGGATAATGGGGAGCCCATAGGACAACCTGAAACTTGTTTAAAAAATTGATTATTAAAAGAAAAAACTGTGTTCTTTAATACTGTCCTAGTGGCAATAATAAATTCATTTTTGGAGATTTTTGTTAAATTATGGTTTAAATTTAATTTTTCTTCTATGCAATCTTATGCAAGGTCCATTGGAATATTATCAAACATTGATACTACATCCAATGAAACCACAGAATGTGTGTCCGGAACTTTAACATTTTTCAGTTCTTCCTTTAATTCCCAACTATTCTTTACAAAAGCTTGAGTTTTGCCAGAAATTGGTGTTAAACAGTTTGCAGTGTATTTGGATAAACTATAATTTGGTGAACCTACAGCGGAAACAATCAAACGCCATTTTAAATCCGTTTTGTGCTCTTTTGGTAAATCATATGCTTTAGAAACAACACTGTTATTTGTTTTTAATTTGTGAGCCATGTACTCATTCATAAACCTTTTCTTTTCCCACCTAATTGTAATATCATTACATTTTATTCCATTTTACAAGACTAGTTTATATATTTTTGTCAAAATGTCATTTTTCAATAGATTGTCAACTGTTTTTATGTAATCATTTCGATTTGCAGTTACAGTTATATTACCCTTATCTGCTGTCAGTACTATTAAATCCTTATGTTCATTTTGAAACTTTTCTAAATGTTCATCAATTATATTTATATTATTAAATTTATTTAAAAAATTGTGATTTGTGATTATTTGAGTTATTATTTTTCTAATATTAAATTTTAGTTCTTGATCTTTTACATTTTTGATGCAATTTTCCACATTAGCAATGATGTTATTTGTCGGAATTTTATTAAAGTTGAAAGGAATACCATGTTTATTACCTAAAGCCAAAATTTCAGCAATTTCATTTGGGATTTGTATATTTGATAAATTTTTAAAACTCTTTTTTCAACGAAACTCTATGTAGTTCGTATGAGATTCCAAATTTCTTGTTTTTTTAATAACTCAAACTTTAGTATACATTTATTTCTTTTTTCATATTTTAGTGTATTAAGAGTCAAATTTTTTGATTTGAAAAAATTCAAAATTGCAATGTCTTTCACAATATTTGAAAAACGGTACTTTAAACGATTAGATTCATTTTCTCAATCTTAAATGTTTCTCGCCAAATTATTAATTTCGTAGTTTAAACATTTTTGCTGAAAAATTATCTTAGTCCTTCAAATTTAGGAATTAATTTATAATTTAAATTATGTAGATTACATTTGTCTGTTTGATGTTGAATATGTGCAGCAGCTACTTATTGTTTGTAAGAACAAACATGGACTAACGAATACAAAAGAAATAAAGTCAATTTTACCTGAGTAATTAAGAAAGGCCGATTTTAAAATGGATAATTTAATGAAAAGTGCGCCAGAGTAAATTGAATTAAATTTTTTTAAATTATGTAATAATTGATATATAAATCATTTTTTATAAAATACTCTGATAAATTTTATTTACATTTAATATTTCAGTTGTCAAATTGATTGAATTTTTAACAAACGTATTTATGAAAATAGAATCAAATATTCTTTTTTTTAGTATTGTTTTCACGAGCTAAAATTTTTATATTATTAATCTTCATTTCCTTATATTGAAGATTTTTCTGAGCGTCTTAGAAGTGGTTTAAAAAAACATAACATTAATGTATATTTTACAAACAACCACACACTTAATAAGTTTTATTTATTTAAAAATAAAGACAAAGATAACAAAGAAAACTTATCTGGTTTAGTATATATAATAAATTGTGAAGGTTGTAATAAGATTTATCTCGGTGAGACGGGTAGGAGATTAAAAACTCGTATTTATGAACACAAACGGGATTGTGAATTAGGCAATCAAAATACTAGTTTGTCACAATTTGCATGACAATTTGATCACTATTTTGATTTTGAGATTAATAATATAAAAAATTTTAGCTCGTGAAAACAATACTTAAAAAAGAAAAATATTAGAGTTCAATAAGCCACAGTATTAATAAAGAAATTAATATTAAGAAGAAAATGGGTGTTCTTATTGACTATCTTTTCTTAAAAATCTTACCTGGGCGAAAAAAAATTTTGCTTAATATTCTAGTTTTGGTTTTACAATCACAACTTTCGTCAGTCTTGAGAAAATTCTCTATAAGAAAGGATAGAAGAATCTTCGTCCCAAATAAATATGTTGCCTAATTCTACTTACAATATTTAAAAATGAAGAAGTTTAAAACAAATTTCCATGTTTTTGATTTTTATCGCAAAAAGGCTCATGGAAATTTTGAGAAATATTTTTCAGAAAAAATTGTGCCACATTTTATTTTAAAAATTTGCAATTATTTTTTAAAAATTATTTATTTGTCTCAAATTCTGTATCTGGAAACTCGTTTGTGTTCACTTAGACTTAACTTCTGTTATTTGTTAGCACTTTTTATATTCGTTGTTGACAGAGCTTTACAACTATGTTATTTTAAATGCAAACTTTTATCATACTCTTAAAATGAAAATGTCTTTACATCTATTTTGGTCGGCCAGAAAAATCTTCTCAAAACTTAAGGGAAAGGTCTAAGCGTAGAAAGATTGAAGATTTGAGGATCATTAACAGCGCTGATCAACTTGCTTGCGCTACATTTATGAAGCTAAGGACAAAAAGTAATGAGCCAGCTGCGAAGATCGTCAAAAACGTATATGCTTCTCCAAAAATTCGGGCCACAGAGATGTTGAGTCACATGAAAATTCAAGACGAATAGAATCTCAAGTTAGGAGCAAAGTTATCAGCTTTGGATGCTGCAAGACTTATTGCAAATGCTGAATTAATAAGCGAGCAGTATCTTCTAATTCGACCGTTATCGAAGGTACATCAACACGATTTGTTTCCATCGTCCAATGATTTCGTAGAGTGAAAAAAGAGTGTTACCGAACAAACATTAAAATCAATGAAAAGCCTTGTGAAGTGAAACTATAAAACCTACTGCATCACACAACAAACAGGATGCTCACACTTCTGACACCTGATCATGATGCTAATAATGAATTTGTGGAAAATAAGTATATTTTACACGTGAAATACGGTTCTGATGGTAGCGCAGGACATTGCCGATACAATAAGAAATTTAGTGACCCGAAATCTAGTGAGACTTTTCTTTTTGCGTGATTCATAGTACCTATTAGACTGACAGACAAAACAACAAATGCAGTGATCTGGGGAAACCGACGACCTTTTTCTACTTGATTTTGAAGGCCAGTTCGCTTACAGTGGATTTAAGAAACCACTGAATTTATAATTTATTAAAATTTATTATAAGTCTCGTAACTAAGTTTCCCAAATTTCGTGTGCCAACCGCATACCACGACCTGGCCGGGGGTAGCCCAGGTGGGAAATCTAGCAACAAGACGGCTGTTACTTACCTGACTGTCACGCTTGAATGGACCGAGTTTGTGGGTCACACACTTCTGACCCACCAAAAACTATCGAGGTTCCTTTTAATTTTTAATTGGCGCCAGATAGGATCCTCACTATCAAAATCTTCACCACAATGTCCTGGCGTCATCTAAGCGAAATGCTAGCTAGAATTTGATATGAGTAAGGGGGGGCGGGGTAGCTCTCGTGAGTGAAAGCGAGAATTGGACACCATCAAGAAGAGACGCGGATTCTAATCTAACATTGCTCGCTACAGAAAAATGTTAATGAATTTTTCGGATTGCACCTTTCGCAAATCGCGCGGGAATCAAATACAAGCTAACTTTCCCAAATGCGGTGATGAACTGCAGCAATCCCTATTTCGTTAAAATTATCTATCCTACAATTTAACATCAAAAGAAGAGCGAACTTTACCGGACCTACAGATAGAACCCACTGGAACGTGAAGAGATGCGGAGGGATACCCGGTATAGGGAACCCGCGCACAGCGTGACAAAATCACGGAAGACACAGGCGCAATGCTCTACGACCTCCACTTCCCTAGGCAATTTCTTTGCCTGGTCGTTTAGAGATATTTGTTCGATCCAACTTATCACTTTTGGCCTTTGAGCCGAACGTCTCTCCAAGCTTCGAGTATGCGTCCATACGTATTCTGGTGAAAGTCTATGGTGCTGTCTCCTCAATATTTACAACTGTCAGACAGTTTGTAATATAAGTGGTTATGTCGTGCTGTGGGGTCCAAGAATAACTGTTAAATTATTCGGGTATATATTCATTCATACTAATACTAAATTAAGTTGTTACATTAACTAGATTAACAAACCCCTACTTAGCGTATAATTGCAGTAATTGGAATCGGCTTGAGAGTGTTTCGTTTGACACGTGCGCATCACCTTAACCGTACCTGGTTCTGGCTTTGGCGAGATCCCGTGGAGTTTTCCTCCTTTTTCCGAGTTAATCTGAAAACCTTCATTACAACTCCCCCGGGCCTAGCCGAAGCCCACCAGTTTTTACTTTCCGCGGAGTGGTCCCTAGGAAACCCCTAGGGACCACTCCATCAAGTCCCCGAACTTAGATAAAGCCGACCTAATTCATTAACCTGGAACATCCGGGCTACTCAAGTTCCTGACTGAAAGGAACGACTGAAAGGAAGGTCTGTTTATTTCTACCATACGCTGAGCATGCAAAGGTTTAGGGGAACTACTAGGAAGGCGTTGACTAATTATTGTTTCACTAATCCCTTCTTCCTAGGCGGTCTCTCTTCCCAAATCCTCTCGTTGTATGGTGTATTGAGACTAGATCTTGAAGCTCTTTTAATTTAATCATTCTCTGCCTTCATTCCTCATTGTCTGGTGGAGGCAATTCGGTTGGTGCTAAAGTCTTTAAGGTACACTTCACTTTGTCGATGGTCTTGGGCTACAATCGCTGAGATCATTGTTATGAGAACCCGATTGGCTCGCTCTACAAGGTCCGCCTGCGGATGATACACCAGAGTAAACGAGTTCCGGATTCCATACGTCTCTGTCAACCCTTGGAACGCTTGGTTGACGTACTCTGTTCCGTTATCCGACACAAGAATCTCCAGAGCGCCCCATCGGTTCAATATGTTATCCTCAAAAGCCACTACTTATGGCTTGCGATGAGCGTTTTAATCAGGTCAGCTAACCCCGACGAGCTCTGTGAGATATCGCAATCAACTGAAGTCGGGGCGATAGCGGCCACAGAACTGCTCTTTTTAGCCGAGGGCCCTTTCCCTTTGTACGCATATTCAGGAATAAGGGACTTTTCTGGGGGTGGTGGAGCTAGATCCTCGCCTATCGTGGATGCTAAGCGTTCATATTCTGACACTAGGATTGGCAGAGCGTTATAGTCACTAAATTAGTATCTACTGACGGCCCTCCTAAAATCGGATCTAAAATTCGCGTATACCCTATTCATTTGGATCTCGAGATCCATCGGCCTGGTCGAGAGCTAGTAGAATCCGTACATGCAGGTTAGATAGTCCTTTAAAAGATCGACCCTCCACAACAAGTTGTACACGCTTGAGCCCTTTTGTTTGTTAAAATTGACGTTGCGCCCTTCCACGATTGGTGTCACGTCTCTTGGTTTGCTGAGAAGTCGCATGGGGCATTTCCCCCATCCCTAGGAATACCCATGACTCGTAGTGCCTTCCGGTTACAACGCATACGGACTTATTTTCCCTAACGCATCTTGCTGCGCATATCCCATATATACCGGTGTTTCTTCCCACTCGTGGGAGTACCGGTTCTGCAACTCGCGACTCTGCTCTCTATTCTGTTGCCATGGCTCTCGGTATGTCTAGCTAAGATCCTGTTCATTTGGGGAAAGAGGCTCGACGCTGGGTAGTGTTGGGTAGTCCGGACCGTTCGGTGCCCTTCACGTTCCCAAGGCCTTTGTCTGCGGTGCTTATACGGAGAAAATTCGCGTGTACTAGGCTCCGGATAATTCTCTGAATACCGGTAACCCACTGTTTCTACAGTCCGGTCCCATTTCTCGGTTTCCCGGTGTTGGGTCTTTATGATGCGTGGGGCTTGCTGGTTCCTGCTGTACCAGTCGTTTTGCGGTTGCGTGTATCTTATGCCGGCCACAGTAAAAATCGGCTTCGAGGTCGTTACTAAAGAAGCACACATTAGGGCGATCACGGTTGGTGGGTAATACGTCGCCTAACGCGTAGGTTCACGTACTCAGAGGGTCATGATTCTACGGCTCAGCGGTACTGCATCTTGGTTTTCCCGGTTTCGCATCGGTAACCTTTGAGCCCTACTGTGGCCCTAAGACCACCTAATAGTTCCTTGTTCTTTCCGTGGTATCGCGCTGTCTACGGAAACCATGTATGATGAACGGTTGGTGGTAACCGATTCGCTGCTTCATAACTTCCGGGGGGTCTCGTGCCATGTCATCGTTCCCATCGTTCGATGCTATCTGCTCTGCTAGGACCTCTTCCTCTGGGTACCAGGGTACTCCTGTTTATCCCCCAACGCGCGAAGTAACGCCCCATACGCTCGCGCAAGACTTCATCCACAGAGTTCGTGTTTAAATGATGGTTCATTGAAATGGCCCGCAAGACCTCCCTAGTTCGCGGCGTTTCGTTAAATCATTGGTTCTCCGGTAAATCGAGGTCTTCTCGATTGTCCTTTCGGATAGCTCCTCCTCCCCTACATTGTATCTATCCATTGCTCTTTGCTAATTGTGAATCCGTCAACTAGAAAAAAACTGGAAAAACGCCCGAAAAATTTTCAATATTTAATAATATCCCTCGATTTTTGGTGAGACCTATCTCGGTATACCGATGATTACGTGAAATTTCCTGAAAATTTCTAGGCACGTACGAATCTTTATTAATTTTCCGAAAAATTACGATTTCTCCAAAAGCCTATCGCATATGTACACTGAAAGTTCACTAGTTCCATTAAAATAAAAAAAATAAACAGCAACCTGAAAATAAAGAATATACAAGAAACCAGGAAACTTCTCCTAAAGATTCGGGTATATTCACTTTCAGTTCCGAAAAGATCTAAAAAATCCGTTGCAAATCTTTAAATTAAAAAAAAAATTACAGTACTCTCTGTCTCCGTAGTTAGTGAAGAAATGCGGAAATAATTTAAATTCTCTGATTTTATAGAAGTTTCGAAAACACTTATCAAATTCTCTTTTTTTTAGTTGTCGGAAATCTGAAAAATTATTTTAAATTCTTAATATTACCGGAAAATTGTTTAAGAACCTACATAAATTCTTGTTACTCTTCTTATATTGACCCACTAAAATACGCTTCATTTTGTAACTAAATTTCCCAAATTTCGCGTACCTACCGCTAAACACGACCTGGCCGGGGGCGGCCCAGATAGGAATCCTAGCCACAAGACGGCTGCCACTCACCTGCGTGTCACGCCTGAATGGACAGAGTTCGTGGGTCACACACTTCTGACGCAGGAACAACCCTCGAGGTGCCTTTTAATTTTTAATTGCCGCCAGGTAGGGTGCTCCCTATCGGAATCTCGACCACAATGTCCTGGCGTCGTCTAGCAGGAATGCTTGCTCCGATTTCACATGGGTAAGTGGTGGGGCGGTAGCTCTCGTGGGCGAGAGAGAAAATAGAACACCATCGAAATACAGAATATCGTGAGCTAAATCTCCATTTATTTATTAAGATAAGAAAAAAAAGTTATTTGGAAAGACCGATCCCTCCTTCGATTACCTGGATCGCGAAGAGACTCGGATTCTAAACTAGCATGGCTCGCAAGAAAAAAGTGGTAACGAATTTTTCAGATAGCACCTTTCGCAAGTCGCGATCCCTATCTTACAATTTAATCTCAAAAGAAAAACGAACTTTACCGGACCTACAAAAAGAACCAACTGAAACGCGAAGAGACGCGGATAGAAACCCGTTTCAGGGAATCCGCGCGCTGTTTGAGAAAATTACCAGAGACACCAGCGCCATGCTCTACGACCTCCACGTTATTAGGTAATTCCTTTGCCTAGTAGTTTGCAGAGATTTGTTTGGCCCAACTTATCACTTTTGGCCTTTGAGCTGAACGTCTCTCGAAGCTTCGAGTGTCACGGGAGTTTCCTTTGACCTTAAGATGACCTTTAAGCCGAAAACACTTGCGACAATCATTCGAGCTCTTTTCGGATGGCTGCTTTCCTCAGCATGGCTACTACGGCTCGTGTCTGGTCGCCTAGCAACGTCACTCGCGCGTACCGGCCTACCCTCTTATGCGAGCGCGTGGTTGCTCGTCCATGTGGTGTTGCAGGGGTGGTTGTCTGCTACGGTGACCAATCCGGTGCTGTCTCGAGAGCGACGCGAACTTGTTGCGCAGTACCGTTCGTATGCGACCCTTCCACCTATGGATTTTGGTGAACGGCTGTGGTGATGTCTGCTCAATGTTTACAACTGTCAAACAGTTCGAAATATTAGTGGTTATGTCGTGCTGTGGGTTCCAAGGATTCCGGATCCTGGGTTCGTGTTCGCCACAGATGTGTCGTCCTGGTCCTCTTCCTCTCCCGTTGACCTCGATCCCTCACACTTAAGGTTTGATACTAGTATACGCTTTTATTGAAATTTTCGGGTTCCCTGCTTTACTTTTATACGAGGTGTGTTCAAAAAGTAAGGGGACTTTTCAATTTTCGCGCGCTACGTACATTCAAGTTTTAAATATTTTATTTTGTTGTGTTGGTACACTCGTCACGATCCTATGTTCACAGTGGCTATATAGCTCGTGTTGTTTTTCTGTCAGAGGCGTAAAAGGCTAGAAGAGTTTGGTGTTCTCGGCGATTTTCTTCTTTCGAAAAAAATGGAGCAAAGAGTTTGCATTAAATTTTGTGTGAAAAAATGGAATCCAGCGCTCTAAAACTCTTGAAATGTTGACAGTTGCATACGGTGAGTCTACTCTGAGTACGAAAAATGTGTGTAAGTGTTACAAGCTGCTCTAAGAAGGCCGAGATGATGTTGAAGACGAACCTCGCGCTGGACGTCCCAGCACGTCAATAACAGATGAAAACGTTCAAGCAGTGGAAGAAATGGTGTTGAAAAATCGCCGAATTACCATCAGAGAAGTTGTTGAAGATATTGGCATATCGGTTGGCTCATGCCATGGTATCTTTTTGGACGTTTTGGTCATGAGACGTGTGTCAGCGAAATTTGTTCCAAAACTGCTTAATTTTGATTAAAAGATCCATCGCATGACCATCACTTTGTTATCAAATAGATAACCGTCCCACTCTTTAATTATTCGGCCATGGTTTCATTAGTACCAATACTAAATTAAGTCCTATTGTAGTTCATCTCACATAAACTATATTAACAATCCCCTACTTAGAGTATAATCGAAGTAATCGGAATCGGCTTGAGAGTGTTGCGTATGACACGTGCGTGTGACTTTAACCGCACCTGGTTCTGGCTTCCCTAAGACCCCGTAAAGTTTTCCTCCCTTTTCCGAGTTAATCTCAAAAACTTCATTACAGTTTGTAACGCTCCAATTGACAGTACAACTGCGGAATGTTATATTTGTGGAGCTAAGCAATCAGAAATGAACACGTGAATAAATCAGAAACCGCGTATGAGTTTGCTAAAAGTTCTACCTCGTCAATTTTGTACCCATTTTTGAAGCTAATCAAACTATTCATAAAATAAGTCGGATTATTTTTAGTGTTATTTATTTAATTTAATGGGCCAGTTTGACTTGATTTAACAAGGAGTCTGTATCGTTCTGAAAGTGAAAAGAGTCGCTAGAATTTCATTAGTATTACCTTGTTTTATCTTTTTCTTATATTCCTTCCTCTACTCCTACCCATTATATTTTGTATCTCTGTTTCGTAGTGAGGCGCATTTGATTTTCTTATTATTGATGGAATTTTCACTGGTGTCGTTAACGTTTCGTTTTCGTTCCGTATTATTTTCCATCTTATTATTTTGAATCACTTAATTTTGCGTTAAATAAAAAATCGATCTATTTTATCGTTCAAATTTTGTACTTCATCCAACTTCAAAAGTTTGATTATTGATTTTTTTCATTTTTTTTCTATCTTTCTATCTATTTTCGTAATTTATCTCGTCCTACTTTGGCTTTATCTGCACTTCCTCTATATAATCTATCTCTTCCTTCTCTAAGACTTTTTCTCTTTCTGGATGACTTAATTCTAAATGTCTCTTGTCCCTTTCAAACCTGGCGAATATTTTTCTCTTTGCGTCGATTTCTTGATCTATTTTACTGATTTCTAACCCCTGATTTTCAAAAATGCTACTATTCTCATTTTATATTTTTCAATTACCTAACGTTGTCACGTATGAACATAATTATATTTTATTTATAATTTCCCAAAATCTGCTGTAAGCGAAAAAGCTGCCTAGAATCCTTTAAATTTGATAGTAGAGAATGGAAGAAAATTTTGAGATTACGATTTCACCCTGGGGGGGGGGGCTTCCCCAAAACTAAGAGAAGTCGGGAGATTCGTCTCACGTTTATTTTTCTTGAGTAAGTTACCTTGCTCTCGGACCAAGAGTCATTGCCTTGCAAGTCTTATCTTAAACAAGACCACAGGAACGGTGAAGGAAAAAGAAAATGTATAATTTACCTGATTCAAGCGTTTTGTTTTTTTATATTTGTGCACCGCATATAAAAATTTTACAGATACATTCCGTAAAAATAACAATAAAATAATTAAAACGATACATGGGTGACTGCTGTTCCTTAGTCTACCGCAGTAGTCAAGAAACGGTGATAGGTGATAGTAATCTTCTCTAAAATCTTTGTCTTCCGTCTCAAGTGGGCAAGATTTAAAATTTGCACGTCAATTACCTACCGACAATTAACTCTGGTCTTTCACTATGTTCGCATCTACACACAGATCATGAGCGAACACCTGTCAGTTTCTGAATTCGCTTTTATGAGAAAAAGAAACTATATCTATTTCCCATGAAAGGGAATTAGAGTATTTGCAAGGAAATTTCTGCTTTGCATTTTGGAATTCGAAACGGTGCAACTTTTTTCTCTAGACTAATTTATAATTTGTTTATTGTCACAGACCAAATAAAACGCGGCAAACTAAAAAACCCACGTTTCGGGCCTGCTTCCGGTCGGCTGGAGATTTTATTTAATTTTTGCGCCTAGATCATAAAAATCAAACTCTCCCGGTCAATCCATCGATCCCCGCGGTCTGGTTTTAATTCATGTACCGGAAGCGCAAACAGAAACTTTCTATGACGCGGAAAATAGCTTCGCGTCTTATGGGCTAGGTTTCTCAATGACAGAGAGTTCCTTAGATTATTTCAATCCCGACTCAGACGGAAAAATGTTGTTATTTTCTTAGTCCGAATAGAACACGGCAAACTACAGCACTCGCGCTACAGGCCTGCCTCCTGTCAGACGGAGATTTAATTAAATTT
This sequence comes from Belonocnema kinseyi, assembly GCF_010883055.1. Classification (NCBI taxonomy): domain Eukaryota; kingdom Metazoa; phylum Arthropoda; class Insecta; order Hymenoptera; family Cynipidae; genus Belonocnema; species Belonocnema kinseyi. Next base: position 139,381,430 of record NC_046664.1, on the reverse strand, counting down.
TTAAGTCCGGATCGTAAAAATCGAACTCTCCTGGTAAATCCATCGGTGGTCTGCTTTTACTTCCTGTATCGAAAGCGTAAAAAAAACTTTAGCTGGCCCCTAAAATATGAAATAAATAAGGCAGGTACATTATCTATACTATATTTATGTATTGCAATAAACTCACACTCAATGTATGAAATTTTATAAATATTCAAGTGTAATGATTTCAACTTTTTTTTAATATCAACTTATACTTTACAAAGAAATTGTCAAAATTATTTGAAATCATGATCTTTTAACACACTTATGTAAAGTTATGGTACTTATACATTATTATATTATTATATTCTGGAATGTGCATCACGCAGCACACGCCACGAACCACCAAGACGCCTTTCGAGAAGAAATTGAAGGTCGGTGGTGGTGTTAAGATCCCATCTGTCAATAGATTGTTTGATTTCATCAATATATTACCTTCTAATATCCAGTTCACCATGTAAATTGAAGAAACGGTAAAATTGCATTTCTCGGACGTAATAGTTAACAAAAGATCTGATAACACTTTAGGACGCGAAAATAGAAAACAGAAAAAACAGAAAATCTACCCATACAAACTGATGCTTACATGCCTCCTCTTACTAACACACATCTCAAAAACAATCGGTCATCAACTGTATTGTATGCAGAGCTCTCTCTATAACAGATAAAGATGAATTAAAAAAGGAATTACAAAACTTTAAATACATCCTAATACAGAAGGATTACACAAACAAAAAAACTGATGAAGCAATACGAAAATACATTTAAAAAACGAGGCAACATAACCTACTACAGAAAGAGAAAGAAAAATGACATCCCTTTAAAAATTTAATCCCTTTCTATCCCCAAATCTATCTCTCTGCCTGGAATTTTTATCTCTTTCTATCCCTAAGTTTATCTCCATGCTAGCAATTTTTATCTCCTTCTTTCCCTAAGTCTATCTCTCTGATAGAAATCTTTATCTCTTTCTATCCC
>NC_046664.1:139368260-139380334 GCF_010883055.1 Belonocnema kinseyi | reverse complement strand
ATGGAGATAGAAAGGGATAAACAATCTTTATCTCTTTCTATATTAGAGATAGAAGGAGATAGAAAGAGATAGGATTTCTATCTCTTTACTTCCAGCAGGGAGAGTAGATGAACATGGCGACATGGCTAGATGAACTTAATAAATTTTTTAATTTCATCAAGCGATTACATCCTAATATCCAGTTCACCGCGGAAAATAAAAAAAACGGAAAATTGCCTTTCTTGGACGTACTTGTTTACAAAAGATTTTAAAAAACTTAAGGGAATGAAGTTTATAGAAAACCCACCCATAAAAACAGATACCTACAAGCCTCCTCTCCCTACGACACATATAAAGCAATAAGACAATACATTTTTAAAAAGCAATTCCCACAACATACTAAAGAAAAAGAGTGAGAAATGACAAACACCCTACCCTAAATCCAAAATCTCACAGAACCAATAGCAAGAAATCTCAACAAACAGAACATTCAAACCATGTTTAAACCACCTCCAAAAATATGACAACTTCTAAACAAACCTGAAGACAAAAAGACATATCTCAGTAATGCAAAGTCTATATTGGAGAAACCAAGAGAGCGGTGAGCCAAAGCATAAAGGAACAGGAGAGTAAAGTCAGGGCAAAACATTTTACGCAAGCATCACTACCTGAACATCATATCGATGCCAAACACCACATTTTATTTGACAAAACAACCATCATCGCAAAAACACATAATATTTTTCCAAGAAAACATAGTGAAGCAATTGAAATCTAAAAACCCCCTAATAACAACATTAGGGTAACGGATATAATACCAAACCGATATAACTTTCCGTCCTCCCGGATTAAAACAAAAAAGACTTGATTGACCAATCAAGTGCGACCACTCCCCACGGTGGGGCGCTCGGCCAATGACAGGCATCGTAGAGGGTATGCATAAGAATAACATAACCTGACGCTTCAATTTCAGGTAAGCCCCGAAGAAGTGAGCTGAATTGTTTATAAAACGTCGGTAAAAATTCGTATTTTTCAACATGATTAGAACCCGAAATATTTCTTTTATTTATAGTGACAATATGGTGGCGCTTAATATGTTCTGTTATTTATTGGTGAACGGAAGGGGAGAATCTGCAGGACTTTCATTTTTCTGTCTTAAAATTCAATCAAGTATATCAAAACATAGTAATTATGGGACATTTTTGCTTCGATTTCACGAAAAACTATCAGGGTTCGTCTTATATCACATAATTTTTTGAATAGCTTAATATGTTTATCGTTCCATATAATGTGACGTACCATACTGCAGCTTCACACATGATAGGCTCTGTATATCATTGATGAAGACAGAAATGTAATATCGAGCTACCGTTCTGATGTGTCTTTTTCGGTAGTACATGAATTAATTTCAATACATTATACTTGGAAAATATGCTTATTAAATGCAGGGTCTGTTCTTAAGTAGTCATACTGAGTCGATTACGGCGGCCGGAATGCTATTGAGCTACCTCGACACGGCCTGTTGTAACGCTGTCACCGAGTCGTGATGATGTCCTTTCAGAGTGGTTTTGAGGCGGGGAAGAGAAAAAGTCTGGTGGGGCAAGGTTGGGACTGTGGTGTGGCTGGAAGAGGTTTGTGATCTTGTCTTGGACCAGGTACGCTGCCACGCAGAAGGCTGTGTGGATCCCCCAGGAGTTGGCAAAGGCTGGGCGGACGCAACGTTGCGTTTTCTTAGCCGTTCAAGTACCTCCACGTAAAAAACAGCATTAACGGTTTGTCCTTGTAGCTCAGATTCCTTGTGAATCACGCCTTTTCAATCAAAAAAGTAAATGAGCATGATTTTCTTCTTCGACTTGCTTATGCGAGCCTTTTTCTAGAGTAGGGACTCAGAAGTATGCCATTCCGCGCTTTGACGTTTAGTCTCAGGGTCATGCTCAAACGTCCACGTCTCATCTTTGATAACCCCATTGTCTTAAAAGTCTGGATTTTCACTCAATTCGTCCAGAAGGTCCGGACAGATCCGTTTGCGAACTTTCTTTTGTTCGTCTGCAAGAACTCGTGGCAACTATTTTGCGCAGATCTTCTTCATTTGCAATTTTTCGCTTACAATTTCGTGCACTTGGGTTTCAGCAGTGTGAAGTTCTTCGGCAATCATGAGAACACTGAATCTGCGGTCGCTGTCCAGCAAATTCTTTACTCTTGCCACATGCTTATCAGTTTTGGTGCTCGAAGGTTGACCTGAACATGCGTCGTCTTCAACTTCCTCTCTCGCCTTCGAAAACAGCTTCTGCCAGTCAAAAACACTTGATCGACTTATAGCATTATTACCGTAAGCCGTCCTGATCATATCATGAGTCTCTTTTCCGGTTTTTCCGAGCTTAACACGAAATATAATGGCGTAGCGCTGTTCCAAAAAGACAAACCATCACGCAGCGTGACGAGGGCTTCTGCAGAGATTACGAGAACGAGCGATCTACACTTCGCTACGGCTCACAACCAACTGCCGTTAGCTGCCAGCCTTTCCTTAGACTACCCTCCACCAACACTAGTTGGAGAAACCACCGGCAGTCCGTCCATCTGCCCAGAAAAAAATCAATGTTACTACTTTAAGGATAGAATAATAGAATATATAAATATGTTCTCTTGCGAATTATTAAACCTTACAAGAAAGTATTTCCATGGATGACTGACGACATCAGGAACCATATGCGAGGTTCGATTAATACTTGTAGGGTCTGGAGGAGGGTTGTGTATGCAGCTTATTACGATAGGTATAATGAGTTGAGGAACCATGTCACTGCTTTGTATAGAGAAGCAAGAGATAGATACAATGCTCAGAAATTACAGGTGATCACAGAGAGTGAAATTGTATAAAGACAGCTGAGGGATTTGGTTTTGGTTAAACCAAAATGTGAGTACTTATTACTAGTGTTCTCAGTGAATGATATAAATGCTTATTTTTTTACAATTTTCGGTAAGCTCTGTAACGGCGAACTTACCTTTATCTTATTTTACCCACCCGAATCTCATGATTTCAACTGAAACAGGACATACAAAACACATAATTTTAATTTTGGTTGTTAGGCGCCAGGGGCGCATGTGCCAACCAAATTCTCAAAACTAAGTCCATCATGAAGAAGCCTAGGGTTAATAATAAAATTCGGTGCACATTTATTTAAACTTTACTATCGAAAAGAAATTTCACATCGACGTGAAATTAATTCATAGCAACTCCATATTTAGTTATATTGCTCAATCGTTTGGCCGATCCCCCAGGGGCTAATTTAAATTATAGCGAACAATCTTATTTAGTAACAAACCTAACCTGAATATACCCAACCGAAAGGAGAATACAAATTTAATTCAAGAGGTTATGTTATCATTAGCGGTACGATTTACACCGGAAAGAGTTTATGAAAATTTATATTTAGTGTGCACGAGACCAACATGGCGTCCTAAAAGTGAGGTTATAATGCACTTACAAAAATTTCCCGAACGCGTAAATATTCGGAAGCAAACGGCAACCCGGACTAAAAAATGTAGGTTGAATGACGGTCCAGTTCTTTATACGTCGAGGACCCTGTTAGTGGATGTGAGTACATCCTTTCACAAAGGTGGAGACAGCAAACAGAAAGGAGGGAATCAGATTCAAATTCAAATCTCGATTTTTAATGTAGAGTGGCAGCAGCGAGAAAATAACAGTACTCTGAAGGCCTTACAGCGTTCTAAAATCCCTCGTTGTCTCTCGTTGAGAAAATCGGAGAAGCAAGAACATAAATAACAAACAAAAATACACTACGAATTAATTCTAGATTCTCAAAATAACCCTAAGTATGCCCTTGGAGTGTCGTGCCACGTGCCGAAAGAACAAATTTCACATCAAACTTAAAATATTACATTAACAAAACATTACCTAAATTCGTATAAAAACTTATTGGTGACGCAAGCTGACAAAGGAAATCTTACTGTTGTGATGGATGCACAGGAATATATAAATAAGGCGAATAACATGCTTGATGATTCCCAACACTTACGAAAAAATAGACTTTAACCCCTTGAAATAATTACAAAGAGATACTTTTAAATTAATTAACAAATGGAGAATCAATAAATTTCTTAGTCCTTATGTTAAAAATAAACACCCCATAACCGAGTATACCAATATTTCTTGATTTTATTGCCTTCCTAAGATCCATAAACAAAACTATCATCTTGGACCGATTATCTCTTCTACTAATTCACCTACATATAATGTAGCCAAAACATTGAACAAGATAATATTTGACTCCTTACCTTACTACAAATATTCTGTTGAAAATTGACTTACTTTTAAAGAATTCATAAATAAAACTAAAATTCCTGATGATCATATTATGTGTTCCTTAGACGTCCCATCACTATTCATAAATATTCCTTTAGATCTGGTTATTAAAGGTATAGAGAATAGGTGGAATCACATTACCAAATATACAGAAATTCCTTTAGATGACTTTAAGAAGGGTATCACTTTCTCAACGGAATCCACTTACTTTAAATTCGATAATCAATTTCACAGACAGACGTTTGGCACCACAATGGGGTCACTCATCTCCGCAATTCTTACTGAGATTGTCTTGCAAGATCTTAAAACGAATGTTATGGAAGGATTAGGTTTTCAAATTCCAGTGTATTTTCGTTACGTAGGCGATTCCTTTCTTATTCTACCTAAGGGATCGTCCATATATTACGTAAGAATTTTTTCTTGTGTTTATATCGCTGTGTCCTTTTCAACTTGATAAAAATATTATTTTCGTCTTTATTCAAACAACAGAAAAACGTCTTACGTAATATATGGACAATCCCTAAAGATCAAATCAATCGGACAGTTTCACATTTTAATTCTTACCATAATAGATTACAATTTACGTTTGATATTGAAAACAAAAAGTCTATTATTTTTGAATTTTTAACTTTGCCGGGATGATAATAAATTTATTATTACGAATCGGTTTAGGAAAGCAACTTATTCTGGAAGACTTCTTAATTTTTTATCCAACCACCCTATTCAACATAAAATAGGAATTGTTAAAATCCTAGTCGATGCCGCTATTCTACATTCAGATAATACTTTCCACTTAGATAACTTGGAAATTGTCAAAAATACATATGGTATAACAGTTATCCTAATGTATTCATACAGAAACATATTTAAAAAAGACTTTCTGAGTTAGATTTGAAGAAAACCCAAACTTCTAACGACACTGTTCATAGAATCATTGATGTAAAACAAGATATCATATTGATACCTTTCTTGGGGACTATTTTTAAATATTGTAAAAGGCTATCGAAAAAATTCAAAATTAAAACTGTTTTTAGAGTTGATTCCAAGCTAAATAAATTTATTAACTTAGGTAAAGATAAACTAGACACTTTAGATCAATGTAACGTAGTTTATAAAATCACGTGTGATTTTGGCAAATCCTATCTGGGAGAAACAAAACGCCCCCTACGAATTAGAATAAAGGAACATAAAAATAACATCAACCATGTGGATAAAAATCACAAAGTCACAGCTAAACATTTGGTTCAATGCCATGGAAGAGATCCAACTGTCATTAAATGGGATGAAGTTGAAATCCTACATGTCGAGCCTAATTTTCATAAGCGTGTCTTTGCTGAAATGGTTTTCATTAAAAAAGAAGGCGAAAACTGTCTCAACAAAGTAACTGATTTAGATGTTTTCAACGATTCTGACGACGTGATTTTAGATTCCTTATTTTAAGTTAACACCTACTTTGCGTCTACTTATAGTCTATCTACGCTTTAATTGTAAACTATATACTACTTCGAATTTTTAACCATTGTCCAGTTACTCTATTTCTATGCAATCTCTTATATTTTATTATATAGTATGACCAGTACTTACGCCTATGATTCTTTTGGAAGTGCTACTACGCATGCGCATAGGCGTCATTCACTTGGCAATGTTCTAATTACAACGAGTACTCATTTAGTAAGATGGAGACGGAGGGTACACACTCTGTCATCGTTTTAATTTTATTATTTAACGACTTGAAAATTTTCTATTTCAATATATAAACCTCTACATAAGGACTTAAGGTATTGTAATTTTTACTATGGCTATAATTACCATCATATTATAAATTTGTCTGGAAGAAGTCTAAAGAATAAGGTTTTTCCTTACAAATACTAATGAGTGGTTTCCCCGACGTTAAATTAAGAAATTTTGCATCCCAAAATTATCTACATGCCCTTTTTGATTTATCACTTTAGACCTCGTCTTTCTTCAAGACTGAAAGAAGGTTCTCATTAGGGGTAATTCTCAAAAGGGGTATTAGCACGAAGACTTGGCTTTTGAAGGTTTCAGATTATATTAAGCGTGGCATAGATGAGCGGATGGTTACTATTATGGCAATTTTTGACTTCAGTAAGGATTTTGATAAGGTTGCCGATACACTTTTGATAATCAAATTAAAAGCTCTGGGCTTCTCGATTTTAATCATTGTAGAGATATGCATTTTGTTGATGACCTCTAAATTTATATTCAGTACACGCCAGATCGAGTAAGTGAACTAATTGCCCTGATCAGTAAAGATGCAAAGGCGGTATTCGACTGGGCAGATGATAATGGTTTTAATCTTAATTTTGAGAAAACTAATGTTTTAGTGATTAGAATTTCTCCGTATATCAAAAGTTTGGATGTTAGAACTTTTTCTCCAGTTAACGTAAACGACATGATTATTCCGTTTGTCAATGATGCCCTACACCTGGGAATAATCATCACAAAAACAATTTTGTTCAATAAACAATCCCAAAGGTCTTAGAAAAGAGCATCTGAAAGAGTGTGTCAGATTTTTCTCTCGTTCGAGAGTTACAGCTCATCAAACTTGATGGCGTACTTCCGATCCGCGCGCCACTGCATCAGTCCAGCGATACTCCAATTTTCCAATTCGACCGATATTTTTTATGAATTTTTCTTGAATTTTTATCGTCAATTTCTCCGTGACAAGCAAAGTGAATTCTTATAAACAAACGTATGTCCAATGATCATGTTACAATATTCTAAAACTTAAACGCCTTTTCCTAAAAGTTGCATTTTTCAAACTTTTGTGCACGATTACGGGAGAACAGCTTAACGTATTGAAATACATTTTTTTAATCACAGAAAACCCTTGGCGAGGTACCAATCATTCAATTTGACAAATTTCGTTTTGGTGATTTTTGACAGCTTCAAATTAAACAGAACAAATGCAAAAAATGTCCGCTATTTTGAGAGAAAGAAACACTTTTATATTTGAATGATGGGGGCCTCACTAACGTAAGAACAATTAAAAGAGTTGTTGAATTTTTGATTTTAGATAACTAGGATAGACCCATTCCTGCACACTGTTTCACCCTTTACTTTTGACAGGGTGCTGTCAATGCCATCTCCATGTATTGGAAGTCAGCTTTGGCATGTAAAGAAAATCATGTGTGAAATTCCATAATGCTAAAGTAGAATATAAAAAGTCCCACATTGAAATCCTCTTTCGTTTTTTCACAATAAATTCCTGAAAATTGGCTCGAAAATCTGCCTGCATAGTGTAAGTCCCCTAACCTGTTGAGCTTAGAGGTCAGTTGGTATCCTCTCTTGTATTGCCTCATTTTGATTATTTGTGTAGTGTCTGCAATGAGTTGACTGAATAACTGAACGATTTCTGTTTTTCATTCTAGTTTTTTTTTGTTTGTGAATATTTTTTAACTTCAAAACATTATATCTTATATTGAAACTGCTCTCTTAATTTGAAACAATTAAGTTTGACTGTAAATCAGTGACAATTCATTTTGCGGAAAAAAGATATACGTAATTTTTTTTCTTTCAGTGTTCACTTGTGCCCGCGGGCTCTTGAAATTAACATAGGATGTTAAATGAAAAAACCGGGTTTCGAAAGAATTTAAAAAAGCATTTGTCATAAAATTTTTGTGAATTAAAGTATAGAGATGTCGAAATGTTCGAGAAATAGTTTTTACCCAATTTCTTTGATTTTAACTCCCAATACCCTGTCATTTTGTTCAGAAAATGCACAAAAAATCCAAATAGCACTTTTCTATCAATTCATGCTAAAGACGATATTTTTTAGAATTTTTTCATCATAATGAGAAGGTATTGGTTTGATGTAATTTCTTACATTCATTTCACAATTATTGAATGCTTAAATTATTACATTTTAAAGGATATTTGGTAATTTTAGAAACAATTTTTATTTGTTAACATTTTGTTTTTATAAAGCATGAAAAGATATTGTTTTCTGACATTAATGGCACAATTAACGGATGCTAGCGTGGGGTAAGGGTAAGGTAAGCTTGGTTCAATATTTGGTCAATGTTTACCCACGGTCACCTCATGTTGGTCCGATCGTTATGAGCAATGTTGAGCCATGGTTCACCCATTCAACCTTTTCCACGCAGATTATTTTTTATATTATTTTCTTTTAAATATTTATAAATTATTCAAGAGAGAAGTCTCATTTTTTGGATCTATTACAACTATATCGCTTATTATTCAGTATTTCATATTTTCAAGACTTATACTCTATGTTGCTTAAACAATTAAATCCAATTGCCCTAAAAAAAGTTGAACCCCTTTTTAATTTGCCGTTCTGTTTTATTTATATACTTTAGGGAAGATCTATACATAAAAAATTATGTTTAATTCTCACATTTCATTAATTTACGGGGGTTATTAAGAAAGACTATATATTGCAAACAGAAATTATATTAAATTACTAAAACATAATGATTGTTTAGACAATGTATGGTATAAGTTATAATATTAGGGAATGTTAAATAATGAATGACCTAGCGGTAAGTGCAAACGCTTTTGTTTCTTTACGCCTGATTGAACTTCATGCGCCCCGCGCAACTCTTGTTACACCAACCTGCGGAGCGGTGTAAATTCTCGGAACGACTATAGCAATTTGATAAGTACGTATATCTTGTTAGCCTATTCATGAGTGACGTGAAGATAGATGGCGAGTTACATAGATACATACACGAGGGCGAACAAGTTATAGATCGAGCAGAACCCATTATCAGAAGCGAAAATATGTCAAATAAAGCTAAAATGGCAATACATAATTCGATATTCGTACCGACTGTCCTATATGGTAGCAAAACGTGGACCTATCAAGAATATGATGAAAGTAAAATCAAAGCGATGACACGATACTCCTGCGCATAATATGCGGAAAAACACTGGTCGAAAAAGTGGGTAACGAGATATTCCTGAAAGAACGTGGCGCAGAAAAGATACTAGCTAATACATGGGAAAGGAGTCGGTAAAATAAAAAGCAGCGTGCCCAGAAGCAGACCGCGAAAAAAATAGTTAGAATGTGTAAATGAAAAGCTAATTAGAAAAAAACATAAGAAGCCAACGAAAGACGAGAGCTTGCAAGAAAAAAATGCATGGACGTGAAGGTAGCTAGAGTACAAAAAAGTATGGCTACAAATTGTTAAAAAAAAAGAGTGTCAGCAGAGAGAATGATGCGTAAAACGAAAGACCTTGCATAATGATGGGTCCAAGTGCGGAACTTCAAATGACGACTTTAAGAGGCTCTTCACTTGAGGCGATTGATACAGAGATTGATCAGCAACCTGGGTCAGAGAAGTGTTGCGGAACGAACCTATTACATAAATAATCAACACGGGAATTCTAGATCAATTTAAAAAATCTGTACCCGCTTCCTCACGTTACTCCCTTCCCCATGGAGTGAGTTACGCCTACACCGAAATGGCTTGATAGTATAATAAGAATCAAATATCCTAACATAAGTTCATTAGTACTTCATGCGTCTCCCGGTAAGAAGGAGTTGATTTGAACGCATAGACTGACATTACAAAAAATGTACATTTCAATGCCTTTAAATGCGTATATATTGCATTTTTGTCTGAAATGCCATTAATTGCGCTTTGCTGTATAAAACTCTTTTCGTTTTAATCATTTTCAATGCACATGAACTTCAAGGCATTACAGTGATTTGCTTGTAATGCCTATGATTTTATGCCATATAAGGCCATTCAATGATACTCGGCAAACCGCCAAATTGTATGCTATGCAATGCCTTTCACGAACCAATTATCGAACCGTGTCAATGCTATTTAATCCTGGCGAAAAATATTGAATAGAATAAATTCCGGTCAATGCGCTTTAATTATTTTTCGGACATAGCAAGTGACGAAGACTCGACGAAACCAATAAATATGACATTACCAACCAATCAGCAAGTTTCCCTTCGCGACGTGCTTGAAATAATCCCTATTTTTGATGGAAGTAACATCCCTTTAGCCCATTTTATAGAAGGATGTACAGAGACAAAAGCCATAATTCCTAGTCAAGCTCATGAGAATATTGCTAGATTAGTTAGAAGTAAATTAACCGGAGAAATGCGAAAGTGCATATTTGGAAACACTTTCCGAACCTTAGATGAATTAATTGAAAAATTGAAAAAAGATTATGCCCCAGCAAAGAATGTATACCAGCTGCAAGGAGAACTAGGCAATATATTTATGTGGAGTAAGGAAAACGTGATATCATACGCTGCGCGAATAAAAGAATTAGCCGATAGGACCGAGGACGCACATAAATTAGACAATGATGGTGCCACAGAGAAAAAAATTAAAGAAAATTTAGAAGATGATGTTAATAAACGCTTTAAAATGGGATTACGTTCGGAAATAGAAATAAGATTAAAAGATAATGTAGGTGAAACTTTTAAAACTCTTATTAACGAGGCTATAGAAATTGAAAGAAAGTTGAATGCCTGTTCAGAATTGCAAAAAATAAGACAAATAAATCTTTAAGAGAAGAATCAGATTCGCGAGTAATTACAAATGTGATAAGTTTAATGTTCCTCAGCACATTATAATATCATGTTTAATTTGTGGAAGACCAGGACATATGACGAAAAATGTTATTATCTCCAGAACTTTCGAAAACAGATATTTTCCGAAAATCGTTCAACTCAAAACCAAGTTTTACGAAATAAGCCTCAAGAAAACTTTAATAATTACAATGAATAGAGTTCCGCACAAAATCCAGATTTTGCACAACGACAAAATCAAAACTTTAAACCAGGACAAAATTCAAATTTTAGACTTGAATCAAATAAAAATTTCGATACCCGACAAAATCAAAACTTTGGATATCAACAGAATCAAAATTTTGGAAACAGGTAAAATCAAAATTTTAGATTCGGACAGAATCAAAATTTTAGACCTAGACAGAATCAGAATTTTGAGCCTAGACAAAATCGAAAAGGAAACAATTTTGAAAATACAAATAATCAGCAGACCCATCAATATCCGACCCAAAAATCTAAAATTATTTGTAACTTTTGTAATAACCCTGGTCACATCGCTAGAGATTGTTATAAAAAAAATCGGTATTTACAAAATCGAAACGGACCACAAAGCTCTTAAAATTATACGCAGAACCAGGAAAACTCCAACGCTATTCCCCCAATGGGTGCTGGGAGGAAGGCATCGACTTATTAACTAAAGCACCTATCGAAATTAAAAATAAGGAAAACGATATGAAATTACATCTCAGTGGGAATAATATAATTCATTCGGTCATGATACCTGCAGATGGTCTAAAAAACCCAGCTCCCATGACGATCGACACTGGTGCTGGTCAAAATCTAATTAAAAGAAACGCGATCGACCTTGGACTAAAAATAAATAAAAAAGAGATATTGAGATTAACAGGAATTAATGATTTACCTGTTTATACTCTAGGTCAAATTAAGGTCGTGATACCGTGATTTTTAACTACATTAAATATAATTTCTGATGATGTACCAGTAGTTGAAGGTGGTGTCTTGGGCTCTGAATTCTTCCTTGATAATAATGCAAATATAAATTATACATATAAATGTATTCAAATTAATGATGCTACTTATTCTTTCGAACAAACTGGCATTATCACAATCCCAGCACGAACAATTTTTGATTATTACGAAGGTAGTTCAATAAGTCCTTAGAATGAAGTATAAAAACAATTTTTTTTGGGTAAATTTTTTTTAATTTTTCAACATAATCTCCTTGGAGCTCTATAC
>NC_046664.1:139360968-139368160 GCF_010883055.1 Belonocnema kinseyi | reverse complement strand
CACCATATATCTAGTCGGGAGTGGTGCTGGCTGAAAACAGATGATTTGGAGCGATTCGCGCGCCATCTGTTGGCCATTCTAAGGACTTATTGAACTACCCTCGTATGTACAAATAGAAAATACGGGAAATGCTGAATATACCTCAATATAAATATAATATATATATAATAAATATATATAATATATACCTCAATTATCAATTGGAGAAGGAATAGTTTTGGGCCAAGCCATTGTGAAGAATTGTGGAGGTAAAGATTGTTTCCCCATTCCGGGAGAATACTTAGAACCTACAAACATACTTCAACCCTCAATACCAACAACAGATGATTGTCCTATTTTTTCGCGACAATACCGATTTCCTCCAGTCCACAAGGAAGAAATCATTCGCCAAGTGGATGAATTATTAAAGAACAATGTAATAAAACCTTCACAATCATCTTATAATAGGCCCATCTGGGTTGTTCCAAAAAAGCAAGACTCACAAGGAAAAAAGAAATGGCGTATGGTGCTTGATTTTAGGAAATTGAATGAAAAACAATTGGTGATTCATACCCTCTACCAAATATTCATGGTATCTTAGACCAGTTAGGATCCGCTCGTTATTTTTCTATTTTTGATTTAGCAACTGGTTTCCATTACATAAAAAATGGTTTATTATTCTGAAGGATATTTTATGTATTTTCGCTCTTATTTTTATGGACGATTATTTACCCTCGTTACAGATCATAAATCGCTTTTTTGGTTTAAAAATTCTGAAGACCCTTGTCCTCGAATATCAAGATGGCGATTGAAGCTCGCTGAATTCGACTATGACGTAGTCTATAAAGCAGGTAAATCAAATGTCAATGCGGATGCGTTTTCGAGAAAATCCGTTCTAGGAAACAATGAAAGCGTAGAAACTAATATAATTTCGGTAAATAACTCAACAATTGGATAATATAATCCTATCAATTATATGAAATTCATGAACGTCGAGAACCATAAAAATTTAGATTCCGAAGAAAATAGCAAATTGAACAGAGAATCTTCAAAGGAAAAAACTCCGGTATTTCTTCATAATTTGATAAGTGAAGAATCACTAAAGGAAATACAAAATGAAAAGTTTGATAGTCCAATACAGAAACTTTTCTACCTTTCAATTTTACTCTTAATTCCAAAAATTATAATGGAAAACGAACCTCTGTGTTAAACTTGGGACACTGTGGTTACAATAGGATAAAAGCAAAAATACAAAGAGCAAGTACAAATTAATGAAAAATTAAAAATCAAGGTAAGTCACATCAAGACGGTGAGAAAGAATATTTACATGGATCGCCTGCTGTTAAAAGGGCACGAGGTAGGCCCAAGAAAGCTGTGCTCACAAATATAAGCAACCGACAAGCCTTGAAAAAGAGAGGCAGATCAAGAAAAGGGGCAACTACTGGTGAGTCTCTGAACTTAAAACAGAAAACGCAAGTAAACTTTGAACCTGAAAGAAAAGAAGATTAAGAAGGCGGAGAAAAAAAATGTAATGGGAAAGAATATAGGAAAAAAAGGAAAGAGTATACTGAGTTGTGTTATCAAAAGAAAGAGAAAGAGAATAAAAGGTTTGAGGAACAGGCGGAGAAGGCCACTACAGAAGAAGAGGTATGGATGGTAGTAAATAGAGAAAGAAAAAGAAGAAAAAGTGTAAACCAAGATATTGAAATGATAGAATGGAAGAAATATTTTTTGGATTTGCTAGGAGATGTAGAGAGGAAAGTTTTAAAGGGAGGAAAATATGGTAGAGAAAGAGATGAGGAAGAGGATATTTCAAGAGGAGAAATAGTTGAAGTTTTAGGATTAATTAAGGATGGTAAGGCACCTGGTATAGATGAGATTCCAAATAAAGTATGGAAATATGGAGGGGAGGAACTAGAGGAATGGGCATGGATAATGTGAAATAGAGTATGGAGAGGAGAGGAGTGGCCAGAGTTATGGAAAGAAGGAGTAGTTATACCAATAGTAAAGAAAGGCAAGAGAGAGGAGGTTAAAGATTATAGGGGGCTGACGTTGATGCTAACACTGTATAAATTATATGTAACTTTTTTGTCGGAGAGATTGAAGATAGAAGTTGAAGAAAAAAAGTTCGAGTCACCGAATCAGACAGGGTTTAGAAAAGGAATGGGGGTAATGGACAACATATATGTTCTGAACTATCCAGTAAATAAGAGAATTAAAAGGGAAAAAGGGGCAATGATAGCAATGCATGTGGGCTTAAAGGTGGCGTTTGACTCATTGGACCGAGGAGAAATAGAAAAAGTTATGATAAAAATGGGGGTAAGAGAGGAATTAATAAAGAGAGTATCAGAAATTTTTAGAGAGACAAAAAGTAGGGTAAAAGTAGGAGATCAAGTATAAGATAGTTTCTGGTTGGTGAGAGGTGTAAGTCAAGGATGTCCTCTTAGCCAACTTTTATTCAATTTATTGATATCAGACTTGGAAGAAGAAATGAGGAGAAAAGGTTAGGGAGGAGTTCGGATAAGGAAGGAAAAGATATATACATTGGCATACGCAAACGACATAGTGCTGATGGCAGAGTATGAAGAAGGGATGGCGGGATTAATTAGAGGATTAGAGAGATACTTAGATAAGAAAAATCTGAATGTAAATGTAGAAAAGACAAAGATAATGAGGTTTAGAAGAGGGGAAGAGGGGGGGAAGGATGAAAGAATGGACAGGGAGATGTGAGGGAATAAAGTTAGAAGAAGTAAAAGAGTATAAATATTTGGGATATATTCTGCAAAATAATGGAGATCATAGAGTCTATATAAGAAAAAGTATAAAAAAGCAGCAGGGGTAATGAAAGAGATATAGAGAATAGGAAAAAAGAAAGTAAAAAAAATTGGAAAAGGATAATGTGGTTATTTGATTCGCTGGTATGGCCGGTATTAGGTTATGGAGCAGAGATATGGGGATGGAAGGAAAGGAAAGATTTTGACAGTTTACAAGAAACGTATATAAGGTGGACAGTAGGGGCAGCCTGGAGGACGCCAGGATATATGGTGAGAGAAGAAATGCAAATGAATAAGATAACTTTGAGAGCGGGAAAGAGGGCATGGAAATTTGATACGAAGCTGAGGGAGGGAAAGGGAGGGGAGTTGGCGAGAAAGTGTTTGATGGAGGTAGAAGAGAGGAGAGGGAGGGGGATCGAATTAACGAGATGGGAAGAAAAAAGGAGAGCGTTCTTTAATGATAGAGAAATAGAAGACGGGACTGGAGTAAACTATGAAGAATTGAAAAAGGGAGAGGGAAAGACAATTAATAAAAATATGGGGAGCGATTGAGAAATAAGAATACAATTAATGGTATAAAATGATAAAAAAGGAAGGGGTGCCAAATTATTTAGAAAGAGGATGGGGAGAGAGAAGGTGGACCAGAATAGCAAGATTTAGATTGGGAAACGAGGTAAGGGAGGGGATGTAATGAGAAAAAAAGAGAACAGAAAGTGTAGAATATGTGAATGGGAGGAGGAAACATGGGAGCATGTATGGGAAGGAAGCAGGAAAGCAATAGAAGATAAAGGAAGCTGGCAGAAAAATGTGGTTAAGATTCTAGGGGAAGATGGATTAGGGGAAGGATGGATGAAGGAGTTGGAAGGTGCTAGAGGAGCGAATGAGAGAGAATGAAAGCATGCACGTGAAGAAAGGTAAATGGAGGTATAAAAAAGTGAAAGAAAAAGGAAACGGAAGTAGCTTAGATTTGAAGCGTAAAAATTGTAAGTAATGGTAAAGTAAAAGTTAAGTAGACTAAGGTGCGTTTGCATTCTCATGATCTATCTCTCGCTTGCACTCTCGCTTTCATTCGCACGCTCACTCGTTTGCTATTAAGTCCAAAATTGCTCTATCGCAGGAAATAGAAATAAGGAACTAGATATAAGAATTTATGTGAATAGTTGTAAATAATTGTATGCATTGAAAGGATAAGATTTTTAAAAAATATAGATATAAACGGAAAGATTGTAAGGAATGGAAGTCATGTAAACCCTTAGGGGACACATTATGAATAAAGAAGAAGAAGAAAAGCTTCAACAGTAGCTGATATTTTTGTTAGAAAATTGATATGCATATACGATTCTCCAAAAGCAGTTTTGACTGATCAAAGTTCAAATTTTCTAAGTAATTTAATGAAAAGAATGGCAAAACGATTTAGAATTAACCAATTTAAAACAACCGCATTTCATCCACAATCAAACTGGTCTCTTAAACGATCACGTCAAGTGTTAGCAGGATATCTTAAACAATTTGTTCCAAAAACTTCCGAATGGGATGATTGGCTTGAATTAGCCATGTTTTCTTATAACACAAGTGCCCACGAAGGTACAAAATGTACGCCATATTAATTACTTTTTGTAAAACTAGCTCGTAAAACATCAAATGAACCTCTATCGAAACAAGAAAAATGGCAAACTTACGACGATTACCTAACAAATTTCATAACAAAATTATATGAAATGAGAACTCAAGCGAGACATAATTTAATTGCCTCTAAAGAAAAGTAAAAAATATATCACGATCGAAAAGTTAATCCATTATAAATAAAAAATGGAGATGACGTATTTTTATTAAAAATAGACCTAAGCGTTCACATATAAAATGTGCTTATGTTATGGCCATATTTATTCCACACGATAATTTTTGAAAGAAAAGACAGTGATATTCCTAAATCGGCACAAAACCTTAGAAGCATACATACAAATAGAGATATAATGTTCCAAGCGAAAACCATTTTCTACCCTGACTATTCATTTCTTTTTCAGGCTTCCGAGAAGTATAAGGATTAAAAAATCTAACTTTCACCTGGAATCTTTTCTATATTATTCCTAGTAACCCCATCTGAACCGACAAACTCATCGTAGGATGTACGGAGAGATATGACGTTTGTAACGCGAGTAGTCATAAAATTAATATCAAATCAATTACTTATCTTGTTCAAGAAATTCCGTCAATTTCTAATCAAACATATAATAATCATATTTCCTCATTGAAAAAAGATCTATTTTTAGTAAAGTTCAGAACATATTTAAAATAATTCGGAGAAAATCAAGATGCTTCTCTTTATCCCCCTGAAGATAATTTATTTCTTATTCCTAACTAGATCTTTCCAAAAATAAAAAGTAAATTGTAAAATCGCGTGAAGGGTCGAAGAAATTAACAAAATAATCTAGAAAATACTATTGAATCATATACCTCTCTTTTACGACAACTTCTAAAAGCCCTCACACATACAGTTACAAATTCATGGACCCTCCATTCTTTTTCCGCTTTTTCTTTCATTTTAATCTAAACCTCTCTACTTCTTTTTTTAAAACATTTTTCCGTTTTCCAAAATTTAATATTGAATAATTAAGAACTATTTCATTTCTATGGTAACTATTCCTATACTTAATCCACCTTGACTGTGTTAGGAACCTAGACACAGTTTTATAATCCTCCAGTCAAAAAATCCATCCTGGACCACACCACGTATTCGGCTTTATTTCTTGTAGCCCTTAATAGGCAATTTTGTATACCTACCTATACAAACGCCTAATCGTGTTTTTTTATTATGTTTCTCTATACTATTTGAAGCATGGTACTTGCAAAATAATTACTATTGTCAATGAAAAATAATTTTTCCAATAAGAATCCATATAATTCTTTTCTCCTTCTTTATAAGTAGTTACTTATACTATACTATGTTAATCCAATTTTACAATGTTAATATGTAACCTTGTAAATACACATATGCATCTGTTTAATGATGGTATACGTAAGATTGGATAATCATTTTTAAATAATAAATCCGAAAGAGGTTTCAAATGCTAAAACTAACATATTGAAAGAGAGTAATTAAAGGATGTCTAAATATGAACGTACTTATATGTACAGAGTTGTCACATGTAGTGCAATTATATTCAAAAGATACGTTCCGCGAAATTTTAATACATAAATACCATAATGATAAATCCAATAAATTTGTTTTAAACTTTGTTTTTCTTTCTTCAAGTATATTTTAGTACAGTTGCACGATTTGACATGTTCTTGCGCATTTGCAGGTTATGTTTGTATGTCACCTTTTATTGCGGAATTCTTTGTACGGGTTCTAAATTCAAACGATAAGCGATGATAAATGAGATCATTCTATACAGTTCAATGTGTTTGAAAATAGCAAACCAGATATTAATATTTGATCATTGAAAATAAAAAATTTTTGAATTTGGTGCCAAAATCATGTAAATTTTGCAACCTTACGTAATGCTATCATCGATAAATACGATTTTCATATTTCAAATATGAATTCAATGTTATGAAGAATAAATAATAAACTAAAATAAAAGAGTTTCTCTAAATACTGGTCGAATAAAAATCATCTGCTATAATACCTTTTAATTTAAATTAATTACCAATGCCATGTTATCTACAAATCAAAAGATTGATGTTTCTCTTTTACAGATAACATGGCAATGGAAAAAAACCTCTCGAAATCTACAGCTATACAAACCCTCAATGAAATAAGCATCGAATACGACTTTCCGAAACCTATTTTCATTGTTAAGACATTAGGTCACCACGCCGAATTGCCACCATTTGCAGCAAAATGCATAATGCATAAAAATAATGTAAAATTTGTATATGAAGATGAGCCTGCATCTACAAAAAAGGATGAGAGACAAAATACTACCCGCTATATGTTAGAAGCGTTAGCAGCAAAATTTATGTTTTGCGAAGAAAATTATATTGAGGTAGATATCGAAATTTATGATAATGTAAATGTGAACATAATTGCCGGTCCACGTAGAAACTATAGATATATTATGTAATTTTGCATTTTAAGACGCTAAAATATAATTTTGAATTATCCGCAGTTATATATGTCCTTTTTATTGATATAAACATTACACATATGCCTAGTTCTTTAATCTTGTATTTAGGACGAACCTTCTACTATACGTTCGAATGCGGACGTTCGCACCATGTGAGACTCTGAAGCCCCACCTGGATGCTTCATCCGGCGTTCGACTTAGAGGGGAGGTGTCACGTCCCGTGACGTATATATATTTTAATATATTTATTTATATATTTATATATTTGCATGATTATAATAATAAACTCTTAATAAATATAAAGCAAATATTGTGTCAATAAGTTGTAAGCTGACGAGAATAGATATAGTCAGAACATTGTAAGTAGTA
>NC_046664.1:139345547-139360868 GCF_010883055.1 Belonocnema kinseyi | reverse complement strand
CCAAAAGTACTAGCATGGGCCAGTTATTAGTTCTTCTCTATTTACTACGATTTTCTCGGACTCAAGCCAGTCCAGTGTCTCAAACCGGAATCCGTCGAGTATTGGTGAGTGTACCCTTGTGACAGTCTTGCGCACTGAGAAACCCGAGTCTGGGATTTCCCCCTTAGGGTTACTCCTACACCCAAAATTAACAACAACCAAGAATCAACCTACTTTTGGAATAGCGAGTCAAATTTACACCCCTTTACCCTCTACCACTACGCAGATGTCACAGTGGCAATTCTGGAAACCGGGGCCTTAAGAAATCTTTAATTATAATAAATCACTGGTAAGCAATGTTTATAGTCAATTCTAAAATTCCGTCTGTTTAAACTCCTTGGCCTACAATTAATTTGATCATTTTATTTTAAGGTACTGGCGAAGGAGTAAACTCGTCTTCGGTCAACTTCGTGCTGTGCATAAATTCTATTTTGTAATTGTTTATGATAAATTACTTTCACATATTATTATTGGCTATTCTTTCCTTTTCCCTGTGGGAGATCTTCAATCTCAACTGAAACGAGGAACCTAATTAAAGGAAAAAGTATTTTACGGTCTTCATGACGTAAGACCCTTCTTTGATTAAAATACATTTTTCTGGACTTCCTCTTTTTTAATTTATAATCTTGTCAGTCCACCTTTGCACTTATTGAACTTTGAAACATTATATCGCTATTATTTTCAATATTTTTGTCTAAGTAACTGAATTGATTCTAATTCACGAACTAATTTTAAAAATGCTGGGGTAAATTTAGTTGACCTTTTTTTGCTAGTATTTATTGCGAACTGCAAATCGTCTATATAATCGTCCCAGGTGGAATGATCTTTATCCAAATAGGTTTTAATTGTTTTTTTAATTATCTTATTGCATCGTTCGGTTGGGTTTGCTTAAGGATAGCATCTCAGCATTTTCGGCTGCCTGATAACGAATTTTGCTGTTAACACTCTTAAAGTATTGTGCACATTAAAATGCTCAAGTTCTTTCCTTTCTTCAAACTTGGTCACGGACTAATGCTATTGGCTGATACCATGGTCTATGGTTCTTCTAATACCCTTTTTGCCCATTAATTCTATCTTACTTTGATTACTTAGCTTTAATCTTTCACAGATCTGGCAGTTCTATGCGTGAGGATTGTATCTTAGAGTACCATTTTTTAGATAGGTGTGAGGACCGGTCTTCTTGCTTGGCAATGTCCGCCAACTTCCTTTAATCTGACCAGTTCTCTCTTGTGATGACAAATCTCTCTCGCCAACCTCTAGATCCTTCTTGTCTTCTTTGTATACCACGCAAGACTCCAACTTTCTCTTTTCACTTGCGAAATACGCTCCCCTACTTAAAAATCGGTAGCTTCCCGATAAGTTTCGATGTCAAAAATAATCAAAAATGCCGAACTAGAATCGCCAACGATATTTATGTACTTAAATTTTGCTTCATACGATTTTCTTTTAGTTATTCCCTTTTCAACATTTTTTATTTGTAGCTTGATTATTTTTCAAAGATTACTATCTTCATCCTTGTATGTTTTCACGTATTTGCTATCATGAGAAATTTTTCCTGACTTATTTTTTCATTTTTCCTCTTAATGCTTGTTTTACTTAAACTAAATAAGTTTTGTGTGCTCTCTAAGTGATGAAATTCGTTGCTCGTGTGGATGCTTATTAGGCTAGGGATATGCTTTGTTAACTTTGTTGCAAGGATTTTGGCGTTTTTTCCTTTGTGGATTGCTTAGGATTGATAGGTACTAAAAGAATTTCCATATTTTTTAACTTTGTACTACTTCTTTTACTTTCTCTTGTACTTTTGAGGTTAATGGTACCTCCGAATTTCGGTTTTCCATCTTTATTAATATTTTTTTCTTTTGTTATGATGGTGTTATGTAACCTGATTATAAGCTTTATAATATCGACGATACTCACTATTTGTAACCCATGTTAAGAATAATCAATACAATTTATATGTATGAAAAAAGCATAAAAAATAATAAAACTTAGAAAACACTGTTAGTCGATATTTTTTGCTCTTCGATGATATGTAATACGTTACCCAAAAATTACCCCTAAGTCATACATGCCCCCCCCCCCCCCCCTCGTAATCAAAAACGTTTAAAACGTTGCAAAACCACCTTGAACAATGCACAACTAATTTAAAACTTCAAATTGATTACATGGCACTTTCAAATTTCCCCCCCTTGACACTTTTCCCGAAAAACTACCCTTCCACGTGACTCTATGCAGCGGAACATATATATGTATAAAAAAAGCATAAAAAATTATACAACTTTAAGAAAGTCATGTAATTAATTTGGGGTTCCAAATGATTTTCACATTCTTCAGGGTGGTTTTCCAAATTTCAAAAAGTTTTTGATGATGCGAAGAGGGTATGTATGACTTAGGGGTAGTTTTTGGGTAACGCATTACATATTATCGGAGAGCAAAAAAAGAGAGAAAAAATTAAATAACAGTTTCTTCTAGTTTTGACTATTTCTATTGCTTTTTTCATACATATGAATGTTCTGCTACATACGTTCACGTGGAAGGGTAGCTTTGGGGAAATTATAAAGATGGCGAAAGTTTCAAGTGTCATGTGAATAATTTCCAGCCCTAAGCCATGTTTACATTGTTGAAAGTAGTTTTTCCTTTTAAAAAACGTTTTTGTTCACAGGGGGTAGTTGTGTAAGACTTGGGGGTCGTTTTTTGTGAAACGTAATATATGTCATCATAGAGCAAAAAAAAAAGAAAAAAAATCTCCACTTATCGTTCATCGCATTATAATCAATTTTAGTGCGTTTTCGTGGGTGGCGGCGCTGACTGGACGTCCTGCTAGTGCCGCCATCCTTTTCTCCGAAGTTTAAAGAGCCGTATTCCATTTTATAACTTATCTTAGTAGCGGCGCTGAGTGGGCGGACCTTTCTGAGCAGATCACCAGACAGGTGTATTCTTATGTATTTTTCGTCGCTGAATTAATAAAATGTTGAAGTACCAAGAAATTTGCTGAGGAAATGATTATTTTTACGCCAAATATGAACTTTGTGAAATATAGAAACCAGCGGGTAGCAGACGACAGCATTTCAACGGTTCGAATCATTTTCAAATTAATGTTTTTACTCATAATTCTGACATAATAGAAGAATTCTCGAGATATACCAGGTTCGCAAAGGGCCACATCTTGATGATGGTGACCCTAAATTTTGCGAAATACGTTGCAAAATGGAGAACAATGTTCGACAAATTTTTTGATTTTTCAACATTTTGTTGATACGAAGATCTCGCAAAAACCCGCATATTGGACAAGTTTTCTTTCTTTCGTTCGCAAATACTTCAGAAAAACAATATATTTAGTCAGTGCCTTACCTATAAAAAAATTCGAAGTTGAATTTAACCAACACCCTTAAAAATAGAGTGGAGAATCAACCAAATGTTGTAACTTACACAGCAGGCGTAGAAGCTGTACAACCACGAACATTTCCATTTTTAAAGCATTTCTAAAATTAAAGAATTTCGAGGACGAAATGATGTCTAAGGAGGGGGTGTTTTATGTACCTTGATTACAAGCTATATAATAACGATAATACTCTCTATTTGTAACTCACGTTTAGAATAATCAATACAATATACACCTGTCTTTAGCACGTATCTGTGCATGCGTTTCTTCTAGAAGGTTCTGGAAGCGCTATTCGATACAATCCTATATAAACTACCCCTTCCGGTCGGCTCGGTGAGTTTTTGTCACCTGCTTGTCCAAGTAACATTGTGACCTATCATAATTACATATACTTAAATCTATTTGAAGTTGTGTTACATTTCTGGCGATCCTGACCCATAAAAATGGTTTATCTCTAATTTTTGTTCTTTTAATTTCATTTTTTTACTGTTATGTCAGGTTTAGTTTTGGTTCTAACCTGAGTTATCGGGATGGGTAGCGCGTCTGGATAATCTTCCATAGGATAACGGATGGGGAGACTCCCAGATTGCGAGTCTAGTCTAAGCCCATGCGTAGGTTCTTATTATGTCCGTACCTAAGAATCATGTGGATTTTAATTTTGGGACTAAAATTAACATTAAGTGCTCTTCCCAAAGTTTTATCTACCTGTAACTACCAAAATACGAAATAATTAATTCTCGATTTTTGTCATTAAATGAAAAAGTGTTTCTGTTATTTCATCGTTATCCGAATTCAAAAATTCTGGCACATCAGTTTTATTTTGTACTATTTTTGGTACTTATACCTGCCCCTCCAGTTTCCTTAGTTGTACGAATAATATTGGCATTCTCTTTTAAAATGTCCCCTTAATCCATAATGATAACGATGAAAACTTTATGTGTTTGAGTCCTGTTAATTGTCAGGGTTAGAATTTGTTTTATCTTGAGAGTCTCTGTTATTATTCTTACCCTGTTTCCGATTTTTACTTTCCAAATTCGACTTTCGGGAATTTTGTTCGTTATTATTTCCTAAATTATTGTTAATTTTTTTTTCTGTAGAGTATTTGATCATTGGGTTGCTTCGACTTTGATTTGAGCTTAACGTCATTTGATAAATATGCAGCATGTGATAACAGGGATTGTAACGATATCTTATCTGGATCTATTGTTTATGAATATACATAGGTTGGTAATTTGGTTGAAATATAGATTGTAAATTCGATTAGAAACCAGTTGAAAATCTAGGTCTGAAATTAGGTCTAAAATTTGAAAAGGCTAGTCCAAATCTTCAAAATAAAAATCGGGTTTTGTAATGTTTTTACCCTGGTTATTTTGATTATCATTTTGACATTTTGAACATTTGTTTATTTTAATCCCCATTTTTAGATTTAGCAATTCATATTACTGGCACTAGAACTTTGGATTTAGCTAGCTCAGTTTCATCTTCGTTACGTTAATCTTCTAATTTTTTTAAAGTTTCAAAATCTTTAGGTTTTATGTACATTTTGTATTCGATTCTAAGTTTTCGTGAGTTATACGTATTTCTCATTCGCTACATTTTCTAAGATATAATTTATTCAAACGTTTTCTAAATTCCATTAAATACGAGTGGATATCTTTGTTTCTTTTTTGATTATAACATTTAATTTTTTGTTTAGTTAGTTTTTATTATCTTTCGTAAATGACAGCGTTTTTAAAATCGTCGTAAAAGTCTGATCATGTTCTCCAGGAATTTTATTTATTTCGTACTAATATTTTGCATCTTCAATGACACAGCCACACCAAAAAAAAGTGTGCGGATCTGGTAACAAGACACACGTATTCCTATGGATTTTGGGGCGCTGAATTCAAATTCGGTATCAAAAATCACCCATCACGTCATGGTTGAACCATAACCTCAAAAAATGACGAAAAATCATGCACTGAAGCAAATAAATTTCAAAATAATGCCAGTGATGCAAATTTTAACTTCAAAAACATGTCGACAATTGTGAAGGATCAACCCTTGCCTGATATCAACTTATTTAACATAACTTTACCCAACAGAACCTGACCTCATCTAACCTGAATTAACAGAAATTTATTGAACTACACGTAAAGCTCTGGAAGCATATTTTCCCAGTAGCAAATGTGTGCTACATCGAATGGATCAACTCGAGCCTAACCTAGAAATAAATCTAACCTAGCCTAACCTAACCTAACCTCACGAAACACAATTAAACTGATTGTGTTGTCCCGTTGTGTTTGCGGTACTGTTTGAATCAGCTTAGGCTTAACCTACAAATAGGTCAAACCTATCCTAACCTAAAAAACCTGACCGAACCTAACCTAACTTAACTTCATGTACCACAATTAGACTCATTGTGTTGTCCCGTTGTGTTTGTAAGCGTACGGTTCTCTGTCTTAAATGTGTGCTATATTTAATAGGTTAACTCGATCTTAACCTACAAATGAATCTAACTTAACAGAACCTAACGAAATTTTGCTTAACGCAACACAACTTACTTAAGTGTTCCCGTTGTAACACAATAAAATTCATTTCATTGTACTACAGGTGGTTAAAATTTTAGACGCACATTACTCATTTGAAGAAACTTAGAACTACAAGTAGAATTAAACCCATTTAAATTAACCTGACAATGTTTGTATCAATTAAAATGTAGAACTGTAACTTAAACATGCAAATGAATAAGAGTTTTATTAAAAAACTTCTTTCTCTTTGCTTTTCTTAGACTTAAGGGATATATTTACACTATCTTTCGTGTTTACATTTTATCTTGCTTTTTATCGTAATTAAATTGATTTATAGACCTACTTCAGTCTATTTTCTGCCTGCTATAACGTGTCCTTTTTTCTTCGAAGGAACGATGCATAGGGTTACGCTTACGTTTAAGACGTTTAAGAACAGGGTTGCCAGCGTAATCGGTTATGTTAGGTCAGGTTTTGTTAGGTTAGGATAGGTTGAACCTCTATGTAGGTTAAGCTGAAGCTGAATGAAACGGTACCGCAAACACAACGGGACAACACAATCAGTTTAATTGTGTTTCGTGAGGTCAGGTTAGGTTAGGCTAGGTTAGATTTTATTTCTAGGTTAGGCTCGAGTTGATCCATTCGATTTAGCACACATTTGCTACTGGGAATATATGCTTCCAGAGCTTTACGTGTAGTTCAATAAATTTCTGTTAATTCAGGTTAGGTGAGGTCAGGTTCTGTTGGGTAAAGTTATGTTAAATAAGTTGATATCAGGCATGGGTTGATCCTTCACAATAGTCGACATGTTTTTGAAGTGAAAATTTGCATCACTGGCATTATTTTGAAATTTATTTGCTTCAGTGCATGATTTTTCGTCATTTTTTGAGGTTATGGCTCAACCATGACGCGATGGGTGATTTTTGATACCGAATTTGAATTCAGCGCCCCAAAATCCATAGGAATACGTGTGTCTTGTTACCAGATCCGCACACTTTTTTTCTGTGGCTGTGTTAGTAGTGCGTCTAAATTTTGCAAGATGTCGCTATTATCTATTGTATAAGCCCTTACAAATCTTTTTATTTCTTCTAAAAAATACGCGGGACATTCGTCTTTATTGTTTCGGAATATAATCGGCCCAGTGTCCTCGGAGTCTTGTAATTTTACATTATTATTTCCTAATCTGCTACGGTTTTTAATATTTTTGTAAAAAATTTGGCGAAGTTCTTGTAAGCTTTCCCTTAAAGAAAATTGAACGGATTGTCTGTTATGAGATTCGTTATTATTTTCCCTGATATTTGGTTCTATTATTTTCTTTCTGTGTTCAAAAGAGCTGTTTTCTGGTAGGTCTAGTCTGTCGTGATTTGGAAGAACACTGTTAACTGCATTTCGGAGGAGTCCCTTGAGCCGCCTACCGTTAACTGCTTTCAGGTAACTTATCCAATTTGCAGTTAACGGTGCCCTTTCTTTAAAAATCTTTTCTTTTGTTGATTCATAAATTCACTAAACTCTACACTTTCGTTCCTTTCGTTAGCTTGTTCATTTAGACAGACGCGCCTATGATTGGTAAATGTTCGTGATTCTAAAAGAATGTATTATGAACGGCATCAATGACATCAGAGAATGAGAGTTTTTCATTTCGAGCTTGAGTTGGTTCTGTAGTTGTTTGCTTGAATCAGTCTGTCTTTGTCAAACTTATTTTTAATTGGTGTTTCTATATCTTACCTAGAGAAACCTCTACCACGACATATCGACCTATTAATTGCTTCCGGGATGGTACCTGTGCATTAAGATGTGGTTCAAACCATAATCATGATTTTCGGTCTCGTCGCGGCGTTATCTAGATCGTCATTTTAAATCGGAAGTACAGCAGCACCTTCCAAATCCAAATTGTTGTTGTCGTTTTGTATGTTAGTTGGATTAGTCATTATTTGCTTAACGTCCGAACGAACTAGCAGAGACTGACGACGGGATGTTTCGTCGCCCGTGACTTTGGGATCCGTCGGAGGCTTGCTGGTCAACTCGGATACGGCCCAGCAGCCCTTTCGTTCAGAAATAGAAAGGCACGAGAAAGAATACAAAAAAATCGTTTGATAAACTTTTGAATTGATTCATTTTCAGAAAGCAACAATGAATCTTTGAAGGTTACAGAGTATCGTTTTTTATCAAGAGACTCATTCTGCATAGACCCGCATACTTTATTATTATGCAGCAATTCGAATCTGCCGCCATAATGAGTAACTGAAAAATCTACCTCATTTTTAGCAGTAACCCCTACAGAAAACAAATTTCTTTTCAGTTTAGGTACAAATAAAACATCATACATAATACCAGCAATCCAATCACCATCTACCATAGTCTCGATTTCAATGTTACCTGTTCGGTACGCTGCAATTTCCTCACAATTTCCCATCCTTACTTTGACTGGAGTTTTAAATTCACTGAATTTGCAAAACCACGCACTTCGAGTAGACATATAATTCTATGCTCCTGAGTCTATCATCAAATAATCGTCATCAACAGCGTTGCTGATTCCCATGAACGTCTCACTGACCGTTGGACCGTGCTGCATAGAATTCTCGCCATACTTCATATCTTTTTTCTCACTCCTTTTAGGGCAATTTCTTCGGAGGTGACCTTTTGAACCACAAATATAACAACCAGTATAGTCTTTCTTTACATGACATCTCTTTCCACACGAGTAACAACCATTGTTTTTCTTTGAATGTTGTCATTTTGATTTGACTTTCCATGACTTTTGTGCTAATTGAAAACAGAATTCCCTGAGTCCGTCTTCGGAAACAAAGCAACCGTCTTTTCTTCTGAGTTTGCTTCCTTGTGACGTCTACCGAATTCCAGACACTATGAAAATTATTGAATTGGGACGATAATATTGAAAGTGCACGTGACAGCACCATCGAATCCGGAATTTCGCCACAGAGACTCTGCATCTTTGCCGCCAATTGTTCAAGTTTCGACAAATTATGAGCAACACTCTCACTCGACTCTCACTCAAATTCAAAAAACTTTTTCTGAGCATTGACAAATTTTCACCAGATTTGATGCCATAAACCGCATTTAATTTGGTCCACATCTCCTTTGTAGTCGCACAAGTTAGAAGAAGATCCAACGGCTTCCTTTCCACTGTTGTGACAATAAATTTCCTGGTAGCTTTGTCTGCAAAATTAACACAGAAAATGTAGATCGTCATATCAAAATCAACAAAATAGATACCATTTTTAACATAGATTTCTAAATGAGAATCCTATATTTTCAAATCCGAAATTTGGACATAATAATAATAATAAAAAAACATTTCTGTGTCGAAATGTTGTCACAGGCTTATACTGTCCAACATGTCGAAGGCATTTTTGATTAGAGTTGGATTTTTTATTTGATCATTTTTGCACGGGGCTGTCTCGGTATATATCATCAGTCACGGACGCATTTTTATAATGCAATCAAGTGATCTGTTGAGAGCAGTCTGCCCAGACATATTGGACAAATCCTGGTTTTTGCCCCATCATTGACGGACTGGGTTGCAGTCAAGTACACGATGGGGGGACCCACAGCTTAAGGTGGGTTTCGAACCACCAGAACCTCGGTAAAGGTACATTGAAAAATTTCTAGAAGTACCGGCTCAGGAATCGAACGCCGGACCTCTGAGGTGAAGTCCGAGTGTCTAACCAACTGAGCCACCGAGGCTCTTCTTCTTTTTTTTTTTCTTTTGACCCAGCTTTCGCCGGGTACGAAAAAAATTAGTGTTTTAGACTCATCAGTTGTTCCCCTCCACGGAAATCTTTAGTAAAAGGCGAAAAATTTATGCGTGTTATTATTATTATTAATATTATTATTATAATGTTGGATTCCAAAGAAATCCACAATATAATAATAACTACAAAAAGGAGTATGAAAATTAAAAGCAGCGGTCCAATTATTAAATGCAATTAGGTTAGGAAACAAACGTAGACGACTAATTAAAAATACCCCGCAAATACCAGTGCCTTTATACAATGCTTTAGAAAATAATCAATCAGACTAAAATAAAGATTACAAGGCAGGAAACAAAAACGAAACAAATAAACAAAATGAAGAGAGACGAAAGGGAGCTGAAGCGCATCCAAGAACTCAGGACGTCCCGGGAGAAAAAGGTATTTTTCAACGTGATTATTGATATAAAATAGTGTGGCGAATTATAGAAAAATATTGGAGACAATAAGTCAAAATTGTGTTTCATGAAAACTCCATTATTTCTCTGTAATTTATTTTTTATTTTTATTAATTAATTTCTCATCGTAGTTTTTAGCCCAATTATTTTAAATGTGTAGAAATAACTAAAAAATATCGAAAAAAGCCCCATAATTTCTTTTGTTTCCCTGTGGAAAGCAAAGCATTCTGTACTTACAAAGGCTGAAAAAGCTACATCATGCGTTCAGATTATAACTTTAAGTATTGTCATTGCGAGATAACTATTCGCACTTTATTTATGCCTGTTTTTTTAAAGTCCATAGCTAATCAGTCCACAATGTTTAGATGATAATTGGACTAGATAGATCTAGAAAGCCAGGAATCCGAACGAAATTAAGGGTATTTTTCGATATTTTACAAATTTTGCTTCAACTTCAAAATAACTTGGGTTAAAACTAACCTAAGTGTGGCAAAGTATATAAAAATATTGGAAGCAAAAAGTGAAAATTGTGTTACGTCACAACTCTATTATTTCTCGGTACTTATTTTTTTGTCTTCCTTTTTTCAAGGTAGTTTTTAGCCAAATTATTTCGAATGTGTTGAAATAATTTTAAAATATCATCAAAGTAACATTCAGATAGCACAATACAGATAATAAAGTTAATAATAATAAGATAGACAATAATACAAATCGTCTGTGATTCGTTATTAATGCTAAAACATTGGAGTTAGAACTTTAGTGCTAGAACTGTTTAGTAACAAATCTCAGTTTTTTCTTAATTTATTCTAAAACATATTTGTAACAGGATTCTAGAGCTTCGATATACACTATTATGACATAGTTCTAGAACAAGCTTAAAACAAATGAGAACAATTACGTAAAAAGTATTCTGAAACAATTATTAATCTTTTTTTCTAATTCGATCTAGAACACACTTGTGACTGTTATAGAAGACAGTTCCTTGTTTGATCTGGAACAGTCACAGAACGTGTTTCGTGGGCAGTCGGGAAGTCAAAGATAGTTTAGTTTTAGTTGAAAACTAATTTATTCATATAGGTAAAGAGAAAATAATGTTATCCATTTATTAAGATACAAAACTCAAATTAAATTATTTGAATATTGAAAAAAGATGACTTCTCAGTGGGCACAAAACTATGAGATTCCTAAGAACGTCCTTGGGACGTTCCTAGGATGTCCTATGTCAAGTCAAATCAACGTCTCTGAGACGTCGAATGTCCTAAAGATCACCTAAAGAGGTATTGAAGACATGGGCGTTCTCGGGACCTCTTTCGTACTGACATTGGACGTTGTAAGAGCATCCCTAGGATGACCAAAGTACATGCTATAAAATACGTCTTAGGGATGTTCCAAAGACGTCTCTAGGACAACCTTAATTTTTTTCGGACTGGGATGATAACAGAGCTTTCGCACTAGAAAATGCCACTATTAGAAGTCTTTTTGGCATGCACAGCTACAAAATTCATAACATGTAACTTGTTCTTTCGAGCAATTGCAGTTGCCCGAACACTTTTTTTCTATTTGCATGAAATAGTGGTGGTTTCGCAGGCTTCTTGCGCTATAGGTCTGCAGTTTTGGCGAGTCTTCAGTTGCGAGGATGCACTCCAGGGGCTTCACTGTTGTAAACAGCGCTCGGCGGCACCTGGTGAGACTTTCATACTGCTTCGGACTGAAATATATTCTATGAATATATTTAAATCCCTTTATGTAGCTAGCGCCGACAATATTTTTCTGATTACTTTCGCACACCTCAAAGCAACCAAGAAATAGGACATTTTCAATCCCTTTTAATTTGTCATATTTCGCTACTTTTATTTACTGTTTTTCGTATAATAATGAGGTATAAAACTTTTTTAAAGATAGCAAAGATCATTTACCGATGTCCCGAACAATTTCCACACAGATGTCTGTGGCGAAAAATAATGTTTTAATTTTTTTTCCTAATTTTATATTTCTATAATTGGTAATAATTAAACAAAGCGAATATCTTACAATATAGAGACGTATTCTTATGTACAATTATATCTGATTTAATCAATTTCATGGTTTTGGAGTGCGTTCTAACGTGTCAAACGAAAATTGTGTTTTTAACTTAATTGAGGTTCCGTTTAGCAGCTCCGATCGGCTTTGAAAGGGATTGGAATCTTATTATTTTAACCGCCTAATGAGCATTAAAAAATGGAGGACAGAAAAGGCATTCTTAGTGATTGAACATGTGCAATACCTTTTAATGCAAGCCTTCTTACCGTATTCACAAATGACCCTTTTCCCGGATTGGCTGCCTCAACTTTAAACTTCATAAGGTGATTCAGAGAGAGAATTACTTCAGGATGAAGTTGCAAGATTTACAAAGCTGACTTTTTGCCGATCTTGTAGAACTTATATTTTAGTTCGAAACAGTAATCACGCAGTAATCACAATAGTTTTTTTCGCAATGGTGAAAAATGAAAAAAAGACCTATAACACATGTTGACTGCTACTCACAAATTATGCGTTTGAAGTGTAGCAGTCAACATGCGTTATACGTCTTATATTTTTTTAACCTTTACCGTAAAAAAAACTATTGCGATTACTCCGTAACCTTCTAATAGGAATTTTATTATAGAATCAGAATTTCACCAAATTAAAACTTGGTGACGAAAGCGCACCAAAGTAACTGGAATTTTAACTCCGTTTTGTTTATTTTATAATAATCTGATATATTTTGTTGACATTAATAAATTTTGTCCGTAAGTTGATCGAAATATTGTGATATTTATTTGTTCAGTACAGAAATATTAAAAAAATTTTTTAAATCAACAGCGCCGGAATTTTGGGCTTTTTTGGCTCATCAAAAATGCAAAAATTAAATTTAAAAAAAAAACCTTTCTTCTAAACACCACCCTTAAAATGATATATGCGCCTAAACTAAATACAAGCAAATCAGAATTTAGGCTTTTTTGGGCTCTTCTTGGACACCAATGACGATCTTTGGGCTCTCTTATTTTTCTTTTAAAAAAACGGACTTTTAGGTGAAGGTGCTGAACGCTAACACCTCCAGTACAAAAAATTGGAAAAATTGAAAAAAACAACAGCGCCAGAATTTTGGGCTTCTTTTTAGCTCTTAAAAAATGCAATAATTAAATTTGATAAAACAACAACTTTCTTCTAAAAACTAGCCTTAATATTAAATATACACCTAAGCTAAATGTAAGCTCATTAGAATTTTGGGCTTTTTTTGGGTTCTTCTTGGGCACCAACACCGATTTTTAGGCTCTCTTATTTTTCTTTTAGTAACGAACTTTTCGGTTGGAGGTACCTGAAAATATGCAAAAAATTATTTTCCAATAACAACCCCTGTCTCGCCAAAATTACCCCTAAATAACTTACGTATCTAGCCTAAATTGAAGAATATCTGGAATATCATGCTATTTTTTTTTCTTCCCAAAACACTCGCAAATTATTTCAAAGAATCAACCCGCATCCCTAAAAAACTACGGAAAAAATACATGAAGAAAAAGATGTGCAATAAGTGCGAAAAAACGTGTACCGCAGGTATGACCCAATTTTGTGCTCACCAAATACATATATATCAAAAGTCAATAATTTTTCTTGGACAACAAGACACTGCTGAAAAAATAAAAACTATCATTCTATTCTCCTTCAAAAAACTATAATCTATACCCGAAGTCCCACAGTAATAATGAAAAATTTAAATAAAAAACACCGCTGAGGAGTGAAACCAAATCCTGCTTGGCTGCACTCAACCAAAAAATCCATAAACACTTCAACTAAGAATAAGTAAGACAAAGACTTTCCCAAAATAGTTGCTCATATCCTCATCTCCAATGTAAAATTAAAGAACAATTAAAAACTACCCCTATCACATTTAACGAACCACGACTCAACCTTTATCAGCTAAAACCGCTAAAACAAACTAAAATTAAAAATAGCCACCCCAAACAACTTTCAAACAATTTAGTTAATAAATCTATTAATCAACCCTATCGCATTTAAGAAACCAAGCCTCAGCTTCAATCAATGAAGACGTTAAAAAATATTTCAAGTCAAACATAAGCAATACACATAGCTTTCCAAGTCTTTAATAGATACATTTACCATCACAGTAACATTTCACATTCCCTAAGAACCACCCCTATCACATTGAAAGAAGCACGTTTCAGCTTATACCGATTGAAACGGTAAAAAATATTTCAAATGAAATATATTCTTTACACACAGATTTCGAAGGCTTTAGCAGATGTATACCATTTCAAGAAAACTTTTTCCCTTTCGAGGCAAACCATTTGACGATCCATTTATTGACTTCTTCAAAATTGGTGAAGCGCTTCTCTGCGAGTGAGTGTCCCATCGATGCGAAAAGGTGATAGTCGGACGGGGCGAGGTCTGGAGGGTTCCGGCCGTTTTTCGATCAACGCATGATTCACATTGATAATTTTTTGTTGATAGCGATCCGTATTCACCGTCTAACCAGGTTTTAATAACTCGAGGTACACCACACCACACTGGTCCTACCAATCACAGAGCATTGTCTTACGGCCAAAGCGATTTGACCTTGGAGTCGATAGGCCGACCTCACCAGGTGAAACCCATGATTTTTTCCCCTTCGGGTTCTCGAAATAAATCCATTTTTCGGACCCCGTGACAATTCAATGCAAAAAAGAATTCCTTTCGAACCGTTCAAGCAGCATTTCACAAATGGTTTTTCGATTTTCCATTTGTCTATCGTTCAGTTGGAGTGGTACCCATCTTCCATACTTTCGGATTTTTCCCATGGCTTTTAAACGTTAAAAATTGCTCCTCGGGTCACATTTAGTACCAAAAGACAGATGATAAGTCTATGGGAAATCGAAACGAAAGCTTTCCGATAATCAATCCAGGCCATCGATAGGTGACGCTGGTAGAATGCTGCATCTTTACAGACACATCCATCGATGAGCAGGTTCTCCCGAGATACGGCTACGCCTTTCTTTGAGCCTCGTTGTTCATACATTTCTTGCCACGCAGGTTCAATTGCCCGAACAATCGTATCATTTAGGATAGCTGTGAATATCTTATA
The DNA here is from genome assembly GCF_010883055.1 of Belonocnema kinseyi. Classification (NCBI taxonomy): domain Eukaryota; kingdom Metazoa; phylum Arthropoda; class Insecta; order Hymenoptera; family Cynipidae; genus Belonocnema; species Belonocnema kinseyi. The sequence continues at coordinate 139,345,674 of NC_046664.1, read as the reverse complement.
AAGTATGTTCAGACAAGCTATTGGTCTGTAATTCTTCGGGTCAGCTAAGTTGCCTATTTTCAGCAGGAGTATTGTGCGCCCTTCCACCAACCACTCCGGAATCGGCTCTTCCGACTTCAAATATGAG
>NC_046664.1:139334191-139345447 GCF_010883055.1 Belonocnema kinseyi | reverse complement strand
TAATTAGGTCTTCTATTCCGCCACTCTACATCTCACGCCGTCAAGGTTGTCGCGAAATATTGAATCTTGAATGTCTACATAACAAGATTATTCTGGGTACAGCACATAGAGTCACAAATGGAAGAGACCCTTTTCTTAATATGGTGAGGAAACACGTAGAAATGGGCAAAGGAGCGTTTCTGTGAAAAGTAGCGGAGAAGGTTGCTGAAACACTTAGACTTAACTTCAGTATTAGGGGTGATCAAACTGCATCCAATCTTATCTATCTCTATCCCTAGCTTCTCGAGGGAACAACAATAAGAACACCAAACATAGTTGTAGCAGAGTGCGGTTCAAAACAACAGAACGCGCAGGGCTCCTGACAATGGGTCAGCCAACAATGCCGACCGCCCTAGAGCTGGGGGAGCCAATGAAAATGGATTCAATGCGTTGGATTGGCGGAATCTCCGTACCTAAGGTAGACGGGGCGACTGAATCACTAAGTCGGTTTTTTTGAGAAAACTAAAATAGCCCAAAAATCGGCCACGGTGCCCAAAATAAGCCCAAAATTATGGCATAAATCAAATACTGAAATTCCGTTGTGGAGGTGCCAGCGGAACGCATCTGAAGTTTTTTAACGATCTTCTCAACCGTTCAGAGATTCCTTGAACTGAATATACGGCAAAGTAACTTTTAAATCCGATTTTTTTACGTGTCAACGCAGATATTTTTCTTACTGGAACCATTGTAGATTTCATGAATTCCTTCTGAAATAAAACTATTAATCAAAGGAAGCGGATAATTATTTTAAACTAAAGTGATTTTAATTTGATCCAAATTCTCATTCCTGAATCTAATATCACTCAATTTAATGCATCTATCGATTAAACTTTTTATTATGCCGACCATTAAGCTTTTTTAAACCAATTTGTAATTAACTTACCTCCAGTTGCTTTTATTATTTTGTAAATCAAGGTAATTTATTGAATTATTATGTTCAAGTTCAAATGTAAACTGTATGGAATTTTCAATAGTAAATTTCCAAACAAAGTGCTTAAAATTTTAATCGAAAACGCAGTAAAAAGGATTAATAAGCTGGGTAATTTTCGAATTATGTAAAATATCGAGTGCAAATAGTGATAAATCATGGATGATGGATGTTCATCGTTAATAAAGCTTCTATATATCACTTTTTTGTATATTTTAAATTAATTTGGTGACTATCATCAATCTTATTTTTAAAAATTGACTCTTGACTATTGAGATGATGCTAAGCACCAGAATTGAATACTCATGTCTCTTACAAGAAAAAAGCACAGGTATTTTCATTTCTTTTACTATTTTCATACATAAATTTGTTTGTAATTCCATGCAAGAAACGATCGTTATTTACATATTATGTCTTTAGATTCTCTAGAAAAGGTACACAGTGATAGCCGAAACGTTAGAATATTAAAAAATGAACTTTTCATTAATTTCGTTTACTTTCTTTTAATTTAATGAAGACCGTAAGACCTGCAAATAAATTCTCACTAATATTAGATACATTAAGGTCAGAAAGATACATGTCCAAAATTGATCTTCGAAAAATTTTGAAGAACGTTTAAAATATTTAGAATTTGTTTTAGATAATATTAAAAATGGAGTTTTAGCAATAGGTTTAGACAAATGCGAATTTCGTTGTTCCAAAATAAAATATTGGGTATTCTAAGTTAATGAAACAAGGTTACAGGTAGATAAAGAAAAAATCGAACCTGTTTTAAATTTGCCAATGCCAAAAACAATGAAGAAATACAAAGACTGATATGAATGGCATCTTGATACAGAAAATTTATTCCAAAGCTTGCAGAAATCATAGAACTACTACAAAGGCTATTATAAAGGAGAGTAAAGTGAAAATAGACTGATAAACAGGAACAGGTATTTAAGACTATTAAATACTTACTAACAAAAGTACCAATCTAAGCCTGACTTAAGTTTTGAAGTTCATTTCAACTTGAAACCGTTGCTAGTGACACTGGGCACAGTGGGGAAGAGTACATTGTTTGGTTCAAAATACGATTCCGGCTGAACCTGTAGACCGATTCGGATGTTTTTTTAAAGCTGATTCCTGTTAATATTATAAAAAAATGTAATAAACAAATGCATTATTCAGGCATTGGTCGTCAAAAAATTTCGTTTTTCTCCGATGTCAAATTTTTTAAATTAGGAACCTGATAACTTAAAAAAATTCATAATTTGTTAAAGAATTTTAAGATTTTATCAAACAAATTTAATTTTCAAACGTATTATTTAAAGACTTATCGTCGGGAAAATTCGTTTTCTTTTCATTTCCGGTATTTTTAATTGGGAACTTCATGATAATTTTTGCAACAACCATCTCTAATTGATAATTTTTTTTAAACAAATTAAATAAACAAATGCATTATTCGGGCATCTGTTGACGAAAAATGAGTTTTTTCGATGTCAGTCCTTTTAATTGAGAACTTTTCGTAAAATTTATAAATCGTTAATGAATTTTATGATTTTTTAAACAAATTTAATCAACAAATGCATTATTTTGACATTTGTTGACGGAAAAACTCGTTTTTTTTCAATCTCAGTCATTTGAATTTGAAACTTTACGATAATTTCAGTAACATTCATAATAAGTTGATTAATTTTATGTTTTTTTAAAAAAATTTTTTAAAAATACATTTAATATTTGTTATAAATAAAACCTATAACATATGAAAAGTCGGTACACTCGATAGTCTGAAGAAAGTTCTTCTTTCACTGCCAACATATGACTTCAGGCTTCCATTTTTAGTCTTGAGCAAGTCTTGAGCTTTAGGATCTAGCAGAATTACTTTCTTCTTCCACTTTTGCTTTTGATTTACAATTTTTTGGTTGGTTGAAATCAGCAGTTTCCGTCCAAGATTTGTATTAGTAGCCTCTCTGCTACATTTTCGAGTGTGAAGCTCTCGTAGATTTTAAAAAATTTTGTTGTTCGCCTCTTGAGCTTCTTCCGTCAATTGACCAATGGAGAGGAAAGCAGATTCAAGAATTTTAGCTCCATAAATGAGAATATTTTCTGCTGTCACTGGCATGTAGTACCAATTACAAAGATTGTCGTATGTTTGCGCTGTTTGTTGGCAACAATTTCAGAACTTGAATGTGTCAATTTGCTTTCCTGAAGCCATTGCTTGCAAAATTATGCCGAATCTATGGATCAACTACCTATCGACTTGTGTGATTTCGGATGTCAAATCAGCATCTCTGAAAAATCTTCTGGCAGTATTACCTGTGTTAGAAGTTCCCAAACTATGTTTTGGAACATCTATAATAAGCCCCATATTATCACCGAATTCTATTGGACTCTCTGTTTTTCAGTTTTCATTTTCGCTTTCTGTTCGTTAATTTTTGCTTGCCACTTGCAGAATCATAAACGATAGCTTATGTGCAGTATAAATTCCATCATACGAATCCACGCGTGCAATGTAGAGACTCTGTATCTGAAATTTCGTACCTTTTCGGTTTATCAGCAACTTTAGGTAAGTCGTTCATCTGGGATAGTGTCGCATCACAAATGTAACATGTGGCAGCAGAAAGAGTTTCGGAAAGAGCCTGACACACTTTTCCGTCAACCATGTTCAACGCGTACTCATGAATGACAGTTATGGTACAACGGCTATTCGGTATTTATATTTGTGTAGATTTGAGTTTTTTTATTTTTTCTTCCATCAACTCTACTTCTATTAGGGTTCTTTTCTTAGTTTCTGGTACATGCTCTGCACATTCAGAACAATTCGTATCATTCTTATGGGAAAAGGTTTTATTGATACGTAATGACAACATTGTCATCATAAAAATTCTTACATCTGATTTTTCTGCTCCACAGCACTTTTTATTATATTCGCTCTGGTCAGATGAGCCATCACAACCATACTTATAGTCACACCTCACCACGAAATTCTTCCCTTCCCCTGTATCCGTGTCAAACTTTTTTCGGGAGGAAGACACTCTCTCTTGGCTTCTTCAAGACTTTTATAAAGAGGAAAAATTCAGTTCTGACATTCTTGCCCTCCTTTCTCACACAAATATTGCGCTCTATCCCTTGGCATAATCCGCACATAATTCCCATTCAACTTGACTCTCTTAGTCTCTTCTCCCCTGCTTCCTTCTCTCTCTCTCTCTCTCTCTCTCTCTATGCCGTTTCTCTTAACCACCTCATATTGATGGTCCTTACGAAGACTAGCACAGTTCAGCGCTAGACGAAAACAAACACCGTTGGACGCTCCTAGCGAAGTGTAGCACTGTTAACAATCCCTTAAAGAAGAGTAGCACCTTTCCTCAAGCATTCGTGAAGCTAAGCACTACTTACGGGTGCTCGTGAAGATTAACACGACTCTCGAAACTCCAACGAAAAGGAGCACCATTCGTAGACAGTTTATTCGGTGCTCACGAAGAAAAACACCTCGCAGAGCGTTGGCGAAAATTAACACCACTAGCAAAGCACTAGTGAAAACCTGACCACTCGCAAAAACCTGATCGAAAAGTAGCACTAGAAGTCAAGTGCTGATGAAGAGTAGCATAACTCGCTGTTGGTTATCAAATTAATTAATTTAAATTCATGTAATAAAGTATTGTGAAATTCTATTATCAATGCCAATAATTTGAAATAACAGTTCGTATGTTATTTAAAAGCTTTGTCAATTTGTCGAGTATTGAATTTGAGTAACAAACCATTAAAAGCCACTTATTTAAAAATTCCATAGTGTTATTTGAGCTTTTTGTTACAGCAAAATTGAATTTGATGGTAAATTTAGTATCTGACATACATCTTAAAGATATTTTTTTTACAAAATTAAGATTAGATTAATTTACAGATAAACAAATCGTAAATTTAACTCACAAACACCTTTCCAACCATTTTACAATTTTTAAAGCCAACAAAAATGTTGTTATACTCCCTTTACCCTTTATAAGTTATGCTAAGTTTCGCCAAGGCTGTTTAAGTAATGCTACTCTTCGTCAACGATATATTAGTTGTGCTAGGTTTCGTCATCGCTTGCCGAGTGGTGTTACTTTTCGCCGGCGTTATCAAGTTGTGCTACGCCTCGTTACCGCTCGGCGAGTTGTGTTTCTTTTCGTCAGCCATCAGCGAGTCCTGCTATTTTTTGCTAGGCATAATTAACGGTGCTAGTTTTCGCTGGCCGTCTTGAGCCGTGTTAGAATTCGTAAATCTTTTTGAACGGTGCTAGTATTCTTACGGACCATGGATATACCCTCCTTCCTTCCTCGTGCATCCTTCTCACTTCGTCCATCTGCAATCCATTCGTTCTAAAATACTTTTCCCTTTTCACCTGCACCTTCCTATCCCTACGTCTATTCACCTTCTCAAAACAATACTTTCTAATCAGCTTACTTCCCACCTCTTCAACAAATTTCTCCTCATGTTTACACGCTTGACTCCGTAAAATAAACTCCGTAAACAAATTTCTCCTCATGTTTACACGCTCGACTCCGTAAAATAAGACACTCATAACCAGCAAATCGAACAAATATATTCTCCTTACAAAATCATATGCGATCAACCTCTTTCCCTACCACCAAATCTGCCTTATTACCACATTTTCTCTTCTCACTCTCTCTTTTGGATGACCATCTAATCTTCTATTCCTCGAAAACATGAAGCTCAGGTACAAAAACTCTGTCAACTCCTGTCATGCCACTCCTTTCCACTCCTTTTCACTTATTATCAAAGTATCTTCTTAAGCTTTTCATCATCTTTTTTCAAACCTCCGCACTCATTGCTAACAGCACTATTTCATCTGCATGTGCGACTGACCTTATCTGAACTCCTTCTACCCTAATCCCTCCTACCACTCCGGCCGCTAGCTACGTGGACACCCTTGCCTTAATCCCCTATCCATCCAGAAACCCTCCGATATTCCCTCCCTTCCGCTCACCCTATCTTTCTTCTCCTTATATACCTCTCTTACCCTCTTGATCATTTTTCTACACACCACGTGCTGGAAGACGTAAATATTGTTGATAATACGACTTCCCTTACTAAAGCCCGCCCTTGTCTCCGGCAGTAGTCCTTTCCCCTTAAGATCCTTCCGTAGACTAGCTGCCAACATTTTCGCGTATATTTTGTAAGCCGTACTCATTAGCGTAATTCCTCTATAATTTTCTTGCCTCTCCCTATTCCCTTTCTCATATAGTAGTAAGGTCAACCCTCCCTTCACCCTCTTGGGAATTCCTCCCTCCTCTCCAGTTACCTTCCTCGTTCTTCTAATCCCCTTATTTATCTTCTGTGTATCTGATCCTTTCGTTTCTTAAACCTATTAATTGTCTTCCGACGTCCCCTTCCTTCTTAACACTTCTGAAATCCTCTTTCAGATTTTCTCCTTTTCCTACTCTTTCATCTTACACATTACCCTAAACTTCTCACTCATTTTTACTTACTCCTTTATTTTACGTTCCCTATCCCACTACCTCTACACCATTCCTTTCTTCTTCTTTCCAATTGCCTTGTTTTGCACACTACCTTTCACTTTATCTTTCAGATCCTCCCATATCTCTTCCCCGACCCCCCAAAGCCTACCTTTCACAACTGCTCCTAATACTTCTCTGTTGCCTCCCTCGTCCATGACACCCTCTACCCTGACGAACCTTCTTCCCCAGCCTTGCTCCCGACACCCTCCTCTTTTATCCAAAAACTTAATGCCTGATGGTCTGATTCCACCCTCCCCTCCACTGCGAGTTCCTCTTTCCTTGAACCTATTTTCGTTTCGCATTATCCCCAACTCTCGATCCCAGCTCTCCAATTCCACAACCGCCCATGCATTTCCACTTTCTCCACTTTCTCCCCTTCAGCCTGACAGTCAATGTCGTGTGAGCTAAGTTTTCCTTTCCTTAAATTACCCGGATTGGAGTCAGGCACTGAGGGTGAGAAGTGCCTTATATACTGGAACTTTATATTATCGACAATTGTTTGTATTGCACACTCGAGGCCTGACATAGTTTTCCTTGACTTCGAGAAGCGAACCACGTTTCTTATAGAATTTTTGGCACAAGCTGACAATCGGCGCTCTTTGAGGAGCCATGATTTCACTGGTTAATAGCCTGAAAACCAATCGAATGTTAGTTCAACCTTATCTGGTCACTACCGGTCCCTAACCACAAAAAATACATCAAATCTTCGAATGAACTATTTTACGACAATTTATGTATTAAAACCACCTTATATTTAAGGTTTCGGGGTTACTGAAACCATTTATAATACTTGCAGGCATTACTGAACTTTTTTCTCAACGTTTTTGTCTAATCTCTTAAAATGAGAAATAACGAAGAACAGAAAATACAGGATAATTTAAATATGAGCTATATTTCCTTTTGGGTCCTTGACAAACAAATGACGATTGCAGCGATCGTTTTCTGTTTTGATGCATACGAGAAAAACAAATGACGATTGCTGCGATCGTTTTCTGTTTAGGTGCATATGCGAAAAACAAATGACGGTTGCTGCGATCGTTTACTGTTTTGTTGCATACGCGACAAATAAATTAGGTCTGAAGGATACTCGAAATCCGACCAAGTAACATCCTCGCGGTAAGTATCTGGTAAAGCTAATGTGCAACCTTGTAAACCATCACAATTACTTCGGTATCAAAGCAGAATGGCACTGTTATGGAACTGCTCACGGCCAGGGATCCACCAATGTGATTAGAGCTACGTTTAAAAGAGAAGCAACTTATACCAGTCTTCAAGCTAAGCCAAATGAAGCAATGCTGGATTCAACAGCATTGTTTAACTAAGCAAAAAATTCAAAAATTCCAGGATTTACTATTACCGCGAGAAAGATCATAAGAAGGTTCCACGTCATCTTAAAAAGAAATTTACTGAAGTTCCACAAGTGAAGTAAAGGGTAAAAAAAAATTTATCTGTGCAAATGTTCAGGTGATAGAAAGCCAATAATGACTGTAACTACTGAATGAGACGATCAAAAAATAAATAAAGAAAAGTAATGCCGGCATTATGTACACAGCATAATGACAGGTTAAACCTTATAAAACTCAGAGAGGTACAATGTGGTAGTCAAACGTATAATCTTAGAAAATCAGTGTGTCTTTCAGAGGTTACAGGCCAATTGTGCATATCTGAAGTTTTATGAGTATTAGAATTGGTTATGGACAAATACTGACCAGATAGTGGTTTTAACTAACATTGGATTCAGATTCAACCACTTCGAAACCATAATGATGAGGTGGTATTAATCCATAACTGGTCGCATAATAATGTTAATACATAAATGATCGCAAAATAGCGTTATTTTAACGATTTAAAATATTTCTTCAGGTCAGGGACGAATAGTGACCAGATAGGGTTTAACTAAGATTGTATTCGGATTCAGACACCCCAAAAATATAATATTGAGATAGTTTGACTACATTTCTCATCGTAAAATAGTGTTAATTCAATTTAAAGTAAATTTTAAGGTTCGGGACGAATAGTGAGCACATAAGGTTTATATAACATTGTATTTGGATCCAGAGACCCCGAAAACATAATTTTAAGGTGGTTTGACTACATTTCTGACGCTAAATAGTGTTAATTCGAAGATTTGAAGTATTTTTTTAGGTTAGGGACGAATAGTGACCAGATGGGGTTTAGCTGACATTAGATTCGGATTTACTCAGCCCGAAGACATACAGATAGGCTAGTTTTGGGTTGGAAAATACTTTATTCATATTTATTACATGTCAATAATACTCATTAAACGCATTTTTTCATGATTTTAGGTGTTATATTGGAACTGCCACGTTTTTTTTTTTTTAATTTTACCAGACGTCCTTTGATAGAGTTCTTAAATACGAACATTCTGAGCCGTATATCTTTTAAATCTATGGATACTAGTTCTGGGCAGCGACATACCGATATATTTTTTTAGGCGTGTACTAGTCAAAATCGTTAATTTTTAAAAATAAGAAAGAAGAGTAATTAAATTTTCAACCAAATAGACGAATTTCTAATTATAAGCAATGATAAATATTGAAACAAACATTAAATAGTTCGATTTTCGATTAGAATTATTAATTTGCAAACAAAAAGGAAGAATTAAAAAATCTATTAAAAGAATATTTAAATTTTCAACTAACCTGATGAACCTCCAACAATAAAAAAATCCTAAAAACTTCAGAACTTCCTTGCAATTTTTTCATAAATTATTCTTATTCTGTGAAAGTTAAGTCTGAAAGTAGCAGTTGATGCAGACATGTTGATATTGTTGATAAAATTAACATTCTTACAGTTGTGCTTTTTCAAAAAACCCCAAAACCCACCCCGAGTACTTTTCACGAAACAGTTCAGAAGTGACTCAATGTAAAACAGCCAATAAATTGTTAAATTCAACATAATCACAAAATTCACCTTTAGAAAAGTCCAGTTTAAGCTTGCAACCCTTAATAATATCAAGCAGACCCAAAAACCCACCCCTAGTATTTTTCACGAAACAGTTCAGAAGTTACTTTATGTAAAATAGCCAATAAATTTGTAAATTGAAAATGTCACAAAATTCACCCTCAGAAAACTTCAGTTTATGTTAGAAACCACATAATAATATAAAGCAGCCCCCAAAATCCACTCCTAGTGCTTTTCCCGAAACAGTTCCAAAGTTACACATGTAAAGCAGCCAATAAATTGTTAAATTCAACATAATCACAAAATTCACCTCTAGAAAACTCCAGTTTATGTTCGCAACTCTTAATAATATTAATCAGACCCTAAAATCCACCCCTAGTACTTTTCACGAAACAATTCTGAAGTACCTGCGTGTAAAACAGCCAATAAATTTTTAAATTGAAAATAATCACAAAATTCACTTTCAGAAAACTCCATGCTATGTTCCCAACCCCATAATATTATGGTCTGCTTAATATTATTAAGGGATTATGAACATAAACTGAAGTTTTCTGAAAGTTAACTTTGTGACTATTATCAATTTAAATGTATTGGCTGTTTTACATTCTAATACTCTTTCCAACCTTGGGGTAAAACAGACGTGAAATAGTACTAACAAATTGGTTATATAATTTTAAGAAAAATTGGCTAACTGAACAAAGGGGTATAATTACCTGCAGGCGCCAGACGCTTTCTCGGCGTCAGTCCAGATTTTAACTGGATTCAAATATTTATAGAATTTCTAGCCCATTTGGCAGAGGGATATGTGGGGCGAGTAAAAGTCACAGAAAAACACCCCACGATTAAAATTTAAAATAGTACACATTTAATGGAAATCGTAACTTCAAAAAAAATAAATTGGTAATAAATAAATTTATCTATACTTAACTAGTTTTATAAAAGAAGGAAGTTTTAAAACACAAAGGGGTTCTCCTTAGCACTCTCACAAAAATCGCTCAAAAACTACACGTATTTTTCTGTTAGCAAACGATATTTTAAAAATTCTCAAAGCTACTCCATTTTGAAATAAGCAAGCTACTTGACTCGATATCGCTTCTGTCCGAGTCACCGAACCAAATTCAGATTTAGCATTCTACACTCAAACTGAACCCTTATCATTTTGACAACCTATCTGGAGGACGAATTGCTTAACGCCTGCCTTGGCTGCAGAACAGAAGTCCTCATTCTTTAAAGCTTCAAAAGGTTGGCTACTCGGAATTTTAATCCGTGTTCTTCCTCGATGTCCGACACGAGACTGATCTCTCTCCCAGTTCTACTGCCTTTTCTCCCCTCTTTGCTCGTCTTCCGTCGACTTCGCCCAGTGTGTGCTGCCCTCAATGCCATTAAAAGGTGTTACAAGTGGCTGAAAGCACTTGACCGGTTCCGGTGACTGTGGGGCCGGCCGGCCACGATGGCGGCAATTGAATTTTGAACGTCAGTTCCGTTGTACCTTCTTGGCCGCGTGTTCGAAGTCAGTGGGGGTTGAGACTCAGTGCGTGGAGTGAAACGTGGTGCGGGTGGTTGAAGTCGCGTCAAGTGCAATACCATTTTGTAGGACCCTGATGTTAGAATCTCAGTGTTAATCTCTGCCGTATTTCCGAAGATGAGCAGAACCCACATTCTACAGCCGAAGGCAGGACATCACATCATTATCGTCCACAGGCGATCTACACTATGCGGACTACAGCGCATTACATATGCATGCCAAACCCTACACTATAGGCACTTGGAATTTTATATAGGAGTGGCTAAATTCAAATAAAAGGAATATAAATATAAAAATTATAACCTCATTCTCTTTTTCTTTCATTCTCCCATACAATTACATAA
>NC_046664.1:139318152-139334091 GCF_010883055.1 Belonocnema kinseyi | reverse complement strand
TATTATTCAAGCCTAATTTGAGTTCGTACCGGCCATGGATCCACGTTGTAATGGTGTTAAATTTTGAAAGTGATCTGAAGTGGGACTATAACAGGTGGGTTACCATAACGTTACAACATCCCTCCCCAGATTGACCCTCGGGACTGCAGGACTAGCAGGCGTCATCAATCCGACCTCCAGATCGCTTTACTCAAGAACAGGATGAGTGTATTACTCCTAATTAGGTTTGAGTATGTTTTATTTTCGGAAGATTGAGAGGAAATGGAAATAAGAATGTTTTCTCGGAAATTTGTTATTATAAGGACAATTATATGAAACCCAATCTGATAATTTCTATGATTAACCTATTTAATTGATTTCAGTATATTGCGGTCTGCTGTTTACCATTTTCTCAAATAAGAAGAGATGTATATTTCAAGAGAGAAAAGGATGTTGGGTTTAACTCACCCCATGCAAAATTTCCAAATAATGGTATAACTAGTGCCATTTAGTACCTTTAGGATCCTATTCCTAGATTACTGACAGACTCCAGGCCACAATGGCGTAATAGGGGTAGATTTTGGTGGTTGTTTGATATTATTTTGGGGTTGAGAACATAATCTGGATTTTTCTTAATGTGAATTTTGTTATTTTTTATCAATTAAAAAAGTATTGGCTATTTTACATGGAGAATCTTTGCAACTCTTTCTTGAAAAAGCACTAGGGGTAGTTTTTGGGGACTGCTTAATATTACTATGTGTTTAGGAACATAGACTGATGTTTTCTGAAAGTGAATTTAGAGGCTATTTTCAATTTAAAAATTTATTGGCTGTTTTACATGAGGTAACTTCAGAAATGGAGACCTCGATGCAATGATCTAAGATACGCCTGTTCTATTATTAAATTCGTAAGAGGATGTTCAGGCAATATTATCGGATGTTTGGTATCATAGTGAATAAGTGCGTTTTCCAAACGTCCTTTTACTCTGAAGAGCCCATCCGTATCAAGAAATGAGCATATTCCTTTTAAAGGACTGGTCTGGTTGCACGGATTACTACTCTGAAGAACTTTTATTTCTACTGAAAATTCTTGGGTTTGAAGAAATTTAAAACTATTTTTTATTTTGCTATTAGAAGAATCGAATTAATAGCTCGCTCATGGTCAACGACTCTTAAGTAAAATACTGCCTCATATGCTTTGTTCAAAGCATTAGCGAATCCATGTAATTGCACAGATAGTAAGTTTTCGCTTAGATCGTTCAATCGCGGAATTTTTAGATTTGCGGATTTTTTTGGGGGAATAGGACCCGATAGAATCCATCCAAATATTGTAGGCGTCGCTGTTATAGATCCAGGAGGCCATTGGCATAACCCGGGCAACAGAAGCGAGCCATAATAATCAGCTCCAATTTCTATTTCGATTTTTTGTCCACTAAAGTGTTCAGGATCTTTTAGGTGAAGATCGCGAAGGTAATCATTTGCGGAGGGCTATATTTCATGAGGCGAGGCAAGGTGTAGGCAGAAATCTGATATTTAAGTTTATCATTATGTATTGGCGAAATAATTAATTCTACGCGCGCTTTCGCCACCACAATCAAGACTTCACCAGTTGCAGTAACTTTAGTCAATACAGGAGTGCTCTTAGGTCGCAATAATCTTACCAATGATTCTGAAAAAAGTAGCATCAGACCCTTGATCTGATGCTACTGCTTTTTGAACATTGCAAACTTAACGAAGCATTAATAGCTGTCACATTTAATGATACATTAAAATTTACGAAATTTAAATTAGACCAAAATCCAAATTAAAAATCCCATTTAACGTCCAATAATCAAATTGATGCAAAATCCTGTTAAACAAAACAAGAATCCAACGACCAAATTTGGACCACAACGAATAAGCGAAAACCAAAAAAAAACACTATTGTAATATGAAAAAAATACCCAAAAAACAACAAAAAAATAAAATATAATTTTCGAAAAAAAATAAAAAAGAGGGAAGAAAAATGAGGAGGCAGCCAACTACATCCCCTTCCTTCTCTTTTTCCTTCTTTCGGCTTTTTTATTTTTATGACCATCAAATTATAATAAAATAAAAATAAAAAACATAAATAAATAAATTTGCATTACCAACGTTTCGGTAATCGTACTACTTTTTTCCGAAAATTTTATTGTATTTATTTATTTTTTTTTGTTTTTTGGGTTTTTTTCAGTTTACAATAGTGTTTTTTTGGTTTTCGTTTATTCGTTGTGATCCAAATTTGGTCGTTGGATTCTTGTTTTGTTTAACAGAATTTTCCATTAATGATACATTATTCGAATTAGAGATATCAGGGGTATTCGCAACACTTTCAGATCTAGGAGTCTCATTCTTAGAATTATCTTGTGTAGCACAATTTGATTGAACTGAGGATGTAGAAGACGCTAATTGGCTGTTTAATAAAGTGTGATGATGTTTTTTACATTGAAAACATATGATTATACTTTTACACTTTTGACTGCGATGATTATATTTCAAACATTTAAAACACAATTTGTACTCATTGGCAAATTCCCTTCTTTTTTCTGCAGGTTGTTTTTTAAAGACTTGGCATTGAATTATGTAGTTATTACCTTTGCAACATATACATCTATTCTTATGCTCATCTGCAGTGCTGATACTGTACATTTTTTCATACTCTCGACATTTGGAACCGGAAGGATTAGAATTAGTAGCTCGCGAATTTTTGACAGAATTATTATTTTTTGACATTTTTACAGCTTCGAGAGTACGGATCTTTTAATCTAAGAATTTGTTGAAATACAAATATTTATGATAATCATTGTGATTCTCTAGATATCTTTCCCAATCACCTACTAAATTCTTATTCAATTTATCCACTAGTAAATAAGTTAGCAAGTGATCCCATTGATCAGTTGGGCACCCAAAATTTTCAAGAGCTAGTAACGCTTTATTAGTAGTATCACGCGCAAAGTCTTTAAATCCCTTAGAATATAATTCTAAATGTTCCGAAGGGAGAGAACCGAATGTAGATAAGAATTTATCAAAGCTCTCTCATTATTATACCGATTTTTCAGAGCTTCCCAAGTTACCTCGTAGTTATCCTCGGAGGTTGTGATATGTTTAATTATTTTTAAAGTTTCACCCGAAAGTTTTATTTTTAGATAATAAAGTTTCTGAACTTTTGGTAACCTTTGGTTTTGATCAATAACAGACTCATATAAATCCCAAAAATTTGGCTACTCTAAGTACTCACCAAAAAATCGGGGAAGATCGATATCGGGCAACTTTGAACCATATTCATGATAAATTGTATTTAATCTAGAAACGCAAGTACTCATATTATTAGAGGTAAAATTGATTACACTTTCTTGTGCTAAACCAAACATAATTTCATTGAAAAAATCAAGAGTCTTGAAAAATTCTCGTTCTGCCTCGGAAAATTCATTATTTGCAAAATATACATACTTTGATTTGTCCGTTTTAAGAGCTGTTTAGAAAACCTGAAATTCGCATCTCGTTCATCTCGTTCATCTCGCATTGCTTCCATGTTTCTAATAGTATCGATTTATTGAAAGGAGGAAACTGATCTACTTATGTTACTAAGAAGAAAGCCTTGTTCTGGTATCAAGGTATCCTTGTTCACGTATATTTAATTCTAGTTATTTGAACAATTCGCAGAGAATTGTAATTTCTACAAAACTAGTTCACGATAGTGAACCAAAGTATTTGACAACCACACTTGTCCACGATAGTGCACAAATTGCACTCGCTCAATTTATCACTGAGAAATATAATTCTCAATAGGTAGTTCACAATTGTGAACGAAAAGAACCTACATATTATACGATAGACACCGGTAGGGCATACAGGGCCAGGACACACACTAAAAGTTCAGATTTTTGTATCTCAGCTATTGATGCTAAATCAATATCGAAGCGAGACAACCGTCATTAGATGAAGAGTGATTCTTATTATGGCATCCAAATTCAAGACGTCTGAGGTTGTGAGAGGGGAAGGAATGCTCTACCTTCTTGAAGTCAGTAATAACTGCGCATGCGTTATTCTTAATTCGCGCGTATTTTGTACAAGAGCTGTTTTTTAATTTCGTTGAACTTAACTATTTTTCACTTGTTGGAACATAACTTTTGTAGAAATTTTCCAGATGATGTTTCCTTTCCACTCACAGGGCCATCAACAGATTTTCTTCACTCTTTGAAATCGATGGAAATCGTCACTTTCGCAATGGTGACGGCCATTACAAATGCAAATTAACTTTATTTGAAACTCTTTTTTAACATTATGAAAGATTTTTTTGCCACGAATATCCGTCTTGAAGGACCATGTTCAGGAGCGGACTTTAATTTTCTTTTAATTTTCAGTTTGGCCGAAATACTTAGCGATTAAATCTACTTAAAAGGCGAAGTCATTTAGGTTTATTATGAGGAAAGAATACGAATAGAATAGTCAGATTCAATTTTTTAGCGATAAAAAATGTTACGACACATTACTAAGGTCTTCACTGGCCTAGTTAAAACATAAAATGAAGTTTTAAAAAATAATAATAAATTTGGAAAGTTTGTACTTCGAACGCTTATAGTGAACACCGTTTTAAGATTATGAGATATCTCATTCACATGACATGATATGTTATCTCATGTGCCATATCATCATATCTCATCGCGTGTATCATGCCATATTATGTCATGTGCGGCGGAATGTTTCATATCACGTGCCATGTCATATGCCATGTCATGTGATGTGACATGTCATGCCACATCAGGTGAAATGTTATGTGATGTGTCATGCCATGTGCCAGGCCGTGACATGTCATCCCATGTGTCATGTGTCAAATGATATGAAACATGACATGACAAGTGGTCACCTTACATATCATTTCAAGCCATTTGTCATTTCACACCACGCTAGATAACATTTGTCACATGACGCATAACACATGAGACGACATGTCATGACTTTATACATAAAATTACATGAAAAATGAAATGAAATGTCGCCTGACGTAGCAGAATATGATAAGTTACATGATATGTCACAGGTCATGCCGCATGGTATGGTACATAACAGGACATGACATGAAATGAGGCGCGACGTAACATGACACATTAAATCGCACTTAAAACGGCATGGCAAGGCGTGACACATGATAAACGAGACAACATGTCATCGCATAACATATGAGATGATATGACACATGCCATTGCACATAACGTGATCTGACATGATACGTGACATGACACACGACACATGAGACAACATGTCATGACTTGACACATCAAATGACATGTGCCATGTGATGACATGAGGTCTCATGTGTCATGTGATTTTACATATCATTTTACAAGTGAAACATGTGTATTGCTAAAAGAATCAGAGCTTGATCAATGATCAATTCTTTTGGGATGATAAGTTAATACAGTTCATTTGATATGCCTAAATATCTTCATAAACATTATTTAAAACTTTTAGTCGGGTGAACCTGATTATACATCATAGCCACGGACTCAAGACAAGTAACTAATGAGATTAGGATGTTATAAGTCAATCTAATACCATGTTTGAAACCTCCTGCGATGATGTTGTAGGTATACAGTTACGAGCGGCCGCTAGCGTTTCGAGGTAACTGCAGCCATCTCTGGATGCTTTCTTAGAGCTAGCATCTGCCATTCTACAGGTTTTTAGTCACTTTCTTCCTGATGGTCAAGAAAGTTTCTTAAAATGGGACAGGTGTTAAATAAAATCGCCTAATGAGCTGCTGCCATTACCCTAATGACTATTAAATGTTCAAGATGTCCAGTGCATCTTGCATGCACATTTCCTGTAGCCGAAATCACAATGGGATGTACAGATTCATGATTCACATTCCTCTATATGGTCTTTATTTCACGCTTTAACTCGCTATACTTGTCGATCTTGATTGCATATCTTGACTGCAAATTTCGGTTAAGTGGACAAGCAATGTCGATGATGAAGACTCTTCTACCTTTTTTCTTGCATCACGATCGTAGTGTGTATTGATCTAGTTATCCTGGATTGTCCATGATCAAAATATTTGATTCTTGTACCCCTGAGCCTCACCGCATGGCTTAGAAAGTGAATAACGCGTGGGCAGATTTTGTAAAGGTTTAAGACTTCAAGCAAATAGTCATGTGGCACGGAAGGAAACACTTGCTTCTAGTCAATGTATGCCATGTATACTTTCCTTTGATACTTGCGAGCCTGAGTCATGGCAACGGCGTCTATAGTGAATAGATATTTACAGCCTCGTGAGTTTTTACAACATCCTGTTTGTTCTTCTGTAAGGATGTCATTCACATCACAATGAGAATATATCTTATCTGCGATGATAGCTGTAAAACATTTCTAAATTGTTGGAAGACAGGATATCGGTCGAAATTCAGGTGAATTTTGAGCATCTGGTTTTTTAGGTAACATATACGTAGTAAGCTTCAGCATAAATTCGAGCATCAGATCTGAGTATTCAATGATCTTCTGAAAACACCTTGCCAACTCAAGATGCACACTCGTCAGGTACTTGTATCAAAAGTTGTGCACCATGTCCAAACCTGGAGGTCCGTCAGTGCCGTTTACGTATCTGTTTGTGCTGATTTTCAGCACCTAAACAGCACTGACAGGCGATGGAACGTTCACATAATGATCCTATTGTAGTCGTGACGTACCGGGCAGACAGATCGTCCATTAAATGGCTCATAGATACACACCGAACCTCTATAAGTACCTAATTGTTCCTAATGGTTTCTATTGGTAATGCCGCTTAAAGAAAATTTGCCACATAGAAAATCTACAAGTATCAGTATGGATTTCCTTGTTACGTATTCTATATAAATTTCCTATTAGAATTTGGGATGGTATCTGAATGGGATTCTAAGAGCGTCCCTTTTATTATAAGTATTTATATGGATATCAATACAGGATTTTCTTGCCGACACATTAAGTCCCGAAACATCTACATAGATTTATATGTATGCTTCTAACATGTAATCTAGATGGAATTACAAAGAATATTTGAATTGGTTTCTATATGGATACACAAATATGATTTTTTTAACATTCTGCAAATTCCCTACTTCTATATGGATTTATATATACTGCCCTAACATTTAATCTATATAAAATTGCAAATAGGATCTGAAGTGATTTCTATATAGATTTTATAAGTGGGACTTTTCTGACTACACGCTAATTACCTACTTCTATGTGTATCTATCTGAAACCTCTCAAGACGTATTCTATAAGGAACTACAACAATAATTTGACATGGTTTCTATGCGGATGTGAAAATACGATTTTTTTTAACAGCATGTGAATTCCCTGCCTCTATACGGTTTTACATGTATTCTCTTGACATGTAATCTATATGAAATTGCAAACAGGATTTGACGTGGTTTCTAAGTAGAATAGGACCACTATGGGGAATTCGGAGTGGGGGGTGGTCTGTAATATGGGAAATTTGGAGTGGGGGGTGGTCTGTACTGTGGGGAATTTGGAGTGAGGGGAAATCCGCCATGACAGGTACTATGGGGAATTTGTAGTGGAGGAATCCACCATAACAGGCATTATGGGAAATTTGGGTGAAGGGTCATTAACATAAATATAAGGATTAAAATAACCTGAAAATACACAGAAATCACTACTGCGAATGCCAGATGTATTAGCACTCATTCAGTACAAAAAATTTGATTATAAAAATTGATTATTTTTAAAAATCGCAAATAAATATTATTTTATACTAATAATGAATAAAAATAAATTTTGGTAATTGTTGTTTAATTTGCTCGCTGAAATATTCGAATTTAAAAGCAATAATCTGACGAATAAACATTTCGCTAGGAGACTGAACTTTCGCTCTCAATATGTATATTTATGTTTCTCAGCTATTAGAAGATTTAAAAACTTTTCGACATCCGTAGCTTGCCTTTTTATTTGTCATGAATATTTATTGGCACAAAAAACAATTTGCTTTAATCCTTGAAAAGTAGTTTTCTGCATCACTATAGTTGGTCTATACTCTTTGGGCCATTTTTTTTCACCGACTCCCGTAGTGGTTTCCGCTTTATCTCCAGGGACATTAAAGACGATGGCCTTACTGCCGTTGGAAGTGCTGAAGACAATGCTGAATTTCCCGAATTCCACAGATTTCAGGTACCCGTATCCAGTCTCAAAGAAGGCTGATATATAGCCAATGCTATTTAACAAGCATTCCCAAGAAGTCGAGCCGGGGAGCAAGTATCCCAGCCCTGGCGAACCGAAGGAACCAAATGGAGCCTCTACAAAGTACCCGTAAAGACCCCATTCGGTTACTTTTTTAGAAAGTCGAAAAAACAGCAAAATCAACTTTTAAATTGTTGAAATTCGGATTATACGTTAAAATTCCCTACAGAAGGTCACGGAATAATCGCAATAGTTTTTTCCAACGGTAAAAAGTTTTAAAATATATAAGACGTATAACGCCTGTTGACTGCAGGGGTTATACGTCTTATATTTTTGTTAACTTTTTACCCTTACAAAAAAAAACTATTGCGATTATATCGTGACCTTCTAATTATCAAAAACTTTATCAACTTTACTAACTTTCAAAATTTTACCGATCTCAATAATTGTCCCAATTATTTTGGGGGTTTGATCTGTACTCTAGGAACTTAGGAAAATTAAACAAAAAATTTTCCAATTTCAAACTTTTACTTTTTTTCCAAAACTATCACATTTTCAAAAATTTTCCAATATCACTGATTTTCAAAATTTTACTAATTTTCAAAATGTTCTTATTTAAAAAAATTGTAATCACATTAAAAGGAAAGACGAACTATTTGAAAAATTTACAAACATATGATTAGTATTAAACATAATTCTAAAAGCTTAAACGTTTAATTTACTACATAATTGATTTAACACTTTATGAAAGGAAACTTCTTGACACTTGATATCAAACCCTAATATCTTAAGCAAACACATTAAGAAAATGAATGAAATAACAATTTTTACTTCTTTCAAAGTTTACTACAAAGATTACCGAGCATTATTTTCTGCATGTAAATAATGTCGTACTGCTTCAATTTAGTTCTTCTTTCAAAATTCAAAATGTATCTGCTTTAACCCATATTATTCTCCAAAAATTTCCAAATAAAAAACAATGTGAAAAATGTGACAAAATTTAATATACAGATACTGAAAAATTCTTTCGAGCATAAATCAAGAGGACACTTTTGCATTAAACAAATGTTTTCCTTATTGATCCTAAAATTGAACCTAGTTTCTATGACATTAATATTTCACTGGAGTGACCACATTTTCAAAAAAGACACTTATTTTCAAACTTTTTTTCTTATGTCAACAATGTTCCAATGAAAATTTCTTATGTAAATTTTAGCTTAAATAAAAAGCGCAAATGTTTCCCCGAATACCAGTCTGGAGAATGTTGAATTCAAAACTAAACATTATGTTTCAAAAAAAAAGTTTGAACTGAGATTATTGGTAGTAGAGGGATATTACTACACAAATGAAATTTTGTTTTATCATTTCACAGAATATTTTAGAATAAAAAATTAGAATAAAAATTCTGTACTTTACAAGAAGACCTCTCCATAGATCAATCAAGAAAAAATTTGAATAAAGAACAATATTTTTAAACTTGCCACAAATAAAAAAAATTATTCCTAACATAAAAAAAATCTGGCTTTTTACTACTAAGAAAAGAAAATTTTACAAATTTCTCTATTGTTTATTATGAATCGAATAAATAAATCGATAATACATCCCTATCAATCAAAGTAGCCTGTTGCAGAATCCGATTCAGCAATTCGTCTAAGCCTTGCGGTTGCGTTGAGTAAACTTTGCTCTTTAAATAACCCCAAAGAAAATAGTCGAGAGGCGTCAGATCAGGAAATCTAGTAGGCCACTCGATTTCACCCTTTCTTCCAATCCGCCTTTGAGGGAACTGAGTATCCAAATATGCTTAAACCTCCCTACCATAATGAGCCGCTGCTCCGTCCTGCTGAAACCAAATATTTTGAAAATTATCGCCTGTAATCTCCCTTATTCTTGGTACGACTTGGTTTTTGAGAAGCTCTTCATATGCACGGGCATTGAGATTACCATCGATGAAGAAAGGGCCTATCAATGTATCCTTGAAGATGCCGGCCCAAACATTAATCTTTTGTGGATCTTGTGTGTGACTCTTCAACATCCAATCAGGATTTGTGTCGGACCAATATCTACAATTTTGCCTGTTAACTTAACTGTTTAAAGTAAAAGTAGATTTATCTGAAAATACTGTATTGTGTAAGAAAAGAGGATCTCTATCAATTCTGTCCATCATAATTTGACAAAATTCAACCCGACGATCAGGACCGTCTTCATTGAGCTCTTGTGCCAGATGAACTTTGTAGGGATCGAAATTAATGCTTTTTAAAATATTTCGCACTGTCTCAGGAGCAACGTCACGCTCATCACTAGCTCGACGTAAACTAAGGTGTTGGTTTTCAACAAATGCTTGGGCTATGTCCATCTGCATCTCCTCAGACCCTGCAGATTTTGGCTGACCAGTTCTCTGAAGGTCCTAGATAGATCCATGATTTATAAAGCGCCTTACAGTTCTTTCAATTTTTGATTTTGAGACAGGATTATTTAACGCTTCTCCATTACGAAAAGTGCGATTAAAAAGCAAACGAACTTGATCATAAGAACGAACTAATTTCAATTCGTAATATTTGTATGGAAAAACGGTATAAGACTTATGGTATCGTCTTATATATTGACTTAGGTATCAGAAAATGGTATATGACTGTATAACTCTTCGTGCAGGAACAGAACTCTCACCAGAACACCTAGAACCTTTAATGAAAAATTTCCTTATGATTTTACAATATGCAAAACGCTGTAACCAATATCAATGCAGAACTCACCAATGAATTTGTCGTTGAAATTTACTTCAGGAATTACACTGACCTTTCGGAACACTTTGTTAATTTCAAATAACCTCTAACTAAGCTTGAACGTTACAATTGACCTATGACTTGGGTACGTACTTGAACGTAGAATTTTCCGCTCTATCGATTACAGATGTAAAAAAAGGTTTCCATTTTTAAAAAAAGTTGACCTTCAAAAAGCTATGAAGATCAACTTCAAGGTCAAAATGAAGGTCACCATTGAATTCCTTGTTGAAATTTACTTTAGAAATGACCTTCACTTTTTCGAAAAATATTTTACCTGAGGAAATATCCAACCGTCCCGGGACTTTTTAGACACCCTGTATATAAGACCTATAACGCCTGTAGACTGTTACTTACCGATAATGCATGGTGAAAATTAGTTTTAAAAAATTATTAAATTAGGTTTTTATGCTCTTATTATGTTAATATCTCTCCAAAGGGTTTGCTACGTGGAGAATGAAATATTGACGCTAAATAATCTTTGCATGTGCAACCAGTCTTCGTCCTACCTGGTGTTGTGTTTTTTTTTCTGTTTGTCTACTTGCCCTAGTAGCAATGTCTGACTTGTATGACAGAGGCCAGAGTCTGGCCCAGTATCTGGTCCCTCTAGTCGACCAGACTGGCGGGAGAAATTATCAGACCAGACGAAAAACAGAATCTGGTGAATAAAGGAACCAGATTCTGGTATTTAGTTTAAACACTAGTAATTAATGTAGAAGTTAAACAATAAATATTATTCCACGTTTCTCAGGATATTTCAAAAATATATACAAACATTCTTACCATTCGTACCATTTTACGTTATTTTAATTTTGTATGGCATATATCATGACCAGTCTTGGTCAGGATCTACTATACCAGACTCTGGTTCTAGAAGAGCACCCAAAGCGGAATCAACCGGAAGCCAGGCTGCAAACAGATTCTTCTTTTTCTGGCGCCTAACCGGCGCCAGTCTGCAGTTATCTTGCTACCAGGGTGATAGTTATGATATTATCAAGCTACGGGTGATGTACACGTGTATAGTTTTGTCTGTCGTAGTGAGAAATCCCTTGTAAAAAACACGTCAACAAAAGAAATAACGTTGTTATTTATGGCTTTTCAGAAAACATTGAAAAAACACCAATATTTCTATTCAATAACATTCAAACCCTCCTAAAAAATAAGCTAGGAATCGCAATTGACTTTAACGTCGTGGACCAACAAAGAAGGCTGGAAACACCATTATTAGATCGCAATAAACCTGTGCTATTAGGTTTCACAGGAGAATTCGTCAAAAACTAATATTTACATCAATAACGACCCGTATAAGGAAAGCCAAATAATTGCCGGCAGGTGCTGTACAACCACAAACCAACTAAAAAAGACTGGAGCCCAGGTGCGAGTGTGGGACGGTAAAATCTGGGTCAATGAAATATTTTACACCCCTCATCAACTTGAATCCATAAAACCGGAATAACTACTCTCCAAAGCTACACAATCTTAAGATAGTACGACAAAAGCTTCTGTTTTAGCAAATAATTCCAGATAACAAAGCGTGGTGCAGCGCGCAGGTCGTACGGCATGCGTATTTAAATTTTATCAAAATATGTAAAAAACTTTTAAAATCCATAAAAGAAATAGAAAAACCCGTTACAGGGGGTAGTCCTTTTTTTAAACGTGCCATCAATAATTAAAATGTAAGAAAGCTAAATGCTTAAAAGTTTTCTTTTGAAGATTATATAACTTATTCAATTTATTTTCATGTAGTATCAAGAAGTCGACATTTTGAGGTATAATTATTTTTTCATTCTTTTATATAATCCAACAAGAAATTTGCTTCAAAAATATCTTCTATAGCTTACTCTACAACTTTGCCGTTTAAAATATCGCACGCGCATTTAAGTTGTGCGTGAGCATGGTTTCTCAGATGAGCGGGTCAATCCAAGCATTTTGCTGCAAGTCCTGTAAGTGCTTTGAGTGTTTATGTTTCTTGCTAGTTCGTGCAGCAGCCGATGGCAGTTTAAATAACTCTCTATACTCCTTCCTGGATGTGACGTAATTTTCCCTTTTCCTTTTTCCCCTCCTCCAAAGTTTATACTCTTTCTTAACCTCTTTTTTCTTTTTCTTACATTCTTTCTCCCACCAAATTTGTGCCCAATTTTTATCCTTTTCCGATCTATTCCTAAATTTCTTTGTAACTCTATTCTTCTTGACCTTTTGTTTTAACTCCTCGCATACTTCATTCAACACTCTCTTCTGCAACTTTAAATTTTCTGTTTTTTCTAAATAATCCCCCTTTGTTTTTTCAGTCCACACTTCTTTCTCGATTAATTCTCTCGTATTCTTTCTTAATTCCTTCCTTATTCTGCTTTTCAGACAAACTCCTAATAGGTGGTGATCTGATTCTATCCCGGCTTCTAATTTCATTTGTCTTACAGACTCCTTTCAAAACTCCCCGTTCTTCTTGATTGGTCCTGACTCCCGTCATAATTCCTCCACTTCCTCTACCTTTTTCATTTTCCCTAGTGGCCCTTTGTAATTCCCACCTATGGCTATTTGGCAATTTAATTTTTATAATTTCCCAGTCTTTTTCCTCTATCCAAGTTTCCGTTAATCCAACCACATCGAACTTTTCTACAAAATTTCAAAAATCTCTGTACTTATTTTTAATTCCCGCAACATTCCAAAAAATCAACTTAACCTCTGCCTCTATTACTTGTATCTTTTCCTTATTTTTGTGAATTCTCCTCTTTCCGTTATTTTTTCCTACTCCTCTTCTATTCCTCGCCTCATTTTCTTCTCTAAAAAATCTCGCTCATTCTTATCGAACGTTTCTCTGTCCTCATTCCAAATGTACCATTCCCCTTCTGCACACATTTCTTGGTATCATACTCTGTCTTACCTTCTTTTCCCCCTTCTTTTTCAACTTCCCTTATTTTACGCTGAATCTCCTTTTCTTTGAATGTATGATCATGATCAACATACACTTTCTTCATACCTAATTTATATTTGATTTTCATCACATCCTGCTTTGCTTCTCATAATTTTATTTCCACTACTATCACTGCTTTTTCGGTTATACCCTGTCTTCTGACTTGGTTTATCTTTTCACTTGCCCCTAAATCTTTCTCGAGTAACTCCAACACCGCTACCATTTCATTTCCTACTGTTGTTTGTAGGCCTACAATTGTCAAGTTATTTCTTCTTTCCCACATCTCAATTCTTCCTTCCCACCTCTTCATTCTTCCTATCTCCCTTCCTACCCCATGCACTTTCTTTGCAATTCCTTCTAAATTTCCCTATTGTGCCGCTTCCATTTTTCTCTCTATCGACTCTACCTTGGTTCTTAACTCCTCTACTTTCACGCTTTTATTTAAATTTTCCTGTTTTAATCTACTCTCGTCCCTCTCTACCCTTCACTCTTCCCCTTCTTTTAATTGTTTTTTTAGTGCCTCAATTTTTTTCCTATTTATCTCTCTCTCTTTTCTCAGCTTATTCACTGCCTTCTCTAGGTTCCATGTCCTTTCCTACAGCCCTGTTAACTCTTTTTCTCATTTTTCCTCGCCTTTTGCCCTTCTTTTTATCTCTCTTATTTCCCCAATGCTTCTAATTTACTTTATTCTAAAATATATTAAAATTTATCTGAACTTTGATTCAGATCCCTTTTTCTCTTGTTCAAAGCCGATAGTGCCTCTGAATCGTTTTCACTATGCGTTCTGACTCTTAAACTACTTACGTGATCCTAACTGAGTTTCTTTCACAGCGGTCTACTTCTCCCCTTCTTTGTTACCAAAACGATTTCGCTTTCTTGCTTGTTCACTCTCCCTCTTCTTATCTCCCTTCCTGCACCCTACCCTACGCAGTAGCCTTCTTTTACTATCAAATTGACAGTTTTCAAAACTAACTTAACTTTCCCATTTTCCCTATTTATACTATTATCTTATAGTATTGAACCCCATTTATTTATTGCAGATACTTCTGCTAACCTTATTTCCACTTTTATACCTTTTGTTATCTCTAAAATGATATTCACAAATTAAATTTCACAAATTAAAGGAAAGGAAGGGGATTTGGAACGTCGAGAAGCGGGTGTAGTCAATGAGGAGGAGGCGATTAGATATAAAATAAAAGGCTTTATTAACCAACTTACAGAAGTTGATAATATCCGGGCAGTGAAGCCAAGATACCCGACAGTTGACGGCGGTGGGGGTCGGCGATGATGCTGATGAGTGATCCTTTCGGGGGGTGGCGTTCGGGTGGGTTGGTGCTGGTATCGGAGGCAGACTGACCAGGCGTGACGGGAGGCTAAGAGTCAACGTAGACTGACTGTCCGGGGATGGAGTTAGTGGTAATAAGGACTGAGGTGGCTCTCCCCACTCCCAATCCTAGGCCCACAGGGCCGTATGGTAACGGGGCGCTTGTAACTTCGTTACAACCTCCCCCCCTCTGTTTGGGACGATGTTTCTTCTTTCAGGAAATTTTCGGTCATCTCAATTTCCTCGTTGAGTGTCAGGTAAGATTCTTCCTCTGTCAGATCTAGCTGAATATACTCGTCATCTTCTTCCTCGTTTTCCTTATCTTCCGTCTATTGTGCTGTTTGCCTTTCTTCTAGTTCTTTCCATTCCTCCTTTCTTAAAGAAATTTTTATAATTTCTTTTAATTTCCGATGTGCTTCTATCCAGCCTCCTTTAATATATTTGGTTCTTGACGAATCCGGAACAGTGTGGTAATTTTTCCTCTGTCAGATCTAGCTGAATATACTCGTCATCTTCTTCCTCGTTTTCCTTATCTTCCGTCTTTTGTGCTGTTTGCCTTTCTTCTAGTTCTTTCCATTCCTCCTTTCTTAAAGAAATTTTTATAATTTCTTTTAATTTCCGATGTGCTTTTATCCAGCCTCCTTTAATATATTGGGTCCTTGACGAATCCGGAACAGTGTGGTAATTTTTCGTCCTGTTCAATATCTTTCCACAGTACGTATCGTGAAGAATGTATAGTTGCACTGGAACCATTTT